>NW_028275167.1:17935174-18241056 GCF_013281855.1 Momordica charantia | reverse complement strand
GTGAAGATATTAGAGAAATAGAGGCCTTTGGTGTAAATTATTCACACCAAAATGGGAAAGGCCATAAAAAAAAGGGTGAATTGGCTTTAATGGTGAGTGAAGATATTAGGGAACTAAGAAGAAGGGAGAAGCGGTGGTGGCCGAGAAATAATTATTGGAATTTGGGAATTCTAGAGGTGGTGGTCTAGGATGAAAACAACTGTCAAACTCTTTCTCAATTATTATTACTATTAAAAAAGAAAAAAAACATTATGTTTTTTCTTATAACTAAATTGTACCCTTTTTAATCCTCCTTTCTGTTAGCGTGGATCATCATTTTTGCTTCTTTTAGATTTAGAAGCATTCCACTCATTTAATTTGATTTCCATAAAAACAAATTTAAATTTGATTTCTTTCCGTTCTTAAATTTGAATCAAAATAAATTCAAATATGATTTTGGCTAAAAAAGAAATTATCAATTTGAGTAGTTTCAACTAAATTGGTCGGTTAAGATTTAAAATTTAAATTTAAATCATTTTAATTTTAATCCGTGGGAGAAAAATTAGTAAGTTACTATTATATTTGTAACTAGATACACTCCTACAATATATTATCAACATTTTTTTTGGTATGGGGTGCGGATTCAAATTCATTAACCAATTAATTGAAGTCAGTAGTATCAAATTTATATGATATGAATGAAGAATTTGTGCTTTTTTATAATAACGACTATAGGTTAATGTTGACTTTATAAATTACATGTAATTCACGTAACTAATAGAATGTTATTTCACATTTAAAAAAATCATATTATTGATATTTCATATCTTGTTCATCTAAAAAGACTAGATTTGATTTTCAAAGAAAATAAGAATAATAATAAAATAATAAATATTAGATTTGATTAGTAAATAAAACATAAATAGGCAATATTAATGTTAATTTACTCATTCAAATCATTTTCACTATCTGCTTTCGACATGCATAATTAAGCTACAATTAAAGTTTTATTTTACTGATTCAAACAATTTCTATTTATTTTTACCATTTCTGTAATTTTTTCTGAAATATCCGTCGACATCGACATGTCCGTAAAATCGAGATCTCGACATTTCCATCGACATCCACATTTCGAACCTTTATGGGGGTATACACCATGTCTGCATCACTCCAAGGCATGTTGTAGTCTGATTGTCTACCAAACATGTACGGAAAGATGGTTTTCTCCTTACTCCATTCATATTTGATTCTTGCGGCTAGTACCCTCGACCGAATGGCAACATATGAACTGTCTGTTCAGTTCAACAAAGTCTGTGCACAGATTCGCTCACATCAAATTGACATGGATATGTACTTTTCATTTTATTAGTTTCACACTAAAGGGTAAGAAGTACTTACAGAAAGCAAGGTTCCAAATGTCGATGTCGATAGAAATATCGAGGTCTCGATTTTATGGACATGTCGATGGACATGTCGATGTCCACAAATATTTGAGGAAAAGTCACGAAAATTGTAAAAAATAATAAAAATTATTTTAATTAGTAAATAAATCTTTAATTATAGTTTAATTAAGATATAATTGATCACTTCTAATCATCATATCTAAAAATTTAACTAACTTATGAAAATGTCGATAGAAATGTTAGAACAAGATAACGAAGATTGATAAAAATACTTTTAATTAATAAATTGAAGTTCAATGTTGCTGTTTTATTGATAATTGATCATTTATAATCAAATCTAATATTTAGTTACATAATGGAATAAAATATGCAATATTGGTATATATTATAGGTTTGAAAATTATGTACTTAAATTAAAAAAAATTGAAAAAAAAATCAACCAAAATAAAAATAATTCAATGGTAAAAATTGAAATAAAGGTATAAATTTAAATTTAAATAATAAAATAAAATAAAAAAAATTGAAAAAAAAAGTAGGCATCATCCATCCCCAATTATCCCACATCGGAAAGGGATTGATGGGGGGAGGGGAGCGCCTCCTATAAAAGGTGCTCCCCTCCTTTTTTAATCATCAGTGTCAACATAATGACCAGTTCCAATGTTGGGACTTTTTAAATGGGCTGGGCCATAGAGCTAAATTTTTTTTATTTAATAAATATCATTGAAATATTGATATATTCACGATATTTTAACGCAAACTTTTTTCCGACGAAATTTTTACGTCGGCAAAAAAGTAAAGTCAAGAACCAAACACAAAAAGTCGGGAAATGTTAGTTCTCTCGACTTTTTCCTACTGTATACAAAAAGTTGGCAAAGTGATATTGACTTTTTTTTATGCTAATTTGAATTGTATCCTTATTTAGCGATCTAATTTATGATATTTTAATTTACATTATCAAAATATCAAATAATATGATTTTATATTTAATAAAATAATCTTATTACAAATTAAGAGAGTTTAAACTGTACTCTATCTAATCTTCTAACATATGAAGCCTTGTAGAAGGGTAATTCCTAACGGTCCTTGAAAAAACAATACAAAATCATTAAGAAGGTTTAGTAATTCGAACTAGGTAAAGAATGAAAAGTAAAATTTTATACTATCACAAGTTCTTAATACAATACAAACAATCTTAAAGAGATATCAAACACAAAGAATTTCTCACTTTTCATAATAGAAAACAAACAATGAGAAGCCAAAACATTTCTCAACAACTTCAATATCTTGATCAATTTGTGAAATTCCTTCAAGAAATGAGTATGGCCAATTGTGTAATGTCATAAATATGCTAAACTAAGACAAAAAAAAAAAAAAACTTAAAACTAAATCAATCTCTTCAATACTATCATTGTCATTTACAAAACAAATGAAACATAAATTCAATCAAAGCAAACATCATCACATTGCAAATTCAATAAAGAAGCAAATCAAAGTAAAGAACAAATCCATTACTGATCAAAGTCAGTATCCATCCTCAACTGACCAGCTCACAATAAAGACCGAATCTCATATGTCTGAGATTATTCCAAGTTTCCAACATCAAAACTTCACCTCCCCATAGTTTACCTATCTCATATATTCACTAGCTACACACACCTACTATCACAACTATCAATTAAAAAAATAACCCCAAACTTTCATCACTCTATCTATTCACTAACTTCAACCCCCTAACTACATGAATTTTTTTCCTCCCATGTCCCTCTCTTCATTTTCTCTCCGTCCTTTCCCCCAATATCCTATATTTTTATGAATGAAAATAAGACTAAGAAAATGATAAAACACAAATCACACATTCAATTTTAAAAAAGAATCTTAACAAATGAACCTTAAACTATGAGTGAGACTAAGTAAATTATAAAACACAAATCACACATTCAATTTTAAAAAAGAATCTCAACAAATGAACCTTAAACGATGAGTGAAAAACATAATTGTTTCAAACTATGATTAATTCCATTTCAAATAAGCATAAATGATGCGAACAACATAAACACGACAAGGATAGGTCGTTGTCTTAAACTGGCTACCATAATTGCACAATAGTCACATGATTACTTCATCCAACAAGTATTAAATTAAACTACTTTTTGGCTATCATAACTGCAAGATAGCCACATAATTACTTCAGATAGGAGCAAAACTATATATACATGTTCAAAGGACTACTTAAGGAGGTGATGCATACCTATCCAAACGACGAATCCGGTCTTAAGCTTTGTTGACTCGTGATATGTGCAATTGCGCTCTTGAAGATGTTCAACTCGTTACGCATTTCTGCTTCATGCTCCCACATATTGTTTAGCATTTCTTCATTCTTGGTCAATCGTTCATCTAATGCATTCTGTCCTTCTCTCGTCTCTCTCGACTCTTCTTTTGTTTGCCTCAGCTCCTCTTTCGTCTCTTTTAGCTCTTCGTTTGTTTGCCTCAACTCCTCTCTAGTCTCCCTCAATTCCTCCGGTTGCAACGAACTTCCTCTGCATGCTAATGGAAGTGGGGGTAACCCCATATTTGCAACGAATCTAGATTGAAGACCAAAAATCAGGAGACAACAATCCTTGCTTATTGGTGGGTCTGCACCTTCAGGTACATGTGTGTTCTTCATGGCCATCAATGCGTCCTGCATATGAAAGATGAGTTACATGTAACATACTATTCTAATATCATATACTCTCATAACGAATACAAGGACCTAACACTTACAAATGTCGATATCCTTCTAGGGACCCACCCTTTGTCTGGATGTTACCTGATCTCTTTAAACATTTCTATGGGGTCGATCTCCATGTCCCTTTGTTCTTTCTACATTTGACATTAATTGCACACTTCATTTTCACAGTGTGTAATGGTACGTGCAATTATGAACTACATATAAGTACCAGTTTATGTTGGAGGCGATTGAAAGATTTTGACCCAGCCCGATAGTTGTATGGCAGCTTTGACCTACTACTCTTGGTTTTTTCTGATTTTTCCTAATAGATGTTAGCAACATAGGATTAGCATCAAATCTCACAAGGTCTAAGGTAGGAAATAGGTTTACACACCTTCCAATTGGGAGTCTCCCATCTATCGCACAACTTATGCCAATCTTCCAACTTCCCGATTCTAGTATGAGGTTTCCCACGAGCTACATAGAGAAGTCCATTGTCTTTGTAGTGAGCATGCAATTATGCCATGTACTCCTTGAATGTTATTTGTAGCACTGTGTGTATAGACATTCTTACTGTCACCTGTGACATGTTCACCTTGAACTGAATGTTACCTGGTCTCTTTAAACATTTATATGGGGCCGATCTCCACACCTCTTTGTCCTTTTTGCATTTGACATTAATTGCACATTTAATTTCACACAGCGTGTAATGGTACGTGCAATTATGAACTACATATATGTACCAATTCGTGTTGTGGGCGACCGAAGGATTTTGACCCATCCCGATGCTTGTATGACAATTTCGCGCTACTACTCTTGGCCTTTTCTAATTTTTCCTAATGAAAGTTAGCAATATGGGATTAGCATCGAATCTCACAATGGCCTAAGATAGGAAATAGATTTACACACCTTCCAAAAGCAAAGTCGTAAGGGTTATGCCCAAAGCGAACAATATCATTGTGGACATACGTGGGGTACAAGTGGTATCAGAACCATGGTCTAAACCTAGCTGTGTCGGTGAATCCTTGAGTGCCAAACAAAAAAGTGGTGAGTCTCGGAAGATGTGGTAAATGGTGTAATTCGTGGGTGTACTCTATCAAGATATGCCTAAAGCTTTGGATAAGAGCAAGTTCTCGTTTCTGGTCTCCAATAGTATAGAAATGAATGATTACTTAAGGGGAGGCTCGGTGGTACTTTGTTCGAGTGAAGGATTGTTGGGAGGATTGGTGGTACACACACCGAGTTACTCCGCGTCCCTTACGAGACTGAGTAACACTACCTGAAATCATAATGCATTTTAGCAAGCATTATCAAAATATTAACCAAAATAAAAACTTTAATTATACTAACTGGAAGGGATGTCTTGGGAGTCGTCTCCCAAATCTTCCTCCCGTTGCCCTTCCTCAAATATATCGTTGGCCTCCCCTTGTGTGTTTCAAGCTATACCTAAAAAAAACTTTTATTAATAACATTATCAAATAATACAATAAATCATGAAGTTTTAATTACAAACACTATCAACATGAAAACATTGCAAAAGTAAGTGTGTAGTCCAATTAAATACTTAATCACCTTCAAATTCATTTGATTCTAAAGTCTCTAAACTACTACAATTAGATACTTCAACATCCTCCTCTTCGTCGTTTTTAAAATCATCATCCATGTTCAATGGTGGACATGTGTTGAGTTGTTCTTCGATGATTTGTAGATCAACAATAGTTGGAGCAACGACATCTCTATAATAAAAACTGTCTGCAATAGTTTCATCAAGTCAATACCACCTTATATTTTTAACAGATTAACTTCATCATTATCCAAGTCATCTAGTTCTAGGACGTCCCATAAACGTTTATTTTGAACTGTCTGCACTACCTTCCAATTTTTTCTCAATTCAGGATTGTCTACTAGCAAACCTATTAGGCATGACTAGCAAGAATAAAAGGGTCATCCACATACCAGTAGTGAGACGTATCGATCATTTTAAATCCTAAATCTACTACTGATCGTTTTTTTCACATCCGTGTAGAACCAGTTACATTTAAATGTCATGACACGCCTTCTAATACTAGTCCAAGTCTAAAACCTCGCTTGAGACACAGTAGAAATTCTTCTCATCTCCTCCATATCTCCCGCCACCATGACTCCACTATCTTGTGTTACCCGACGCTTATCCCTCTATGTATTGTGAAAACGTGCACGATTCACAATTCAACCACTATAACTGCACGCTTGAGAAGCCAGTATCATAGTTACAGAGTAATGATCGTCATATATATTTCTATCTTTTTCGAAGTTCTCAAACCTACTCATGTAATAAACATTTTTTAGCAATAACTGTTTACACATAATGTAGTCTCAACTTAGGGACTCTCAAAAAGCACACTTACTTGAGATTTAAACCAAGCGGGAAACTGAAATTGGTGATTTCTATATAAGTCGGTCGTGCTTACTGCTTGAGGTTGAAGCATTCTGAAATGTTGCCTATTTCTAAAAGCAAAACATAAATTCAATACATAATGGGAGTATGCATACGTCATTAATAAATGCAACAGAACTGTACCTGCGATAAGACTCTATTTCTGTGCAATTGTTCAATACATACTTGTGAACTGTTCTCTTCTCATCATCAGACAGTCTACACAATGTCGGGCACCCCAATGGTCAATATGTCAAACTTCCCAGAAATCTCATTCTTAGGTATTGTATCATCGTTCCGTTCGTCCCTGTTAAGTCTAGTCTCGATGCACGTTAAATACAATGAAAAAAAAGTCGATGCTTCATCCATGACAAAGGCTTATGCTATTGAACCCTCTGGACGAGCTTTGTTTGTAACGTATTGTTTTAAAGTCCACAAGCTTATCTCAATAGGATACATCCAGTTGTAACTAACAAGACCAACTACTTTTGATTTGTAGGACAAATGAACAGTAAGGTGTACCATGACGTCAAAAAATACTGGGGGAATATCTTCTCCAACTTACAAAGTATGAGTACTATATTGACTTCTAAACGATCTAAATCACTAGTGGATATTATCTTCACACATAAATCATGAAAGAATTTACATAGTTCGACAATAGATGTACTCACATCTTTTAGTACGTATGTTCGAATACCGATAGGAAGAATTCGTTGGAGTAAAACTTGACAATCATAAGTTTTCAATCCCCATATTTTACCATCTTCAACACTGACACATCGAGATATATTCGAAATAAATCCATCGGGAAATTTGACAGATGTAAGGAACTTACAGAATTCTATCTGATCCCTTTTTGTAAGAGTGTATGTGGCTTGAGGTTTCAGATACTTATTACCATGTTTCTGTTAGTATAACTCTTTGCGTATTTTTAAATCTTGTAAATCCAAACCAGCATTCGATGTATCCTTTGATTTACCTTCAATGCTCAACAAAGTGCCGACTAAGCTATCACACACATTTTTCTCGATGTGCATCACATCCAGCTTATGCCTTAATAAGAGTTTCGACCAATAAGGAAGTTCAAAAAATATACGCCTTTTCGTCCAATTAAGATCACATTTTCGCTTTTTTTTTATTTTACATTTGATGGATGCTTATCAAGTGGGGGAAATTTTAAATAGGTCACTTCGTGAAGAATCTCATCTCCATCCATTATGATCGGAGGAGGCGTCCGTTTAATCTTTCCATCATGACATTTACTCCTACGCCAACTATGCATTTCTGGAAGATAACGACAATGACCCATGAATGATTTTTTACCCCGTATTCTAAACGATAATGTCTTTTCTTTACAAATAAGACATACTTGATGGTCTTTGGTACTCCATCCAGACAAATCGCTATATGCAAAGAAGTCATTAATGGTCCATAGCAAAGTGCATGCATTTTAAAATATTCTCTACTGAAACAATCATATGTGAGCACAACCATTGGTCCATAACTCCTTCAGCTCCTCAATCAACAGTTGCAAATATACGTCAATATCTTTTCCAGGCGACTTAGGTCTGGGTATGAGCAAGGACATAAAAAATATGGTTGTTTCATGCATTTCCAAGGAAGCAGATTATACAAAACAAAGTATAATCGGCCAGATACTATATGAATGGTTCGTGCTACTTGATGGGTTGAATCCTTCCAAAGCTAGAGCCAATTGAACACTTCTGGGATCTGATACAAATTGAGGGAATTCATCATCCAAATGCTTCCACCCGACGACATCAACTTGCATCTCATGTTAAGGGTCTTACATTGAAAAACAAAGGGACCTTACATAGATTTATAATAAACATGGGTTACTCTTTTCGTTGCTAATTGGTTTTAAGATGGAACCTCATGTATATTGATATGGTATCAGAGCTCAAAAGCTCAAACGAGCATCCGATCTAAAAATGGGATCCGACCAAGATCGATGAGCCAAAAAAGCCACGATCTTAAGGGGACATCTTAAGGATACCATGTTGATAAAAGAATTAACCTTACATAGGTTTATAATAGATTTGGGCTACTACTCTCATTGTTAATTGGTTTTGAGATGAAACCTCATGGATATTGATATGTCGTAGCAGGCCCTCCGTATCAACCCGCTTTTCTCTATGTCATCTCATTTCAACTGCCATATGTTTTGATGAGTACAATTGCTTCAACCTCGACATCAATGGTAAATGACATAATATCTTATGAGGGATCTTTTTACTACTATTACCGACCTCTTTGTATCGTGACTCACCACATTTTGGACACATTTCGAAGTTTGCAAATTCTTTTCAAAACATACACAATCCTACTTGCAAGCATAGATGAACTTGTATCCTAATCCTAACATATGTAGTTTCCTTTTCGCTTCATAGAATGAACTAGGTATGTTCGTATTGGAAATGTTGCCTTCAATAATTCGAGTAACATATCAAATGATGTATTACTCCACTTATTTAGCACCTTGATGTGCATCAACTTAATCAAAAAAATTCAACGAGTTTATTTTTATACAACCAGGGTATAATTCTTTAGTTGCTTCTTTTACCAATTCCTCAAACTCGTTCGAATTGTCCCTCTCAAACTCATCTTCTTCTCTGGTAATATTACACTCCCTACTTATGTTCTCTTAGGATGGACAAGTGTCCGTTCCATATCGATCATAGTTTGGTGGTTCTTCGTGATGTACCTCAACTGTAGATAGGAGATATCCCATTGGATGCCACATTACATTTTGACATTTTTTGCATGAACATCTTGTTTTTCCCAAATCGTTAACATGACGTTTTGCCACTTCCATAAATTGTGAAGCTCATTCTACATAGTCTCTTGAAAACATATCTCTAGCTTAATACAATCTCTATTCATTTTTCAACTAAGGTCATCTTTACTTATCCGCTATCATAATGGAAATCAATCATAATGAAAATCAATCGTAATGAAATCAATCGAAATCATAATGTTATTCTATTCATGTTGTTAACTATAAATTTTTTGGAATCGTAATCAGAATTCCTTTGACGTTGTTTACTAAAGCTGTCTCGAATCGAAATCGGGATCAGATATATAACAATTACTAATATAGTCTTTTCTCCATTTTAGCTAATTACAAATATATTATTGTGCTAGTCTTTTTTAAATGACAATAATAATAAATTTTAATTTAATTTATTACTATATTATTGATACTAAATCTTTTTTATTATAACAATTTATCTAATATTAATACATAACGAATAATTAAAATAAAATTACATCAAATAAAATATTTTTTATTAGAACCACCAAACCTAATAGAACATATTATTAAGTTTTATTATCTTGATATTTAAAAGTTATAATATCTATTTAAAATATGTATTGATATTAATTAATATTAATTTATCATATTATATAATAAAATCACATCAACTAATAAAAATTGGAGTATAAATGGAGAAGAAATTATAAAAGTATAGAAAAAACTAATTAAAAATTATATGAATTTAATCCATAGATGAGAGAGAAAGGGTAAAAGTGGTAAATTAATTATTAATATATATGTGTGGTCCACACAATAAGGAATGAGATTGTAGGGGTGTAATGAGACTACAAATTTTTATGTAATGAGATTACAAAGTTTGAGGTGGGTCCCACCATTTGATTACATTCTACAAGTTGGTAAACACTATCAAAGGGAATCAAAGTTTTGATGACTATTGCGGGTAAGTAAATAGGGCCTTAAACCTTTCAAACAGACATGCGATTAAGTTTCTCTAGGAATTCGATCGACAAAAAGTTAAATGAACTTTGTCACAAAATTAGGGACAAAAAATGTACTACAAAATCCTAGAGGGCATAAAATTGGAGACATGATATTTTTGAAGTTTAGCCATTAAAACAAAGTTTATGATTCATGATGGAATGAAATATTGGACCAAGATTTATTGTCGTAAGTTTATCAAAAAATTTTAGTGTTCTTAGTATGATGTTTTATTTGTTTATCCTCGAAGGTTCGAGGAACGTGGATTCTCAAAGGAAACAAATCTTTCTTATTGCCTAATAATGTTTCCTACCAAAAGCCACCGATTTCAGCACAATGCTTGTACACTTACGAACAAAGGGCATTTTTAACCAATACCATCATTATATCAACCAACACCAGCACGCTCACAACCAAAATATGAGTAGGTTGACACAATAAAACTAGATACAAATTTGTTCACAACGTACCTTCAAAAGCAAGAGCAATGTCGAGATGCACCACGAAGTCAACATTAAAATGTGTATACCAAGTACAAAACTTTGAAAGTATTCGCATAAACCAATCTTAAAAAATACATAATCCTCACGTCAACTTACAAATGTTAACACTAACATCTTAGTATACTTAAACTACTATTATCAATTTGTTAAAAGAAAAATAAAGGTAAAGACATTGAAATTTAAAAACATAAATAGTAAAAACTAAAAACTAAAAACTTGGGTCCAACATAGAATAAAATATAGTGGAAAAAAAACCAAGCACTAAATGGGATTTAAACCTTAACTTAAAGGAAGAAAAGGCAATACATACAAAGATAAGTCAATGCCTACAGTCTATCTTTCATCCATTCTTTGTGTTCAGTCTAAAAAATCACAACCATCTCATCAAATAAATTGTAGGGTACTCTGATCAAAATTCTTCATTAGTAAAATTAAATTTAAATTCATATTCTCTACTATCTACTATGACCATTCTCATCCAATTTCTTTCTTTATCCATGTCTTCATACATGCAGATTAGAATAGAGGACCCTACATTGAAATCCATGCATAGCTATTTTCCTATTTACTACAAATCCACATATTAGTTTTGTTAATCAAAGTCAAGTTTTTGAATCCACACACATGGGAGGACAGATACTTTAAAGAAGCAAAATTTCTCCAACATAAATCTATGCTTCTAGAACTAATAATAATTTAACATGATATCACAAATGTTTTGAATCCATGCAATGAGAAGATTACAGAACACTTTAAATAAAGAAAAATTCCTCTAACATAATAGTTTTAGCTTCTAGAATTAATAATAATTTAACATGACATCAAAACAAGAGATCTTATATTTACAACATGAATTATCAATTCCAACTTGAAAACTTATAGCAACATTTTGAACTTCATTGATTGAAGTTTGAGTTCACAGTGAAAACAATTAAGAAACAACCTAAATGAATAAACTAACCATAATAGGTTAAAATTCTAAATTAGTAATAATCTAACATCTACAATATAATGAATTAGAATATTCCACAAAATGATAACACATTCATTCACTAAAACAATAGCCATAGTCAAGCAACATTGGAAAAATTAGCAACTTATGGGGAAGGAATAAACATTTACAAATATTTTGGTCAATAAAATTCGGTTAATCTGCACATTGTATTTTGTATTTGTTATGTAAGACTAAGGAGCCATATATCCTACCTTGCTGGCTTTTTCTCGAACACAATTTTCCCAAGTGAAAACTATATCTTCTAGCACGAAGAATGAATGTTGATAGTCTATATACTTTCTTTCAACAGAGAATATCGAGTATGAAAGAGAAGTTCGCACATAAGAAGATATCAAAACTAGAATTCGGGGAACTGTATACAGCCCTCTTCTACATCAAATTAAGCTAGTATTCTCAAGGAAGGATAGTTTCAAGAGGTAATTCAAGTTCCAACTTACGAATTTCACCTGTTTTGAAGAAACACGATTTCATTTTTTGCTTTGTAAAATGTAAAACATGAAAACAGAGTGTAATAAAAAAAGTATTTCGAATTAGGGTCTTTGCCCTCTAGTTCACGGATTACAAAAGTTCCTATTCTTCATTGGAAGTCTCAGACTCCCAGTATTTAACTTCAAATGTGAGATACTTTCAAAATCACTAGCATTTATCCATGTTGCAAAATAACTTGTTTGTGTTAAATTATAGTTCACCCCACAAGAAGGCATCTCATCTCTATCAAAATTAGTGTTTCTATCAACAGAAAACTGAAGCAAAGGATAATACTATCCAATCCAATGGGCAAGCTAACAGAAAAGCTAACAAAACATTGAACAGGTCAAATTAGGGCAAATCAAGGTGTAAAACAGTCGTAGAGCAGAACCATATGTATATCATATCCAATAGCGAAGGAAGAGAACGTAAATGAGAAACAAATTTCATAACCACGATGAAGTGACTTCAAATTGAGGCCGGAAATCAAGAGGGGGCAACATTAATGGATTACCATTTTCAATGCAGTATTCAACTGAAGAATTTCAAGAGGTTGACAAGTCTGAAAATGAATTACCATCTTCAATGTAGTATCCATTTCAAAGTTGAAAAGGAGAATTGAGAATCAGGTTCACGCGACAAAAATCACAGGTTCAAATAGAGCGGGGGAAAAAGAAAAAAAGAATAACAAGAGGAGGAGGCGGCAGCGGTGGGCAAAGGGAAAGGGGTTAGGGGAATATCAATTTTAATTTATTAATTTGATCAAATGGGTTTGCTCAACGGTTTCAAAATATCAAGATTTGGAATGAATTTTGCTTGTATTATCTTGAATTCATCCTAATTTATGATATAAGCCATGAGCTATTTATAGGAAAATGTATTTGTACTAGGTCCATTGACAGAATTATAAATTAGGCCTATATGTTACTAACAACAAAACTGAAACTCAATTTTAGTGATTGGTTTTAACTCCTCCGGCAAGCCAATGTTGGTGAGTAGACATTGAGCTTGATTTTCATAATCTGAAATCGTGCCAATGATAAAGCGTCGGCGATTTGCGCAAGAGAGGGGAGATGTTGTACACGAAGTTTGTTAGAAATCACAAGATCCCAAATGAAGTAGATATCAATTTCTACGTGCTTCGTTCGTGAATGGAGAACTGGATTGGCATTGAGATGGACTGAGCTAAGATTATCACACTAGAGAATCGGTGGATTAGGGATTGGAATCCTCAACTTCGAGAACAATATTTTCAACCAGATCAACTTTGAGGCAGTGAGGGCAAGAGCACGGTATTCTGCTTCTGTGCTTGAACGTTAAATTATTGCTTGTTTCTTAGATCCCCATGATATAGGATTATTACCTAAGTAAATGCAAAATCTGGATGTTGATTTCCTGTCATCAGGGTCGGAAGCCCAATATGCGTCTGAGTATCCTTGAAGAGTTAATGTAGTAGGTTTTGTGAGAAGTAATCCATGATCAAATGTCCCTTTAAGGTACCTTAGGATTCATTTAACTAACTGCCAGTGAATCATGGTAGGTGCATGCATGAACTGACGGGTTTTGTTTACAGCATAAGATATTTCGGGCCTTTTAAGTGTAACATACTGTGGCACCCCAAGAATGCTTCTGTATAAATATGGGTCTGCTAAAGGATCACCTTGTCGGGCAGAAACAATAGAGCCACTGATCATAGGTGTAGCAATGGCATTAGCTTCATGTATTTTAGCTCTTTTTAATAGATCAGTGATATACTTAGCTTGAGATAGAAAAATGCTTGTAGCTGTAGGATAGGACACTTCGATGCCTAAGAAATAGCTGAGTGTACCGAGATCCTTTAAGGCAAACTTGTTGTGTAGTAAATTGATAAGTTGTTGAGTTTCAGCCAAAGAACTACTCGTAATCACTATATCATCCACATATATTAAAATATAGCAACAGTTACCACCTTTAAATCTGTAAAACAGAGAGGGATCAGCCTTAGAGCCAACAAAATTAAGTGTTGTGAGAAAAGTACTTAGTCGTTCAAACCAAGCCCTAGGCGCTTGCTTTAATCCATATAAGGCTTTTCGTAGTTTGCACACCATATGTTCTGAACCAGCAGCTACAAAACTCATAGGTTGTTCCATTAAGACAGTCTCATGTAGTAGTCCATGAAGAAATGCATTATTAATGTCTATCTGACGAAGTTCCCAACCGTATGCTAAAGCAACAGTGAATAGAACTTGAATAGTTATTGGCTTGAGAACCAGACTAAACGTTTCCAAATAGTCTATATCGGCTGTTTGATGGAACCCCTTAGCTACTAGTCTTGCTTTGTATCGAGAGACCGAGCCATCCGTATTTCTTTTGATGTTGAAGACCCATTTGCAGCCTACTACTTTTTGATTTGGTAAAGGTGTAATAAGTTCCCAAGATGCATTCTTCCTAAGAGAATTGTATTCATCAATCATGGTCTTTCGCCAACGTTCATGTTTAAGAGCTTCTTTGGCTGTTGTCAGTTCTGTTTCTGTGTAATCTAGAAGATAGACCTTAGGCTTAAAAATGCCATTATTCGCCCGAGTAGTCATGGGGTGTACATTTTGTTCATCCAAAACACTTTGTAAAACAATATTAGAGTTGTCTATAGGTGCAGCCGTAGGAGCAGGTTGTGAATAAATTGGTGGGCTAGTATTTTCTAGTGGTTGTGAGTTAGGGACATATTGATTTGATGACAGAGTAATGATAGGTGATGAAGATGGATTTAAGTTGGGTAGATCAAGGGAGTGTAAGTCAGTAGGATCATTTGTATGGGAAGAATTATTAGGACTACAGAGAGGTGGAGGGATAGGTGTAGTGGGTGAGGATTTTGATATAATAGGAATGGAATGAAGAAATTGAGGTTCTGGGTGAGATTTTGGGGTTGGTTTGGTTTTGAAACGAAAATGAGGTTTCATGGAAAAGAACATGGCGAGATATGTATAATCGTCCACTAAATGACAAGCATTTATAGACTTTGTGGATGTTACTATAGCCTAGAAATATGCATGGAGTAGAGCGGGGTTGTAGTTTATGATTATTATAGGGTCTAAGATTGGGATAACATAGGCATCCAAAGGTTTTGAGAGAAGAATAGTTTGGGTGTGATGAAACAATTTTTCCATGGGACTTTTCCATTCAATATTTGGAGATGGAAGTTTATTAATGAAATAGACCGCGGTTGAGAATGCATCATCCCAAAATTCCAAAGGCATAGAGGATTGGGAGAGTAAAGTTAGGCCGGTGTCAACAACATGTCTATGTTTACGTTCGGCTATCCCATTTTGTTGGGACGTATAGGGACATGAAAAACGATGATGTATGCCTTGTGTTTTGAGATAAGAAGTAAAAGGTTTGAATTCCCCTCCCCCATCAGATTGAAAAGTAATGATTTTAGTATTTAGAGTGTTTTCTACAAGGACTTTGAATTAGAAAGGCTTGAAATGCTTGTGCTTTGGATTCTAAGTAGATCCAAGTGAATCATGAATAGGCATCAATAAATGTTATGTAATATTTATATCCATTGCGTGATGTTTCGTAGGCGGGACCCCATAGATCAGAAACGACTAGTTGAAGAGGGGTAGTGAAATTAGTAGTAGAAGTATGAAAGAGAAGAGAATGATGCTTTCCAATAGCACATGCATGACAAAAAGTAAGATTTTTATTGATTGATAAAGGTGGAGTACATTGTTTAAAAGCTTGATGTATAACTGGGAGAGAGGGATGACCTAGTCTTCTATGCCATATATCAATTTGAGAGTTACAATTCTCAGAAAGCAAAGCACAAGAGTCTAAGTTAGATGAGAGTACAGTAGGTTGTGAAATATGGTTAATAGATGATCTGATAGTTGAAGTGCCTTGGAGCGATGGAGATGATGCATTCAACTGGAATCGATATAGCCCATTGTGAAGAGTTCCTTGGAGTAATGTTTTACCATTGGCTTGGTCCTTAACAAAACAGAAGGATTGATGAAATTCAAAGTATACATTGTTATCTCTAGCAAACTGACTTACACTTAGGAGATTTTTAGTGACAGTAGGGACATGTAAACGGTTTCTAAGATGAAAGATATGATTGGAGGGGGATATAATAGATGAATAGCCGGTGTGGGTGATAGACAAACCTGCTTCATTGGCGGTATGTATGTGCTGCCCATTGGTTACTTCATTGTTTAGACTGAGATTGTTCATATCATAGGTGATATGATTGGTTGCTCCCGAATCAGGATACCAATTGGTATCTTTGTTCAGATCAGGGGACATAACCATTGCTGCCATTTGGGGTTGCTGTGAGTAAAAGTTTGATGCTGAGTGAGGTTTACTGGAATGGAATTGTACAGGGCTCCTATTATTTGATAACCGAAAATAACATTCGTCTGCAGTGTGGCCAAATTTATGGCAAATTTGACATTGTACTCTGTTACGTGGATACCAGTGACGACCCCCACCTCTGTTATTTTTGTATCTTCCTCTCTGATTTTCTGTATGCTGATTTCTGCTGGTATCACTTTGATTCTGATATGAATTGTGATGTTGCTGATTATTTTGTGAGGTACTTTGATGATGTGCAAGATTCACTGATGGCAATGTTACATATTTTGATGTTGAAATTGTCGTTTCTTTCTCAATTCGACTTTCATGTGAAAGAAGTAGTGTAGTAACTTCTTGAATATACACAATTCTTGTCTTGACAGTGATTACGGATATAGTAGATTCATATTCGGACCCTAGTCCCGAAAGAATATGTAGAATGTGATCCTCATTTGATATTGGTCGTCCTGCCGCCTTTAAAGAATTAATTAAATTCTTGATTTGCCTCATATATTCTTTTATGCAAGAATTTCCTTCTCTTATGTTTTGTAGCTTTGTCTTTAGTTCCATCACTTTTGCAAGATTTCGACTAGTAAACATTTGATGAAGACTCTGCCATATTTCTTTTGATGTTGTGCAGTGAAGCAAATCGGCAAGAATTTCTTCAGTCATGGCACCAAGAATCCATGAAATGATGAGTCCATCTTGTCTCTTCCAGAGTGTATAAGCAGTGTTTACTGACCTTGTTTCTTCAGTATTTCCTGTGTTTCTGATGAGCTGTGGTGGGATTTCACAATCCTCATCAATGAATGCTTCAAGCCCATTTTCTTCTCTTGCAGCCAATATTTGGAATTTCCACAACAAGAAGTTATCAT
Source organism: Momordica charantia (assembly GCF_013281855.1). NCBI lineage: Eukaryota > Viridiplantae > Streptophyta > Magnoliopsida > Cucurbitales > Cucurbitaceae > Momordica > Momordica charantia. The sequence goes on along the minus strand of NW_028275167.1, from coordinate 18,223,577 downwards.
CACTCAGCTTCACCGTCGTAATCTTGCTGCCTGGGTTCACTACTTGAATGCCTTGTGTTGCAGTAATTTCAGAATTTGCCTTCATGGAATCTGTCATTCTATCTTCTACAATTTGTCGTTAGACATTACAGTGCTCTGATACCATTTCAAAATATCAAGATTTGGAATGAATTCTGCTTGTATTATCTTGAATTCATCTTAATTTACAATATAAGCCATGGGTTATTTATAGGAAAATGTATTTGTACTAGGTCCATTAACAAAATTAGAAATTAGGCCCATATGTTAACTGAAACCCAATATAAGCCATGGGATTAGAAAACAGTCTAGCAAATTTTGTTTTGTTATAGTTTATTAAGTTTGGGTTTGTTAAGTCGTCTGGATTTATTAAATTTAGATTTGTTAAGTCTGTATTTGGTTTGTGCACGAAATAAGTTTATTAAGTATGAGTTTCTTAAGTTGTGTTTGGTTGATCTTAAATTTATGTTATGTATTTTGTTAAACTCACTTTATTAAATTTGTGTTTGGTTAGTTGAGTTTTAATTTTCTTTAAAAAATATATATAATTGATAAACTAATTATTTAATTTAAATTATTTTACAAAAGTCAATTTTCTTACGAAATTATGAGATACTATTTTAAGGATATATAAAACATTTTTAATATATTTGTCCTTCCAATTTTTTTCCAATGATCAATTTTTAAAATAAATATTCAATTATCTTTGAAAATAATTTTCAAGTATTTATCAAAGTCTAAACAAGAGTATATAAATTCATTCAACATTAATTTTACCGTAGAGAAAATATTATCAATAATTTATTTAATTTTTCACTATTTACTATCTTAAGTAAATTTGATTACTTAATTATTCTAAAAAAAAATTGATTACTTAATAACCATCCACATTTCTATTAAATTTCACTTATTTTTATTTAACAATTACATTTTTATTACAAAGTAAAAACCTTTTAAATAATACTTGCTTAAAATCTATTAACTTCATATAAAATTAAAATAAATAATTATACAAAATTATAACGTCTTTTACAAAAGTAAATAAAATGGTAGAAACAAAATGAACAACTATATAAGCCAAAGCGAGCATATCTCAGCGGTAATTGGCATATACCTCCAACCACAAGGAGAAAAAATTGTCGATATATGAATTAATTATTTATTACATGTAATTTTAATTAAATTGATTTACTTATTTATAATTAAAATTATAATTAATTAAGTTCTTCCTTTATTTAATATATTTAATTAAAAAAATTAATGCATTTTAAAAGAGAGAATAAAGACAAAATATACACCGTAGCAATTTGGGGGTGTAGGGATAAAATACCGTAGAAACCTGGGGAGTGAAATAGTATTAATAGTATTTACCGCGGGGTTTATAAAACTGTGAAACAAATGCGGGTTTGTCTTAACAAAACCTACTCCCCGTTTTGGAAACAGGAAACCAAACACTCCTTTAATGTATTGGTCGATAAAACCATCAAGCAATATCACTGCAGACAAATTTTTAAAATCATTTTTTTTATGTATTAGTCTAGTATTTTAAAACCGTCGGCCAATATCAGTTTTCCTCGACATTTTTTATAAACCATCGGAAAATTTTTTTAAATCCTTTTTCTTAAGTATAAATTGGCTGACGGTTTTAAAATTGTCGGGCAATATCAATTTCGCCTGACGGTTCTTATAAACCGTCGGGTAAAATCATTTTTTAAGTATGTAGTCGCCAACAGTTTTTTAAAACCATCGCACAATATCAATTTTCCTAGAAAATTTTTATAAATCGTCGGAAAAAATTTTCAAAATCCTTTTTTTAAGTATGAATTTGCCGAGCCATATCAATTTTGTCCGATTTATAAACCGTCGGAAATATTTTTAAAATCTTTTTTTAAGTATGTATTGGCCGATGATTGTTTAAAACTATCGAGTTATATCAATTTTGCCCTACGGTTTTTATAAACCGTCGGGAAATACAAAAATTCTTGTAGTGTTCTTTGCCGTGAACAATAGTAGCGCATCAACTACCTATTCCATTTAACACATTGACAATGAGCTCATTACCATATTCACAATGGCGAACTTAGTAATTTTTAGAGAGTCAAAACTTCTTTATATACAATATTATTTGTCAAATTTTCCTTTCATCTCACCAACACCTTTGTTGTTGCCATAGAGATACCTCTTGATAGTGCCACATATAGTTGGCCATGCGAAAAAATGTTTTGAGGAAGATGAACTCTGACGTTCAGTATTGTCTGTCTTTGAGCCTTATTAATAGTCATGGCAAAGCATAGTCGTATCGTCATTTGCAGGACTCATAGGTATGCGTAGAAGGAAAACTTGTTTTGCCAGCATTTTGTCCAGCGATGATTTATGCATAAATGATGTTTTTGCGAAATTCATGACAAACCATTCGTGTTCCATTTTATAAACCGTTAGTTGGGTCTAAGTTTCAACATCAACTTGTGCAGAGGAATACCATTAGGCAGTCATGGGTTGAGGAATTCTTCTTGATGGTAATTATGTGTGTCGTTAATTGCCTCATCAAAACTTGTGAATTCAACATTTTTCCAGGAAATAGTTGAATCAATTTCTCATTAATCTGATCAACATACTCATTTGTAGTTGATAGAATTGCTCGATTTGTCATGTATTGTGATGAAGTTGCATTTTGTTCAAGATCGGGATAAACAACATTGAGTAACTTCATAACTGCACTTTCATTATTTTCACCTGTAATTGTAATATTGTTTGGGAGGCAAATATAGTCATCCTCTACTGATAGTTCAGTTCCATTCCCAATCTTTAATAAATATTCTGCAAATTGATTGTCACTTTGGACTCTTGTGTTTTTCGTCAATTGCAAATTTTCCATTTGCTTCCAAAGATATACTTTACCAAATTTTCATTAATCTTCTATTGTCTCGTTGCTCGTGGGACAACTGGTAACACTTGTCGAAACTCTCCTCTAAATACAATAACCTTTAGTTGCCAATGCTGATCCGGGAACATCAACTGTTGCCATCATTAGTAATGAGAATTTTGAGAAAGACAACAAGACGGTCCGTGGGCATCTTCTCAACCATATGAAGGATTATCTCTTTGATCTGTTTGTAGTCCAAAAATCTGCAAATATTATTTGGGATAGTTTAGAATCTAGATATGGTAGGGATGATGTAGGCAGGAAAACGTACGTCGTCGATAAATTATTTCAATTCCAGATGACGAATGAAAAACCAATAATGGATAAAGTTCATGAGTATGAAAACCTGGTGGCAAATGTGCTCTTAGAAGGCATGAAAATTTGTGAGGTTTTTCAGGCGAATATGTTGCTTGAGAAATTCCCTCCCTCATTGAGTGATTATCGAAACCACCTGAAACACAAGAAAAAAGAGTTGACCTTGCAGGAACTGATCAGTCACATGCGTACAGAGGAAGCCAAAAGACAAAAAGATAAGCTCTCTTCCCAATTTTTAAATACTGTTAAAGCTAACTTAGTTGAATCTTCTAGTGCTTAGAAAGATAGGTTCAAAAACAAAGGGAAATAGGATTTTAATGATACAGTTCAAAATAAGAAGGGATTCAAACTCAATAATGCTAGACGGAAAATTGAGAAAGCTAAACTGGTTTGTTATGTCTGTAGAAAACCAGGACACAAATCCTATCAATGCACCAAGAGAAAAGACAAACAACCTACTCCACAAGCGAATCTCGCAGAGACAGATGATATCATTGCCACCGTGGTCGTGGAGGCAAATCTGGTAGAGAACAAGTTTGACTGGATCCCAGATACCGGAGCATCTAGACACTTCTGCTCGAACTGTGAGCTCTTCCATGACTTCCAGGACTCAACCGATGGCGAATATGTCTTTATGGATAACTCTACTACAGTTGGAGTACTTGGAAAAGGGAAGATACTCTTAAAACTCACTTATGACAAAACTTTATCTTTAAGTAATGTATTGTATGTTCCTTCCCTACGTAAGAATATGGTGTCTGGAGGTTTGCTGAATTGAGCTAAACTTAGGATTGTGTTTGAGGCCGACAAGGTTATCATCACCAAAAATGGTGACTTTGTTGGTAAGGGATATTTAAGAGATGATTTGTTTGTCCTTAACACTGCTTCTATTAATGAAATTGATTTACATTGTGCTTATATGGTTGAGTCTATTGATGTGTGGCATAGTAGCCTAGAACACGTGAATATTGCATCAATTAAAAGGCTTAAAGCTCTAAATCTAATTAATACTTATGAATTGCATGAAACCCAAAAATGCCATGTATGCGTAGAGGCGAAGTTTCACAAAAATCCTTTTAAACCTGTCACAACTAGAAGTACTGAGCTACTTGAATTAATTCATTCTGACTTAGATGATTTAAAAAACACTACTACTAGAGGTGGAAAACATTATTATATTTCCTTTGTTGATGATTTTTCTAGATATACGAAAATTTATCTACTAAAATCTAAAGATGAAGCTAGTAGCATGTTTTTGAAATTCAAAGATGAAGTATAGAACCAATTGGATAGAAAGATAAAAAGACTAAGATCTAATAGGGGAGGCGAATATAGTGATAATTTCCTCAAAGAATTCTGTGAAATGAATGGTGTCATACATGAAGTCAATTATCCTTATTCACCACAAGAAAATGGAATAGCTGAACGTAAAAATAAAACGTTAAAGGAAATGATGAATTCTATGTTATTGAGCTCTGGTTTATCTTATAATATGTGGGGGGGAAGCTGCGCTCTCTGCATGTTTTGTTCTTAATAGGGTCTCTCACAAAAAGTTGAATAAGACGCTGTACGAAATTTGGAAATGATATTCACCTAACCTAAGCTACTTGAGAGTGTGAGGGTGCTTAGCAGAAGTGGCATATCTAGAATTCAAAAAACCTACGGTAGGATCTAAAACCTTTGACTGTGTCTTTATTAGTTATGCTCAAAATAGTTCAGCGTATAGATTCATGTGCTTAAGGGATAACACAATTTGTGAATATAGAGATGTTGTACTCTTTAAAAGTATTTTCCCGTTCATCAAGAATATTAGTCAACCATGTGTAACTCCGAAACAAACTTTACCCTCAATTTCTAGTGACGAGTTAGATTCTGAACATAGTAGTGAGGTCATAAAAGGTCCAGAACATAGGAGAAGTAAAAGGCAAAAGATGAGCAAAAGTTTTGGACCTGACTTTTTAAGTACATTTTTTAGTTGAAAAATTGGATAAAATAAATAATCAATTTACTTGCATGTATCTAATAGATGAAGATTCTAAAACCTACCAATAGGCTATTAGTTCTATAGATTATAGCTTATGGGAAGAAGCAATTAAAAGTAAACTAGACTCCATAGTTATGAATCAAACTTGGGACTTGGTAGATCTTCCTATAGGAAATAAACCTATTAAAAGTAAATGGATCTTTAAGAAGAAAATTAGACCAGATGGATCAATTGAAAAATACAAGGCTAGATTAGTGGTTGTAGGTTACACACAGAAATATGGAATCAACTATTTTGATACAGATTCTTCTATGACTAAAATAGCCACTATTAGATCTCTAATTGCTTTTATTGTCATTCATGACCTATTAATGTATCAAATGGATGTAAAAACAACATTTCTTAATGGAGATTTAGAGGAAGAGATCTATATGACACAGCCTGAAGGTTTTCTAATTACATTGCTGGTCAAGAAAATAAAGTATGGTCTTAATCAAGCTTCTAAACAATGGTATGAGAAATTCAATAGTACTTTAGTAAATAATCGTTATAAATTAAATTGTTCTGATACGTGTGTTTACTCAAAGTTGTTTGGAGCTTATTGTGTGATTATATGTTTATATGTTGATGACATGGTTATTTTTTGTACAAATTTATATGTCATTAATGATACCAAGTTATTGTTATCCTCACATTTTGAGATGAAAGATCTGGGAGAAGCTGATGTAATACTTGGTGTTAAAATAAGGAAAAATGATAATGGATTCTCCTTATGTCCGCACACTATATAGAAAAAATGTTAAAGAAATTCAACTATTTTGATAATCCACCTATAAGAACACCTTATGATGCTAGCATTAGTCCAAAGAAAAATAAAGGTGATACTATATCTCAATCTAAACACGCAGAGATCATAGGTAGTGTTATGTTTTTAATGAACTATACTAGACATGATATTGCACTTGTTGTAAGTAGATTGAGTAGATATACACATAATCCTAGTAAAGAACATTGTACCGCTCTTCATCGTTTATTGAGATATCTGAAAGGCACCATGGATTACTATTTGTATTATAGCAAGTTTCTCGTTGTGTAGAAGGGTATTGTGATGCAAACTAGGTTACAGAAAGCAATGAGGCGAGCTCTACTAACAGATATTTATTTCTTTTAGGTAGAGAAGGTATCTCTTGGAAGTCAACAAAGTAGACTTGCATCACATGTTCCACTATGGAATCCGAGTTCATAGCACTTGAACTAGCAGGACAAGAGACTGCCGTTGTGGGGGAAATCTGTACCTGTATCCCTACATTGTGACTCCTAGCTGCCATAAGGATTGCCAAAAACAGTGTGTACAATGGCAAGAGAAGCAACATACGTCTAAGACATGGAGCTATGAAACAGTTGCTGAAAAATGTCATTATCTCTTTGAAGTACGTTAGGTCCAAGAGAAACTTAGTAGATCCTCTCACCAAAGGTCAAACAAGCAGGGTAATTGTAGAGCCCTCAAGCTTTATGTTTCTCATTTAGTGAATCCATAGCCCTTATTTGGGTGGTCCAGGTATGAACTTGATGGATGTAATAGAGCACAATGTGAATCCATAGCCCTTATTTTGGGTGGTAAAGGTATGAACTTGATGGATGTAATAAAACACAATGTGAATCCATAGCTCTATGGGTGGTTCTTGTAAGAATTTGATGGATAATATTCAAAGTCTTCATAGCCCAGTTTTGAGTGGTTTATCGATGATAGACTTGATGAAACAACAATGTGACTGTGAAGGTGAGGTTACTTTGTATGAAAGAGTCAGAGTCTTTTTCTACAGCTGTCATGATGACCCAAGAGTTCTATGTGCATGGCTATAAATAGCAGTTGGTGACTATGACAAAATCAATATCAAGGATTTAAACGTGTTGTGGGGGTCTCGACTATAATTACTGGAAGTTCAAGAGGTAACTCACTTTCACTACCTAGGTTGTTGCCCTACTTTAATAATCATTAATTCAAATCAAAAGATATTAATGTTTAAGTTTGCCTATCCTTTGCTCAGAAAAATTTGTCCTTGTCTTTCTTGTCTTATTTTACTTTGTGTATTCGTGGGGGGTTGTTGGGAATGACAAAGGTAAACTAAATCATTTTTTCCCACAAGGAAAGACCATCATTTGGAAAGTTGGTTTATAAGCCAAAACCACGTAGTGGGCTTATAAACATAGTGAGATGTAAGCCCAATTCTTGATCCACACGGGTCATGTCACCGTCCGGCTAGCTTGGTCGTGCAACTATTTTTGTTGGAACGTTTTCTTTTCCTAGGTGTTATTCTTGTCAAAATTGAGTGAGTGATTTGTGCTAAGCCTAACGTAATGGGTTGCTTAGTAAAGAACAAACACGTGGTGGGTGTTAATTTTTTTTTAGTTTTTTTAAACTAATTTTTTTTTCTAGCAACCTTGTGATTATAAATTGTCACTTCCCCTCTCATTTTATGGCATCTCATCTTTCACTTCCTTCTCTTCTCCTCTCCATCTTTTAGAAAGATTTTTCTAAACACGATTTGATTCCACTTCGTTCTGACGAATGCACGTTTGTATCAGAGGTTGTGTTAACCTTGACGAGCAATCTGGCAATATAACGATTCAGCACCGTGGTCGTGCTGATTTTGCTTTCAGGATAGTGGTTCCACCCATGACACAATTTTTTTCTTGGTCATTCAAATTTTGACCTTATCATTCTTACATAAGAAATCAATAAGAAATTGGGTGTGGAATAAACTAAAAATTTCAATGTGGAACTAATTATGTAATAGAATTTGAATTTGACAGTTATCCAATGAATATTAAATTATAATTATAATTATTATTTAAATTTTTTCTATTACTATTATTATACTTAAATGATCAATTATTTTTTATATAGCAGTTAGAACGTTTCACATTTCTTAAATTTAATTTAATATGAAATGAGTCTTCTTTTATTTAATTTTATCTATTGTTTTTTTATAAAAAAGAAATAATGTAGTAAATAATCATTGAATAACTTAGATTTAAAAAATACCATTTTTCAAACTTTAATTTCATAATTGTTTTCTATTGTAATTCAAATTTGAAAATAGAATCATACTAAAAACTTAAAATTTTAGATTGTTTCGTATCTGAAATTCAATTATAAAAATTGTTTTCTTGGTCAAGAAGTCAAAATTCATTAGTTTAATGGTGAATGTTTTTATATTTAAAGTTCTTAAATAAAATGTTATAAGTCAATAATTTAAAATATATTAGTTTAATGGTGAAGATTTTTATATTCTTCTTCAATTAATTTATATATTAAATTAAACATGTAAAAGTTTAATGTATATTTATGATTATTGCAGGTCTGAATTAAATAGTTATTGAATCAATAGTTTATATGTTTATATATATTATTTTAATGACTTCAGTTGCTTTTGTTTAATTTTTTTTAATTAGAATGCATATATATAATATTGTATAGAATTTTGATGGGATTTTTTTAGAAAATAATGTTTTTTAAAAAACAAATGACACAAATAAGGTAGGTTTGAAAGTATTTTCAAAAAATCGCATCCATCTGAGTCATTCTTCGAGGTCCACCTTATCTATGTCATGTTGGCACCTAAATCGCATCCATTATATGCGATTTTTGACTTTGACTAGCACCTAACCTATTTTTGTCAATATTTTGAATGTATAACTTAATTTTGTAATTTTTTATTTATACTACATTTATTTTGTTATTATTTTTAAATATACATTATTTTTGTAATTAGTTTTTTAAATTACATTATTCTTAAACTGACGGATCTATTTTTAAAATGTTTTATATGCTTGTATTTAATTGTGGTATAATCAAGTATAGTTAGGATAGAATTTTATGAAATTGATATAATTATCTAGTTGTTTTTTATTCATTACATATTGCGCTATAATGTCTTGTTTGAAACATAGCTCTAAACATTGAATTTTTAAATATCATAATCATCCAGTTTGACATGTTTGAGATTTTCTTGGTTTTTGGTTCAAACATTTTTCAAAATTTTTCCGATGCTTTTTTATTGCCACTAAACCAATCGTGAAAATTTCTTGAATGACAATTTGTTTTCATGCCCGATCATGCTCTCCTCCTCCATTCATTCGGACCAAAAGGTAATATTTCTTAGGGTAAAAAACACATTTGGTCCTTGAACTTTCGCTAAAGTAACAATTTAGTCCATAAATTTTCAAAAGTAACGATTTGATCTCTGTACTTTAAAATACATAAATATGACGTGGCTCATCCATATGTGTAAATTAATCAGTCAACTGTGTTGATGGGTTTAATTTCGGGTGGGTCTAAATTTGGTTCAGTTTAGAATTAAAAAAAAAAAGAATAGTTAGCAAATAGAAAATTGTCTTTGATTTCAGGACTGCATCCTCAGGATCCTTCTCTCTCTTCCTCCTCATCCTCTCCCTCGCCGTTGTGACCCCACTCATGCCGGCTGGACCAAATCCTTCTCTGGCATCCTCCCATCTGGCGACGAAGCCCTTCGGAACGAATTGAAGAAATTCGACAACGGACAATGTTGGCATTGACAGCAAGAAGCCTGCGTCAACTCATGCAGGAGGCATGGGTGGAGGTGACAACGGCAATACGGAAGAAAAAAGAACACATTTGACTATCTCATGGAGAAGAATGCACCAATAAGGCAGAAAATTCAACAACTTAAATCTAATTTCCTATCTTCAATTATTTTTGGAGCTGCAATTTCAGATTGTACTTCCATTCTATTCACTCACTGACAAATTCCCAAATTAAAAACTCCATTTCCCCTTTTGATTTTCTTGTTTTTGTGGGTCGTTCCGATCTGGTCCAGCCGACATGAGTGGGGTGATAGCGGCAAGGGAGAGGATGAAGAGGGAGAGAGAGAAGGGTCCTGAGGATGCTGGAGAATCGAAAAGTCGTGAAATGAAAGATAATTTCATAGTTTCTAACTATTCTATTTTTTTTTAAGTTCTAAACTGGCCTAAATTTAAACCCACCCGACACTGAACGAACCAGCACACGTTGGCTAATTAATTTGCACACTTGGATGAGACACCTCATATTTCTATTAAATTTAACCAAAATTTTAATGATAGAGACCAAATTGTAACCGATTTTAAAGTACAAAGACCATATGGTTACATTTGAAAGTTCATGAAAGATCAAGGACCAAATGTGTTTCCCTTTCTTGTTTTCTAGAAAAATTAAATTAAATTAAGTTTTAATTTTGTAAAAGAAAAAAAAAAGCTCTTTACAAATTACCTTCAACATTTGAAGTATTCAGCTGCACTTAATTGTTCCAGAAGAAAAAAAAAAAGGAAAAAAAGTAAGTGTTATAAGAAGTATCGCGTTTTGGTCCCAATGGATAGAGGAGGAGAGCATGATGGGACATGAAGGTAAATTGCCGTTCAAGAAATTTGTACGGTTGGTTCAATGGCAATAAAAAAACATGGAAAAAATTTTGGAAAATGTTTGAACCAAAATCAAGAAAATCTCAAACATGCCAATGGTGTTGTTGTTCGAGGTTTTTTTTTTTTTGTTTTAAATAAAGGATGTTGTTGTTAGAGATGCTCAATCTATTTTAGTTTTACATGTTACTACTTTCTATTTTAATGAATTATATTTTTGGGAGTAAAAAAATTTTAAGATTTGATTATGATATTTAAAAATTCAATATTTAGAATTAAAATAATTACATTATTATTTAATAATGTTTCAAACAAGACATTATAAAGCACAGTATGTAATGAATAAAAAAAACTAGATAATTATATCAATTTCATAAAATTTTATCCTAACAGGCATGTAATACATTTTAAAAATGGATCTGTCATCAAAATTCTATACAATATTATATATTGCATTCTAATTAAAAAAAATAACTAAACAAAAACAACTGAAGCGATTAAAATAATATATATAAACATAAAAACTATCGATTGAAAAACTATTTAATTCAGACATGCCATAATCATAAATATACATTAAAGTTTTACATGTTTAATTTAATATAAAAAATAATTTAAGAAGAATATAAAAACTCTCACCATTAAACTAATATGAATTATTGACTTAGATAACACAACTTTAAATGTAATAACATTCACCATTAAACTAATGAATTTTGAATTCTTGACTTAGAAAACAATTTTTAGAATTGAATTTCAAATACGAAACAATCTAAAATTTTGAATTTTTAGTATGATTCTATTTTCAAATTTGAATTACAATAGAAAACAATTATGAAATTAAAGTTTGAAAATTGGTATTTTTTAAATCTATTATATTCAATGTTTAGTCATTACAGACTTTTTTTTTATGGAAAAAAACAATAGATAAAATTGTTGATGCAGAAATTTGGTCTTATGAGAATTTGCCAAATTCACACCAATCTTTAAGAATAAAAAGGATCGACGAGGCTTGCAAAACATAATAGCATTAAAGACTGGTGTGGCTCTCGCCACACAGGCTCCGATGCTTAAGTCAGAATCGGAGTAGTTGAGTATAGAGAGTAAAGTAGTTAGCAAAGAGTAGAGATTTGTAGCGTACTATGAGTGTTTTCATTCTATTTATAGAGGGAAAAGCCTAGTATCACTAAGATATCTTATCTGATTTAGGATAATCTCAAGGCATCAGGATATCTTCCTATTTTGAATTCCTTAAATAAACAGAATTAGAATTGTAGAAAATACGGATTTTCTCATCCATAACAATAGCCCCCACCCTCAAAGTTGAAGATAACGAGTTAGTCGAAATGTCAGACTTTTGCTTTGAGACTATTTGCCCTATGTCGATTGTCGGTCATTTATTGTTGCAACTGTATTTTGTCATTTTACGGGCTGGCTATTTTTGTAGAATAGCCCATACCCTTTTGCCATTGTTGGCTGTCGTTCCATGGGCTGGCTACTTTTGTAGAATAGCCTCATACCATTTTGTCGTGGTTGGTGCAATCAAATCTCTTAGGCTCTACTATACGGTTAGTTTTGACCGTTAGATTTTGGCCTTGGGATCTAACTTTCAACAGGGCCAGTGGTACTTCATTTGACTTTCTAACCTATTTGACTTTCGCCCATGATTTTATACCCCAGGGCTTACTGTTGGTTTCTAACCTATTTGACTTTCACAAATAGTTTTATACCCTGAGTTTAGTTGGTACCCTTGGGTTTCTAATCTATTTGGCTTCTACCAGTTTTTACCTTGAATTTAATCAATAGCCCGAGTTTTTAACCTATTTTGGCTTTTGCCAAATGATTTTATACGTTGGGTATCGTTGATTGGTTTGACATGCCTCTTGATGGGCCTGTACGCATGCCTTTTAGCATCTTTGGGATTCTCTTCCCCGATTTCACTGACTGGCTTTTAGCTTATTGGCCTACTAGGTTTGTCTCAATTTGAATTCTTTGACCAGTTGTTGATTAACTTACCCAAAATCTATCCTGGAATTTGTTGATTCGTTCATTTTGGGTCATGCCTTAGAACTTATTGATTTGCTTTTACCTTAGCCACCTCAGGTAGGGGTAGCAAAAGTTGAAACACATAAATAGATATTGTTTCCTAGATTATCAAGCAATAGATCTTAGAGGAAGAATATATGTTTAGGTCAAACAGCGAAAGAGAAAAGAAAAAAAAACTAGAGTAAATAAAATATAGAAGAGGAGAGAAAGGTAGACGAAGAAAGAAACAGAGAAAGTAATTAAGAAACATGAGAGAAAGGAGTAGGAAGAAAATTTGAGGAGAGGAGAAGAAAGAAAAAATAAAAAGTTATTTTTGTTAGGAAAAAATAAGAAGTTAGAAATGACATCTTCATTTTTCTAAAATTTTTTAGTATTAAAAGAGAGGTAAATGAAATATGATTTTCTTATTTACACCGAGAAAGTACAAGTCTACTTAAATAGCAGATACCATAACTAAAATGAGAAATAAGAGAAAGTTGACTAGTTAAATGAACTGTAAATATAACTATTTACAATACTCTAATACCCCTCCTTAAGATGGACTATATATATCAAGAAGTCTCATCTTGGAAATAAGATTAGAAAACATAGCAGAGTGAAGAGCTTTCGTAAAAAGGTCAGCAAGTTAAGAATGCGACCGAACAAGCATCAATTTGATAAATCCAGCAAGAACACGTTCTCGAATGAAATGACAATCGAGCTCTATATGTTTAGTGTGTTCATGAAAGTTGAGATTAGAAGCAATGTGAATTGCTACTTGATTGTCACAAAACAATAAGGCGGGCGGATAAAAAGATACCTGCAACTCAGACAACAGATTAGCTAGCCATACTAACTCGCAAGTGGTGGTAGCCATAGCTTGATATTTTGCTTCAGCAAAAGATCAAGAAATAGTAGATTGTTTCTTAGCCTGCCACGAAACCATAGAATCTCCCAAGAAAACACAAAATACAGTAGAAGAACGACGTGTATAGATGCAAGAACCCCAATCAACATCAGTAAAAGCCCTCGATTGAAAAGATGGAGAGGCTGAAAGAAAAATGCCATACCCTGGAGAACTCTTCAAATAGAAAAGTAAATAATAAGCTGAACCCAAATGAGTCTTACCAGGCCAAGAGACAAATTGGCTAAGTTTATTTATGGCAAAGGTAATATCAGGCCGAGAGACAGTAAAATATAGCAATTTGCCAATCAAACATCGATATAAAGATGGATCCTTTAAAAGATCAAAATCATCAGCAACCTGAAGACAAATATTCGGGTCGGGAGGAACTAAAACATGCTTATAACCGAGTAAACCGACATCCTCCAATAAAGACAAAGTATAGTGCCTTTGAGATAGTCAAATCCTGCGAGAGCTATGAGCTAACTCAAGCCCGAGAAAATACTTCCAAGAGCCCAAATCCTTAAGTTTGAACTTGAGATGGAGAAGAGCCTTCAATTCATTAATAAGAGAAAGTGAAGCTCCTGTGACAATAATGTCATTGACATACACCAACAATGCAATAAAAGTATTATCGTGGCCACGAACAAACAAAGAATAATTAGCCTTAGACTGAGTAAACCCGAGGAGTAAGAGTGCAGACAAAAACTTAGCAAACCACTGTCGTGATGCCTGTCCATATATAGATTTCATTAGACGACAAACAAGACACTGCCCATGAGTAGTAACAGAAACCGGAGGCTGATAACCAAGAGGCAGATCCATATATACCTCCTCAAATAGATCGCCATGAAGAAAGACATTGTTGACCTCGAGTTGAATAAGAGACCAACCTTTAGATACAGCAAGAAGGACCTTGACGATGAACATGTTGGAAACAGGTGAAAAAATCTATAAAATCGATTCCCTCCTGTTGAGTATAACCCTTGGCCACAAATCTAGCTTTATAACGCTTAATGCTCCCATCAGATAGGTGGGAGAGGAACAACATCCCAGATTCCATTAACAACCATAGCATCAAGCTCAGCAGCCATGGCCTCACGCCAATGTGGAGAGGAAATAATTTGATGATAAAAAGTCGGCTCATACTTGGCAAAGATAGCAACAGTTAGAGAAAAATGGCTCGTAGAGAGCTTTGAATAGGAAACATAATGATGTAAAGGGTGTCTGGTGAAATACACAGGAGGTTGAATACCATGAATAAGAGAGCAATGGTAATCACGGAGATATGATGGTACCTTGGTTAGTTTGGAAGAATGACGCAAAGGTACAACATCAACATCTAATTCATGGGAGGTGGGTTCAATAATAATACGTTCAATAGATGTATCAATAGGTGCAGCATTAGTATCATTAGGTACAATAGTAGTATCAATAGTTTCAACAGTAGGACAAACCAGGTTTTGTACAGTAGGTATGGTTTCAACCACTGTGACCGATGGATCAGTAGTGATAGGTTGACCAATAGAAGGTCAGATGTGACAGGATGTGACCAATGGTCTTGTATAACACAAACGACTTATATTGAGCCAATCCAGATTTTGCTTGTCTTAAATCAAACACATCAAAGTTCTCTTCAATCATCCTATTTTTTTTGTAGTAAGTGAACATGTGGGTTGCATATGTGAGACGCACCAATTGAACCTCAACTTGATTGCTTCATCTGCTAGATTTTTCAATGGCCTATGGTTGAGACCTTCTGCTAACATGTTCTGTGTGTGAGAAGGCCAATTCACGCATACAAGCTTCACTCAACGCTCCGTTTTCGAATCAATGATCCACCTTCCTCATGTTGAAACAGAAAGAGAAAAAGCTGAAAGAGATAAAGACACAAAGACTAGAGCTAGAAAGAAAATAACTTGCAAAGTTCTTCCCATTTTTTTTATCTTTTTTTTTTTGTCGATTGATATCCTCTTTTTCAATTGTGTTGGGACAATGATATCTCAAACATTTCTTATATATACACTATTCAAATATTTTCAAAGTATTTTGTAACTTAGAAAACTTATTTTATTTTTTTTATAAATTTAGCATGGTTATTAGTTAATAAATTATGTGTTGTTCGAACGGTTAGAGTTTGTTGAACAATAAATAAATGTTGCTAACAATCTAACCAAGTCAAGAAACTTCCAACATAGAAGACTAATGTTCAATCCGTCTTTCATCTAAAAAAAATAGAAGTTAATTAAATTTGGGATGAGAAAAGTTTTTTGTTTCTTGAATAGGATATATCTATGGTATGTTTTTGAACATAAGTGGAATAGGAACAAACAATACATAGCACATACAATTCCAAGAAACACATACACACACCTATATTATTAATATATAATAATAAATTACGTGTTATGGCCAAAGCGGACAATATCATACCATTTAGTAGATACTCAGTGGTACCAGAGTACCATTATTGTTCTTTAACATGATGCTTTTTGCTCATTCATGTAAATTTTGAAATAGTATGATATAAATAAAAAAATGGGCAATTCCAAAAGTATCATAAAAACTAATAATTATTTGCAAAATTAGAAACTACATTTCAATTTTTCAAAATAGAATAATTCGAAGGTTGAACCTATGCATATTAAAGAAAAAAAAAATCTATGATGGTCAGCAAAAATTGAGTGCTAATAGATAAGCGGCTAAATATTTTACTAGATTTATTGATATAGGTTCATTTAGTATGTGCTACATCGTGTCTCCTCCATGCTACATACTACACTACAAATTATACTAAACTGATTGAACATTATATGTTGTAATAACAAAAATATAGATCGAAGATTATATGTTGTACTAACAAAAATATAGATTGAAGATTATATGTTGTACTACAAAAATATATCGAAGGTTTATGTATAAAAGAGAATAATAAACTATATTATAAATATATATATATATATACATATATTAATAACTAAGTTTAGTTTTGTATTATGTATGAAGGTTGTTGTTAATATTTGTTTAGTGTTAATAGCTTAAGTAGCAGTAGATTGTTTATAAATATGAACCTTTGTAAATCAAGAATTCATTGTTGATTAATGGAATACATTCACAAATTTACATATTAAATGCTACCTGCTGTTGAATATTTAAATTCTGCAATTTTTTTGCTATCAAATATATTCAATTTGATTTCAATCAGGTTTGAGTTTTCAAATGATTGTCCTATTAGCAATTTACTCAATATTTTATATTGCTTCTTTTGTTATCAACTTGAGTGGAAGAATATGGTAAAAAAATGGCCTTATCAGTCCTTTGTTGTCCAATAACTGCTATGATCTTTGCTTTCTAGAGCTCAAAGTCTCCCTTTCTATCGAATATTTTGATCTCAAATCTTGCATAAACGAACATGACTTCCTATAGGTGAACAAATCTCCTAATCACAACTCTAATACAAATTTCCTAGGGATTTGTGTAAGAGATAATCAACTGCTGATAAAGCTATACAAGAGAAGCTAATTGAGGACACAAGAAGGAACAAAAATCATAGCACACCTAACTACGGTGACAGAGTTCTTTTCACTACTTTTGATGTTGTGAAAAATACTATGCCCTCGTACAAACCCTTAAAAAGGTATTTCTATATTTTTTTCAATTGTTTTCCTTTTACTGCTACTCTTAAAAAGTTTACTCAACATTATAGCTGGGTCAATTAGAATAATACTACAATATATATACGTCGTTATTTAATAATATTTATACAATTAAATTCTGAATTTGAGTGATTAAGGGTTTTTTTTTGTTTGTGATTCAAAATAACCCATTAATTAATAATAAAAATGATATCAAAGTTAAAATTGCGTGGTTAAATAATTTAATTACCGAAGAAGATAAAACATTCAGAAAATTATAATTAAATTTGGTTCTTCAAAATTATATTAGTTCTTTACTAAAGAAAAATAATGTTCAAAGACACAAAAAGGTTCAGGTAGAAATTAGCATTATTGCGAAGGTGTGCGATAAAAATAAAAAAGTCCATTTTTATTTAATGTTTTTATTGAATACATGAAAATATATTACCTAAATTTTATAAATTAATGGAATTATTGAAAAAATAGTAGGTTACCTCGTGGATTCAATGTTCTCCAATTTGGTATAAGTTTAAAGAGAGTTTTTGGTAAGAAAAAGGTAGCTAAATTTTTGTTGATAAGATTCAATTGAATTTGTTGTCTTTGGTATGTTTTGACAAAATCAAGTTGGAAAAGTATTTTTTTTGGCTTATTATTTTTAAATGTTTTAGTTTGTTTTTTGTTTTTTGTTTTTTGCTAAATAAATGTTAAAGGAAGAGATTGAAGGAAAAATAACTGTGTTTACATGTATGGGAAAACACTTTGGTTGATCCTAAAAATGATCAAGCCTGGAATCTGGGAAGATGGGATAAGGTGTGCCGAAGTTCGAAGTACATGCAAAATAAGGTTAGCATTACGACGAGCAAGTTAGTACTCAATCCGATCTATTGCTCAAAGTGAGAATAGTTTCGCATACCTTGCGTGGGAGTCAGACGTCTCTATTTATAGAGATTAACTCCGATAGCGCTTTTAACGGCATCCTAACGACTCCCCAACATTTAGAAAAATATGACATGTTGTCAGGGACATCCTCGTTGTGTACGCGTCTGCTGGTGTACTTGAAGGTTGGCTCGTACCTGAAATAGATCAACCAATAGGCAAAATGTAGACTAGCTCGGCTACCATATGTCGAACTATTAGTACTTATATTGATCTGAAAGTGATGTTGGTTGAATTTCTTTATTACTCCTTAGCATGAAGTCTCCTTAGATGTTGACACGTGGTAGGTTATAAATGGCCTCCAACACACATTATTAAAACACTTATTTTTTAATTACTTTCTTATTTTATAATATTTTAGAGATGAGGTGAATTTAAATTTATTTGAATTATTTATTAATGTCGTTTTCATATTGATTAATGACGCTCTTAAATATTTTCCACCACTATTTTATACATTTTGAATGTTTAATATTTTTTAGCTCATTTGGTAATATTCTCATTTCTTATTTCTTATTTCTCATTTTTTATTTACTGTTTCCCATTTCCTCAATTTTAAATTAAGAGAAATTGATCAATTACGTTGATAATTACTTATTGTTTCTTGTTCTTTCTTTTTTATTACCAGAAAACAAAAATGTGTTTGGTAACCATTTCTGGCTTCTTAATTAATAATAATAATAATAATTTTTTATTTTATTTTTTTAATTTTTAAAATATTTTATTTTAATAAATTGCATTATAAAAAAAAAGGCTCTCTTTCTTAATCTTCCAAGACCTAACAATCATGTCATATAAATAGGCTTGGTAGCCATAAGTTGCAACAAAAATAAAATGGACTTTCATTTTGTAGAAGTTTTCTAAAAACAGAAAATAACCCACCAAACGAAAGTCGACCCAATCACATTAGTAATTGAGCCTAATTTATTGATATCTTGGAAGCTTGAATCAGTACTTAGATCGGTGAATAAGATATTTATTACCTTTCTAAAAATTACAACTCCAGTTTTCGACTCCTACAATTGTGGAACTAAAAGAAACACCTATCAAATAAGATATTCTTATAAGAGACTACATAGCATCCAATTAAAAAAAATAGGACTTTATCCCGAGCATACATCTCAACCCTTCTTCCTACCGTGGTCTTTTTCCTAGCTCTACTAGTTTTTTTTTTTTTGTAGTTGATAAATTTATTTTAGTACAACCACAAATAGTTCGATCAAGCTACTCAAACTAGTACAGACATAATGTGGCGAATAAATACACAAATTAAGTTGACGTTTCACAAAATAGTTTATCATACGAAGATTATCCTTCATGATGAGAGATCATGACCATTTTTTAGACCGGAAAAAATCAGGTGAAGATGGGGGTGACGTTTTTACCAACCAAAAAAAAAACAAAACAAAAGATAAAAAAAAAAGATAAGGAGTTGTGCTACATGATGGTGGACCAAAGTCATCCTTTTGTTTTAACCTGATGATACAAAAAAGAGTACGATCTTTTTAATATTATTTTAATTGATGATTCTTTGTTTTTTCTTTTCCAAAAATGAAATTTGATTCAATTATGAACAAGAGGGGGTCCAATAAATATGATAGTGTATGTGTAAAATGCATGAGATGGAATAGCAAAGTACAGATTTATCGAGTGACGCTAAAATTTCTTTTTGCTCAAAAGAGTAATAAATGATGAATCATTATCGATATTAATTTTGCAGATATAAAGTCAATTAAATTGTGTTGGTTGGAACAAGTTCGAACCATTGACTTTGGGTACCTTGGAGGCAATTTGGCTCTCCATTGACACAAATACAAGAGTTGGTAATAATTTTGGAAGAAGTGGAGCTTTCAATTTGTAAGCAAAGATTTTTCCCATCTTGAGTGAAGGTGGCCAAATGAAGCTTAGAGTTTGAAATAACTCTCCAAGCACTTTGTTGACCCAAACAGTCACTTGAGAGAGATACTCAAAGACTTTCTCTGTTCGCCTTTAAGCATAAACCAGTCATCGTCATCTTAATTGGAGTGCCATCACCACCATGACTCCATCGACTTGAAGTAGAGCAATTGCTAAAAAACGTTTCTCTATTGTCATTAGAGTTTAGGACACATTGACCACTTTGTGGATGATACATAACATACGAGGATGATGTGTTGGAATTTGGATCTGCTTGGCAATAAAAAATATATATATTTAGTTTCATGCATGGTGATTTACTCTTACCAACTATAGTTTACTATTTAGCATTGTTTAAAAAAATTATTTTCATATTAATTTACTTGTTAGGGATCGTTATATATACACACACTCAAATTCATTAAATACAATTACCATGCAACATGGCCTGCAATAGTTGAAACTTCATTGCAAAGTTAGGGTTTTAATTTGAGTCCAATTAGAGTCAAGAACTCCAAAAGTTTCTGCAAGCTCTGCTTGAACTTCTCTATAATAGTAGATGCCTTGCCAAGCCCACAATGCCCAATCCAAGTCTTTTTGTGCAAGATGAGCCTTGAAGCAACTCATGAATCGATTTTCTGCACCGTTAACCTCTTTCTGATCGTACCCGTACTCGCTAACAAATAAAGGAAATGGGTTTGGCCCTTCCATCACAAACCTGACATGATCTATGAAGCCTGTTTATGCAAGGATATGCACAACAGTGTATTTCAGATTGTCGCTCGAACTCGGCCTCCGGACCGATCTGGATACTTGGGCGGACCTGCACAAAAAGGTGAGCACTCCGACGATCAAGTCAGTATAGGTCGGATTCCCAGTTTAGTTCGAGGTCAGAAATCATCGTACCTGATCGCGGAGTGAGGTCCTCTACATATGGGTGGTAGTCCCGCTAATCTCGCGACGGTTACACCCGGTAATCTCGGGACCGATGGTTACACCTGATAATCACGCCGCTGACAGTAGCTCACATTGGCCCCCATCGAGCTTCCCGGTAGGTCGGACCTCGGCCAGGTTCACCTCGGCCCTCATACTTAGTATCTGTCAACGCTAATGGTGGTGATCTCGGCGGTCCGAGCTGGGGCATGACTCATGGTCACCTTGGGGCACCAATGGCTGTCCTCCACGTGTCCAGGGTATTCTTTCCCTCAAACATTGGCCCCCTCTCTGTCTGGTCCGATCTCGACCTGGCAGAGAGGTTCATTTGATTTACTTCGGACACGTGGCGACTCCCTATTCGTGGGAAAACATAACCGTTGCGGTGGATTTATCATCGGAATATTCAAATATTCCGACGCTTCGGATCTCTGGGAGGATCCTAGCCGCTCGTTGATTACACATGTACGGTGGGGAAATTTTCCACGAGCTATAAATACCCCCAACCCTTCAGGTCATACCTTACGTTTCCTGAATTCTTGGAGTTCGATCTGAAGGCATCTCGAACCCTTGGTAGGTCGGTCTCTTCCCTCACTTTCTCTTTCGAACGTAGTTGCCATGTCGTCCTCTTTTAGCAGCAACTTAGGATCCGATGAGGATTTAGCTCGTAGGTTAGAGTCCGAGCTCGAGGAGATAGAAAACTTTAGGTTCTCCGATGACGGGGAGGATAGTGATGCCTCCACCTCGGGTCAGGGTTTGAAATACCCTTCTAGGATACCTGAGCACTACCTCGGATCCCTTCGTAGGGGGTTCGCTATCCCTGAGAACATCCTCCTTAGGATTCCGGAGGAGGGGGAGAGAGCTGACAATCCTCCAGAGGGATGGGTCACTCTCTACTTCAAAATGTTTGAGTACGGCCTCCGGCTTCCCCTTCACCCTTTTGTCCAAGAATTTCTCTTCCGGACTGGGTTGACTCCGGCTCAAGTGGCCCCCAATGGGTGGGGTGTCATTTTCGCTTTGGCCATCCTTTTTTGGCTACGAGCTCGGGACAGTGAAGAGGCCGAGCTGTTGGACGTAGACCAGCTCCTCGCGTGCTTCGAAGCGAAAAGGATAGCTAAGAAGCCTGGTCGGTTCTATATGTGCGCAAGAAAAGGCGCAGGCGGTATAGTTAAGGGGCCGACCTCCATCAAGGGATGGGTGAGGAAGTGGTTCTACGCTTCTGGGGAATGGCTTGCAAAGGACGAGTCAGGTCGTTCCTTCTTTGACGTTCCCACTAGGTTTGGGAACCTAGGTACGGAGTAGTTCTTACTTTTTGTGATTTTCTTTCCTGTCATTCAGGTCTAACTCAGATTTTGTCTTCGTGCAGTTTCAATCCGACCAGTCCCCGAGCTTACGCAAGCCTCCTTCGACACGTTGAAATATTACAAGGAGCATTTTTCGAGGGGTAGGAAGGTCGGAACCTTGGTGACCGACAAGCTGCTGCTTGAGTCCGGGCTGCTAGATTACAACCCTGCAGTTCGTCCCATTGAATCCTCAAGGCCGAACTCCGAATTAGGTATGCCGAGCTCGCTACCCCCTCATTTTCCTCTAACTTTGTGCTGATTTCTTTCCTTTGTTTTGCAGCCATGGTTTGCGAGTTTGCGAGTAACGTGAAACATAAGTCCAAGGGCCGAGCCCATGCTCTTGAGGCCGCCCAGAGTTCGAAACCTGCCACTCCTGCTGTGGTAGGGCCAGCCTCGGAAGATCCAGCCCCAGTGATCGAGCTGGAGTCTTCTGGGGGTCCTTCGAGGGAGAAGCGCCCCAGGGATCAGATCGAGGCGGTGGACGTCTCGCCCTTGGGCAAGGAGGTGAGGGAGGAAGTCTTTCTGAAGCGAAGGAGGAAGAAGAAGAAGACCACCTCCCCTTTGGAGGTCGGAGCTCGTGGGGTCTTGCCTGCGAGCTTCGCAGATCGGGTGGACGATCCTGAGGCCAGGATAGGCGGGACGTCCGACGTGACGGCACGGTTCAGAGTTGAGCCGTCAAGTTCTGGGGTGAGGGACCAGGTGTCCCGCATCTCGGCTGCAAGTTTGGACCGCTGCCTAAGGAGGGCGTCCAAATTTGTAAGTGACCCAGGGTCCGTTCTGTAGAGGACCATCAACTACGCCGCTGAGGTAAGACTGGTGTCTCCATTTTTGCTTAATTTACCTAACAGGTAGCTCGGTCTAATTTTCTTCTTGGTGTTTTTCCTCAGGCGTTTGTTGCTTCCATTCAATCGGCTCTGGCTGTAAAGGCCGAGCTGGATGGGAGGGAAGTTCTGGCAGCGAGGGAGAAAGAGGAGTTCTTTGCTGCCTTGGAGGCTGCTTCCTCCACCATGAAGGATGAGCTGCTGAAGGCTCACTCTGAGGTGGAAATTTTGAAAGCCGAGGTGGATACCAAGGCCGAGCTGCTGAAGAAGGAAGAGGACAGACGCAAGGCCCAGCTCCGAGCTGCCCATGCTATCACCAGGGGCTTGGAGAAGGAGAAGTTCCAACTCCTGAAGGAGAAGGACGACATGCTCCAGGCGCTTGAAGTGAAGGATGAGGAGCTGAAGCATGCGACTGCCGAGCTGGAGACGGCGAAGGAGCGTCTCAGCAATGAAGTCCTATTGGAGGAATCGTTCAGGCAACATCCTGACTTCGATGGATTTGCCAAAGACTTCTCTGACGCGGGCTTCAAGTTCCTCATGAAGAGCATTGCTTCCGACATGCCTGACCTTCAGATCGATCTCAGTGGTCTGAAAAAGTGGTATGCCGAGCAGTGGGCGTCTGGGCCTGGCGGCACCCCTGGCCCCCAAGCGTTGGTGGATAAGTATGTCAGAGATCTTGACTCTGACTACTCCGATCTCGAAGAGGACCAGGTCGGCACCACTCAGGAGGGCGCTCCTCAGGCAGGCTCTTAGGCCATCATCCTTCATGAGGCCTTTCTCTGTCTTTCTTCTCTTCTCCTTTGTTTGTAAGTGTCAGGGCAGAGCTGCAAGGTCTATAAGCCTTGGCTCTGCTCTCCATTCAATAAAGAAGCTCCCATTTGTTTTTACTTTGTTGCCTTCCTTTCTTTGCTTTTCCTTTAAGCTAAAGCCAATGTCACCTCGCACCTCGTACTTTTGAGGTCGCGCCTTCAAAAATACTTGAATTTGTGAATTCGAATCTCTGTCTAGTATTCAATACATTATACCAACTCTGGATTTTTTAACATCGCACCCTCAACTTAAAAAACGTTAAAAGGCTAAAATCCTAAGTCCGTAGCTGTTCTTCATATCGCACCTCGTACCCTCAAGTTCAAAGGCTTGATCATTTTGAACTTTTCACATCGCCCCTTTACCTTGAAGGTTTGAATGTTAAGTTCGTCAGCGGTTTTGGCATCGCACCTCGTACCTTTAGGTTTTGGAGGATTGGATTTTAACCGACTGCTGGAATGTGACCATGTGGGAGTCCGTGGCCCCATTTAATTTCTGGTCGAACTCGGAATCATGAAATTAAATCATCACATTTCCGATTGAAACAGTTTTTACAGATCCATTGCAAACCATTTCGGCATTTCAAGGATAATAACGCTTCAGGTGCTCTACGTTCCATGGGTGCGCAAGGACGTCTCCTTTCAGATCGGCCAACAGGTACGTCCCAGGTCGGACTATTCCCTTTACGTCAAACGGCCCCTCCCAGGTCGGGTCAAGGGCACCCACATGGGTTTGGACCTTCCTTAAGACCAGATGTCCGACTTGGAAGGTTCGAGGACGAACGCGGACGTTGTAGTGTCTGGCCATTCTGCCTTGATATTCCGCCAGGCGTAGCTGCACCATTGCTCTTCTTTCTTCCAACAAGTCGAGGTTGAGGAGCAGCTCTTCCTCATTTGCTGTAGGCTCGTAATGCTCTACTCTGTCAGATGGCATGCCGATCTCAACCGGGACTACAGCTTCGGAGCCGAAGGCCAGGGAGAACGGGGTTTCACCCGTCGATTCTCTTTGGGTGGTCCGGTACGACCATAGAACCTCTGGTAGCTCCTCGGCCCACCTGCCTTTCTTGGAGTCCAGTCTAAGTTTGATGCCTCGCTTGATGATCTTGTTAACTGCCTCCACCTGCCCGTTTGCTTGCGGGTGTGCGGGGGACGAGATAAGGTGACTTATGCCAAGCTTGCTGCAAAAGTCTTTGAACTTTGCGTTGTCAAACTGCTTCCCATTATCTGTCACAATGGCCTTTGGTATACCAAAGCGACAGACGATATTTGTCCATACAAAGGACGTGACTCTGGATTCCGTTATGTGGGAGAGTGCCTCGGCCTCGACCCACTTTGTGAAGTAGTCCACAGCAACCACAGCGAACTTGGTCTGACCCTTGCCCAAAGGGAAAGGACCAATGATATCTACCCCCCACTGCGCGAATGGCCACGGGACCGAGATGGGGGTGAGCAGCTCGGGAGGTTGGTGGATTATGGTTCCGTAGCGTTGGCAATTGTCGCAAGTTCTAACGAACTTCTTGGCGTCCTGGCTGAGGGTCGACCAATAGTATCCTTGTCGGATCACTTTGGCTGACAGCGACCGGGCGCCTGAGTGATTGCCGCATACTCCTTCGTGGATTTCTCTGAGGACGTACAGGCCCTCTTCAGGGGTTAGGCATCTCAATAGAGGCAGGGAAAAGCCGCGTCGGTACAATGCTCCACCTCGGACCACGAACCGAGCTGCTCGCCTGGCCAACTTTCTGCGCTCCTTGGGGTCTTGTGGTGAATTGCCCCTGATGAAGTCCGCAATCGGGTCCATCCATGAGGACTCTGGAGCGCCGATCTCCATCAGATCTGGCTCTGAGATCGAGGGATTATCTAAGATCTCGACGGGGACCGACCTGGCCAGGTCGGTCTCGTACGCTGACGCTAACTTGGCCAAGGCATCAGCATTAGAATTTTCTGCTCGGGGAACCCGGCTTACTTCGTAAGTTCGAAACTGGGCGAGGTGCGATCTAACCTTGCCCAAATACTTCTCCATTCGGGAGTCTTTGGCTTGGTACTCTTCCTTGATCTGGCTCACAACCAGCTGGGAATCGCTGAAGACCTTAACACAAGAGGCCCCCAATGCTCTAGCGATTCGCAGACCGGCAATAAATGCTTCATACTCAGCCTCGTTGTTAGAAGTCCGGAAGCCGAATCGCAAGGCATACTCAAATCTCTCGCCTCCTGGTCCGAGCAAGAGCACCCTGGCCCCGCACCCCTTCTCATTGGAGGATCCGTCGACATAGATTGTCCACGGTAGGTCGGACTCGCTCAGCTCGGAAGGTGGTGTGAGCTCGGCTATGAAATCTGCCGCTGCTTGTCCTTTCAACGCAGTTCTGGGTTCGAACTGGATGTCGTACTCACTTAGCTCCATTGCCCACTTCATCAGGCGTCCAGAAGCTTCTGGCTTATCGAAGATGTTTTTTAGGGGCAAGTTAGTGAGCACCACCACAGTATGGGCTTGGAAGTATGGTCTAAGCCGTCGGGCCGAGGTGACTAAAGCGAGAGCCAATTTTTCCATTTGAGGGTATCTGGTCTCGGCTTCGGTCATAGCCTTGCTTGTGTAGTAGACCGGGTTTTGCCGCGCTTCCTCTTGCCTGATTAGAGCCGAACTGACGAAACTGTCAGACACTGCTAAGTACAACTGGAGCTTGTCCCCTGGCAGGGGTTTGGCGAGCAAAGGTGCCGAGCAGAGGTAACTTTTCAACTGCTGAAATGCTTGCTCGCACTCCGCTGTCCATTCAAACGGCCCTTTCTTTCGTAGGATTATCTGTCGATCTTGAAACAAACCGGTTCAGGGCCGCAATCCTGCCATTGAGGCACTGAAGCTGCTTCAGCGTCTTAGGTGCCTCCATCTCGAGCACGGCTTTAATCTTTTCGGGGTTGGCCTCGATTCCCTCGATTCCCCGGTTGTTCACCATGACGCCAATGAATTTTCCCGAAGAGACTCCAAAGGCACATTTAGCTGGGTTGAGCTTCATTTGATATGTCCTCAAAACCTCGAAGGCTTCGGTCAGATCGGAGAGATGCGACTTAGACTGCTTGCTCTTGACAAGCATGTCGTCCACATACACTTCCATATTCCGGTCGATCTGCTTGGCGAACATTTTGTTCACCATTCTCTGGTAGGTCGCTCCTGCGTTCTTTAAACCGAAGGGCATGACCTTGTAACAGTACAAACCTTGGTCTGTTATGAATGCGGTATGATCTTGATCTGAGACATGCATCTTGATTTGGTTGTACCCAGAGTAGGCGTCCATGAAGGTGAGCAGTTCGTGCCCGGCTGTGGCGTCCACGAGCTGATCAATCCTCGGCAGTGGGAAGCAATCTTTCAGGCGTGCCTTATTTAAGTTCCTAAAATCGGTGCTTCCAAAATGTCCGAGGTGAAGGGCGATTCTCTCAAGTCGCCATCGTTCAGTGGACCTTCTTTCTGCTCACATTTGGCCTTTAAGGCCTCCACCTGAGCGTCGAGCTGACCCCTCAGCTGGTCGAACTCCTCCCTTGTAATCACTCCTGCAGGAGTTTCTGGGTTGCGAGAGGATTCGGCCTGCTGGTTGGAGCTCCTGTGTGAGCTGGATGGTGATTGTCCTTTTCGGAGAGATGAGCCTCTCTTTCTGTTGAGGTGTTCACGGAGGTCTCCTCTCTGGCGAGTGTGTCCCTCGCTCTCGTTGTCTTCGGCATGTTCCTCCTCGACTGGGCCGAGGTGGGAACCCCTTTGCTCGCGTATGCCGGTGCGTGTCACTCGGTTCTCAGATCGTGACCCTGCGCCTGCAGCTAATATCATTTCGTTATACACTTCCTCTATGGACCGCATTTTTGTGCGCATTGCCTCCATTTCTCTCTAGAGTGCGTCCAAGTTCTCACTTGTCGGGGCCGGGGCTGGACCCCGGGTGTCCTTCTTAGAGGTTCCACCTCGGCCACGGGTGGCCTTGGATGTCCTTGGGGGGTGCGCAAGTGGTAGAACAGGCGCGGTGATTCGTGCCGACCTGCGGAGGGGTTCTGTTGCTAGGCCGTCGTGACCTTGCCCCTCTACCACTGCTGCTCCGACCTCCCTCTGGTGGGCATCGCTGGCAGCTAGGGTCCTTCGATCTGCCGTATTGGTCGAGTTTACGGGTTGAACCATTTTCGCTTGCGTGTTGGTTTAAAAGAATTGAGATGACTTAGATTGTCGTCCCCACAGACGGCGCCAAATGTTTATGCAAGGATATGCACAACAGTGTATTTCAGATTGCCGCTCGAACTCGGACTCCGGACCGATCTGAATACTTGGGCGGACCTGCACAAAAAGGTGAGCACTCCGACGATCAAGTCAGTATAGGTCGGATTCCCAGTTTAGTTCGAGGTCAGAAATCATCGTACCTGATCGCGGAGTGAGGTCCTCCACTTATGGGTGGTCGTCCAGCTAATCTCGCGACGGTTACACCCGGTAATCTCGGGACCGACGGTTACACCCGATAATCACACCGCTGACAGTAGCTCACATCGGCCCCCACCGAGCTTCCCGGTTGGTCGGACCTCGGCCAGGTTCACCTCGGCCCTCATACTTAGTATCTGTCAACGCTAATGGTGGTGATCTCGGCGGTCCGAGCTGGGGCATGACTCATGGTCACCTTGGGGCACCAATGGCTGTCCTCCACGTGTCCAGGGTATTCTTTCCCCCAAACAAAGCCATTCATGATATTTGCACAT
The DNA here is from genome assembly GCF_013281855.1 of Momordica charantia. Classification (NCBI taxonomy): domain Eukaryota; kingdom Viridiplantae; phylum Streptophyta; class Magnoliopsida; order Cucurbitales; family Cucurbitaceae; genus Momordica; species Momordica charantia. The sequence continues at coordinate 18,194,889 of NW_028275167.1, read as the reverse complement.
ATACTGTCCAGTGGTTGCCGTACAAATTTACTCTCAGAATCTCCACTAAAGGAATACAAGCGCACTTCGAAAACCAACTTGTTGTCTAAGGTCTTTACGGCCGAGGGCTTCTCCTTTAAACAACGAAGATCGTTGTCATAATTTAGACCTCAAACAATCACCAAAACTACTGGATTTATACTATGGATTGTTGTTACTCCTTACGTAACATAATTGTTCTAATCATTCGAATTTTCCATTGTTCCTCGTATCTCGTTTCGTAAGCTCATGGCTACAACCTAAATGGTACAAAAAATATTATTTTTGTTGATCGAAATATTATAATTTCTAGTCTTCAAAATTCTTGGGTTTACTTTCGAGAATTTAAGAAAATCTTTAATGTTACATACCGTTGATTTGTTTACAAATCGTTGAGCAACTAAGCGAAGACCTTGTAAGCACTATTGGGGATCAAAATTACGATTTCCAAAGAAACCATTTCCGTCATCAAAAGAGCAACACCATCTCGGTTGGCTAATGTGGTTGTCAGCGATCACCATTAAACCACTTGCCCCAAGCATGTCAATAACTGCTTCATAGGCTTCAACAATGGTCTTGTTCAACACAAACGGGTTACATTGAGCCAATCCAGATTTTGATTGTTATAAATCAAACAGGACAAAGTTCTCTTCAATCGTCCTATTTGCGTAGCGAGTGAACATGTGGGTTGCATATGTGAGACGCACGCAATTAAACCTCAACTTGATTGCTTCATCTGCTAGTTCTTTCAATGGCCTATGGTTGAGGCCTTCTGCTAGCATGCTCTATGTGTGAGAAGGCCAATTCACGCATACAAGCTTCACTCGACGCCCCGTTTTCGAATCAATGATCCACCTTCCTCGTGTTGAAAGAGGAAGAGAAACAGCTGAAAGAGATGGAGACACAAAGACTAGAGCTAGAAAGAAAAATAACTTGCAAAGTTCTTCCCATTTTTTTAATCTTTTTTTTTGTTGTCGATTGATATCCTCTTTTTCAATTGTGTTGGGAGAATGATTATATCATTCCTTATACATACACCATTCAAATATTTTTAAAGTTTGTTGTAACTTAGAAAACCATTTTTTTTTTATAAATTTAGAAAGGTTATTAGTTAATAAATTATGTGTTGTTCCAACCGTTAGAGTTTGTTGAACAATAGATAAATGTTGCTAACAATCTAACCAAGTCAAGAAACTCCTAACATAGAAGGCTAATGTTCAATCAATCTTTCATCTAAAAAAACTAGAAGTTAATTAAGTTTTCGATGAGAAAAGTTTTTTGTTTCTTGAATATATCTATTGTACCTTTTTGAACATATGTGGAAAAGGAGACAAACAATGCAGAGCACATACAATTCCAAGAAACACATCCACACAACCATATTATTAATATATAACAATAAATTACGTGTTATGGCCAAAGCGGACAATATCATACCATTTTGTAGATACTCAGGAGTACTAGAGTACCATTATTGTCCTCTAACATGATGCTTTTTGTTCATTGATGTAAATTTTGAAATAGTATGATATAAATAAAAAAATGGGCACTTGCAAAAGTATCATAAAAACTAATAACTATTTGAAAATTAGAAACCACATTCCAATTTTTCAAAATAGAATAATTCGAAGGTCGAGCCTATGCATAATAAAGAGAAAAAATCTATGATGATCAACAAAAATTGAGTGCTAACAGATAAGCGGCTAAATATTTTTCTAGATTTATTAATATAGGTTCATTTAGTATGTGCTAAATATTTTTCTAGATTTATTAATATAGGTTCATTTAGTATGTGCTACACCATGACTCCTCCATTCTACATACTACAAATTATACTAAACAAATTATACTAAACTGATTGAGCATTATATGTTGTACTAACAAAAATATAGATTGAAGATTATATGTTGTACTACAAAAATATATAGATCAAAGGTTTATGTATAAAAGAGAATAATAATCTATATTATATATATATATATATTAATAACTAAGTTTAGTTTTGTATTATGTATATTGGTTGTCATATATAAGGGTGTTAATATTTGGTTAGTGTTAGTAGCTTAAGTAGTAGATTGTTTATAAATATGAACGTTTGTAAATCAAGAATTCATTGATGATTAATGGTATACATTCTCAAATTTACATATTAAGTGCTACCTGCTGTTGAATATTTAAATCCTGCTTTTTTTTGCTATCAAATATGTTCAATTTGATTTCAATGAGGTCTGAGTTTTCAAATTATATCGTACTATGGAACCTTCGTCTTTATGCAATTCCCAATGCTTGTAAACTTTTCAGGTTCATTTATTTTCCTTTTTGGTAAGGAATAAAAGGAGAGTATTCTTCATTTAATTCCCTGAGAATCAAATCAAATTTTAATACCTTGGAAAAAAAAGTCTGACTAATTTCCATATCAATAATTAAACTTCCAATTTATTCCTTACCAAAAAGGAAAATAAATACAATCTAGACGCTAGAAAACGAAATGAAAAATAAACCCTAGATGACCCCTACAACTCATTAGTTAAAAAAAAAAAAAAAAGGCCACGCTAATCATTACTTTGCTGCACTTTAAAGATTAACCTAACAAACACTTCCGCTTAATTTATGAAATGCAACCAAAATTCAGTTAGAACGCATTTCATCTTTTAGTTCGTTACAAGTTCTTATCTCCTAGATTCTAGCCTAATACATTGCTATAAATATTGATGAAATACCTGTTTTGCATCATCATCCAACTTGAGAGCATTCAATTTCTAAGAAAGGTAAAAATGTGACGAGAAAACCATTGAAAGATATTGCTTTAGCTTTTATTTTCGTTGTGTTAACTTTTAAGGCCTATTCATTGCCTCTTTCAACGAATGGAAGATGGATCATTGATGCTTCTAGTGGTCACCGTGTGAAGCTAATGTGTGCAAACTGGCCTTCTCACATGCAAGCCATGCTGGCAGAAGGTCTCCATCGTCGGCGGCTCGACGATATTGCCGCCACTGTGGCCAAGTTGCGGTTCAATTGCGTACGTTTGACGTACTCAATCCACATGTTCACACGCCATGCCAACCTGACCGTTAAAGAGTCCTTTGAAAATTTTGATATGAAAGATGCCATGGCGGGCGTCATCCAGAACAACCCTTCTATGTTGAACATGACATTAGTTCAGGCTTATTAAGCTGTGGTCCATTCACTTGGAGCACATGGAGTCATGGTGGTTTCCAATAACCATATTAGTCAGCCAAGATGGTGCTGTAACAATGATGATGGCAATGGTTTCTTTGGAGATCGCTATTTTGATCCTCAAGAATGGCTACAGGGACTCAGTTTGGCAGCTCAAAGCCTAAAGAATAAATCCCAAGTATGATTAAAAGTGTTGATTTCATTTTCTTTTTAATCTTCTTCTTTTGAGCAAAGCTTGTAGTTAGTGAAATAAGGAAAAATCTCCATCATTTTATACTTTACTTTCCATAAGAACCTTTTTAAAACCTCAACCATATTTAATGATGGAATTTAAAACTAGAAATAAGGCTATTATTTTGGTCGTTTGCAGAACAATTTTTAGAGCCTGTTTTATAGAGTTGTCATGTTTAGATTAAGTTACTGCATGCTAATTTTATGTTTTTCGTAAACATCTCATTTTCACTTTTAGAAAGGAGTCAGTTTAAGTTAGGTTTTTTGAAATGTCTTCTTTCTTTTAAAGACATTAATTTTTTTTTTTTTTTTTGCATATAGCTTTTACTTTTATATTTTGATCGTTTGCCTGGTAATAAATATGTAAATGGTGGTAGCAATGAGTTTGAGAAATGAACTACGAGGACCAAATCAAAATGTGGAGAAATGGTTTGAATACATGAGCCAAGGAGCTAAGCTTATTCACCAAACAAACCAAAATTATTTAGTAGTGGTTTATGGGCTGGATTTCGATACCAATCTCAGCTTGTTGAAAAATAGATCTATGGGCTTCAACTTGGACAACAAGCTTGTTTTTTAGGCGCATTTGTACTCTTTTACAAATGACATGCGCGAGCTTTGGATGTCGAAGCCATTAAACACATTCTGTGCTACTGTCAACCAAGGATTTGAAGAGCGAGCTGGGTTTCTAGTGAGAGGACAAAATCCAGTGCCTCTATTTGTGAGTGAATTTGGGATGGATCAAACTGGTGCAAATGAAGGGCAAAATCGATTCTTGAGCTGTTTTTTTACCTATCTTCTTGAGAATGATTTCGATTGGGGCTTATGGGGTTTGCAAGGTAGCTACTACTACAGGAATGGGGTGCGAAATGCCGATGAAACATTTGGCGTCTTAGATTCCAATTGGACAAAAGTTAGGAACCCTAAATTCCTCTTGAAATTTCAGTTCATGCAAGCCCAACTTCAAGGTAGCGTTTGAATTTATATCCTACTACTTTTATGCAGTTTGTTTTCATGAATTATTATTATTATTTTATAAATGAGATTTTTCACTAAGGATATTTTGAAAGCCAAACTCAAACTTTACTTTCTTTCCTTACTAATGATAAATCAAATGTTACTCTTCAAACAGACCGAGTTCAAATCTCTCGACAACGTTCATAATGTATCATCCTCGTAGCGGTGGGTGCGTGTGAATGAACAAAAACTATCAATTAGGAATTAGTAGTTGCAAGATTTTGAATCGGTGGAGTCACGATATAGATGGAGGTCCACTCATGTTGTCGGGCTCTAAATTGTGTTTGAAAGCGGTTGGAAATTGCCTCCCTCCAATTCTCTCTCGTGATTGCTCCAGCCAACAAAGTGCTTGGAGATATGCTTCAAATGCCAAGCTTCAACTGGCATCCATTGATGAACAAGGACAACTCTTATGCTTACATAAGCCTTCTCATTCCATTCCAATTGTGACTAAGAAGTGCAAGTGTCCGAGTGATTCACAATGCAAAGGCAATCCACAAAGCCAATGGTTTAAGCTTGTTCCGTCAAATGTACATCTCAATTAAACTCTAGATGTAATTGTATATTGTTGCAGCATCCTCTAATTAAATTGAATCGATTTTATTATTCATTTATTCATGATGGCATATTATATGATTTGGGCTCCAATAGATACACGTTTTTTTATACTATAACCGGATAATAAAAAGCTCAATGATAAAGCTTTCATTATACCATTATGGTTGTTTATTTTTGCTCCACATTATTTGACTTGGTCAAATGAAAACAACTCCTAACACCTATTTCTTTGTTTAGATGTTTCGAATAATCCTCCACGTAATTCATATTGTATGCAATCTTGCATTTCAAAGTTAATTTATTCAACTTCTTACCAGAGAAGTAGTATTGTATTTGCATGATCTTTTCCAACATTAAAAACTATTCTCTACAATCGAGCATAAGAATGATAGGATTTATATATTATGGATGTTAATTAACAACCAAGCTTTAGTACCGGATATTAGAAGTATTGTTGGGGGGCAAAAAATAATCTTGCCACGTGGAGAACATTGGAAGGATGAAAGGTTAGGGTCTTATCTAAGGGTCATCTTGGACGGGACCGACTTGCCATACCATTGACGAAAATTGTACCCTAAGTACACTAAGTATCTCCAAAACGGTATGATCTTGGCCGTTTTGGGCATAACTGTTGCAACTGTACTTTTGGTTTCACCCAAAAGGTCTCATACTAATGGAGACATTGTCTTATAACAATATACCCATGATATTCCCGTTATTTAGTTTATGTGGGACTTTGGTCGCATTCCCAATACATACTTTGCAAGAAAACACTGCAACGACACTATCCCGCGATTGCGGTTCAACATTAGGCACCTAACTAGTTCGACCTTGGGGGCGAAACCAATAACCATCTGTCGGATGTCCTTTCCAATCCCAACCTATAAATATAGGGTCGTACTTCCACATCAAGTGTCGCGTTTTATCTTAGATTCCATATTAAAGTCAAGCTTATACTTATTTAAGCGTCGAAGTGTTTACCTCTTTTGTGCAAGTCTTTCCTTACTTAGACTATTAGGCTCTTCCCTCGTTGTCATACTTTTGATAGGTTTTACCTCAATCCGAAACGTTTTTCACCGTCCGACGATATAAAGCTTGGCTAGATCGACCAGCCTTGCTCCCATCTACATCACACGCTATTAGTCTTGCACATTTCAGACCAACGATCGCTTCGGTGTTGGCCTCGACATTTGTGGAGGCCGAATTGGACCCTGCCTTTTAGGACCTATTCCCATATGGACGCTTTCTCTTTAAAACGTAGCAAATCCACACACCATGGATGCAATAAAAACTTCAGCAAGTAAAAATGGGTTACGATCAAAAGAGAACAAAACAGGGGCTGAGCTTACCAGGCTTGGAGTTGGAACAAGTTGCTTCAATGGTAGGTGAGAGATGGTGTTGTAGTCCAAAAACAGTTTGTCACTCATCAATATGCTTACCTTCCAAGAGGATTTGTACTGGTTACGAAAGTACTCCATATATCGAAATATCTCTTTTGTCAGACTTGGCACAAGTTTATTGCAACGGAAATGAGGTAAAGTTAGAATGAGGAAGAAGGAGTAAAATGGACATATCTAACTAAGGACGACCATAACTAAGTTCCCAAACCCATGAGAGACATTAAACAAGGACTCATCAAGATCCTCCACAAAAAGCCAATCACAAAAGGCGTAGAACTATTTGCCTTTCCACTACTTAATGGAGGACAGATCCCTCATTAAGCCAGAAGCGGCTGAACGTTAAGTAGTGTCATCCCTTCCTCATTTTGGCACTTCAGCTACCAGAGGACTCCTAAACCGAACAACACGCCACATATATTAGGATCGAGCTGTGCAGGGTCGAGGTTGACCTTACTAAACCCAATTTTGAACACTTTTAAATAAATGGTGTGTTGGGAAATTAATGACCATGTATAATTTTCCCTTCCACAAAAACATCCAATCAGAACCACAATATGCAAATTAGAAAGAAAAAATGTAGAGCACAAGTTAAATGACACGAGAAATTATGTTGGTTCACCACTAAGGGCTACGTCCAGTCTTCCATTCACATGTGGGTAATTCATTAATAATGTTAAAGATTGAATACAAAACTCTCCCGAAAATATCCCTTAGAGGTCCCAACAAAAGTCCCATAGCTTCTAAGTATTTTAACACAATTAATACTCAGGAACAGTAATGAAAACTCACAAGAATCACGATACAATTGCCCCGATTATATCGATCTTGATCTGCCCCAAAGCCTCTGCAAATAACCCGAGCATCTCCTTTAAAACTAGCAGGAAAACCCTATGAAAAATCGGCTGAAACAACTCCAATTTCGGCTTGGTAAAACCTAAAACGAAAAACTGCATATATATAAACATCTAAACAGTGCGATGGCGCTGTCCCCGGTGCCATGGCGCTATAGACAGAATTTTCCGACGCGTCCCCATCTAGACAGCGCTGTGGCGCCCTGCAGGTGTGCCTTGGCACTGCACTTTCGGCCCTTTTTGGCTTGCAGCGTTGGGCTTCCTCTGTTTTTCATCCTTGCTTCGACCCGACGCTTTCCAATTCCACAAGCTTCTCGTTTAACCTATTTACAAAGTCCTCGCTTAAGAAAAAGTCACTAGGGGAGGACCTACTAAGGGTATGATGTGTCTCGTCAGAGATCCCACTAACCAATCTACTATTTGAGCTGCTATTAACTTAACTATAATCCAGCTGCTATGAGAATATCCTGTAGCAAAGATGATTTGGGTTCGGTATTAGGCACCAGCAAGTTCGACCTTCAGGGCGACACAAATAACTACGTGTCGAATGACCTGTCCTAGCTCCACGTATAAATATAGGGCCTCGTTTCCACATCAGGTATCACATTGATCTTGGATGCCATATTAAAGTAGAGCTTATACAGATTTGAGCATTGGAGTTTTTGCCTCTCATGTGCAGGTCTTTCCTTACGTTGAAGCTCAAGCTCTTCCCTCTGTCATACCTTGGTCAGGTTTGACATCAATCTATTTCGTTGCATAAACAAGTATTTTTACCCTTTTTTTGATCTTTTTAATATTATTTATCTTAAGACAGTTTTAGCAACCAAGCCGTAATACCATCTATGAGAAGCATTTTTACCATCTTCTCCTTTTTTCTTTTGAAACTTTTTAGTTAAAATATTCAAAATCCTTTTAATTTGATTTGTCTAAATGAAGTTAAGACGAATGAAATTAAAAATTCATAGTAGGTACTCCATTTTCAATAACTAAACATCTCTGTAGTCTTGTTCTTTTTGTTCTTCCCCATTTTATCAAGGTTCTTGAGATGGCCCTCACCTTGTGGCAATAGCTGCATTTTATTTTTTATTTATCCTTTTCATCTTAGTGAGAGTTTGGACCTTTTGAATTAATTTTGTACCTCCCTTTAGCAAAATGCCTCTCATCAGGAGTGTCACGCTTTAACGCCATCAGCTCCAATTCTTTTGTCTTTATCGCTGATATAAATTCATCTTTTGATATTGTTTCTCTTGCATATTTTAACACCACCTTCACTTCTTTATATGAGTCTAGAAGAGAATTTAACTCTTCTAAAAACAATAAAAATAAAAAATTAACTGTATGAAAGTGTCTCATTTTCACCACCAATCTTCTCTCCTAAGTTCTATGATTCAAAAGACATTTTCTTAAGTTTATCAAGATTTTTACCGAGGGATTTTCGCACTATCCATTCGGTAGGTGAAGAACTTATCTCATACGTACGCCTTTTTTGAAGGTAATTTAGAGAGAAAAATTTAATTTAATTTTTCCCAGGTTTCATATGCAGATTTTAAGTCGATCACTTGCCTCAGAACATCACTGAGATTGCAAATGATTGTTCCATTAGCAATTTACTCCATATTTTATATTTCTTCTTTTGTTATCAACTTGAGTGGAAGAATATGGTAAAAAAGGACCTTTTCAGTCTTTTGTTGTCCAATAACTGCTAAGACTTTGCTTTCTACAGCTCAAATCTCCTTTTCTATAGAATATTTCGATCTCAAATCTCCCATAAACCATTCTTGGAATATGACTTCCTATAATCACAACTATAAAACAAATTTCCTAGGGATCATTAAGAGATAATCAACTATTGATAAAGCTATACAAAAGAAGTTAATTGATGACACAAGAAGGAACAAAAATCATAGCACACGTAGCTATGGTGACAAGAGTTATTTTCACTACTTTTGATGCTGTAAAAAATACTACCCCTCATACAAACCCTTAAAAATGTATTTCTATTGTTTTTATTAAATAGATGAAAATATTTTACCTAAATTTTATAAATTAATGAAATTATTGAAAAAATAGTAGGTTACCTTGTGGATTCAATGTTCCCTACTTTGGTATAAGTTTAAAAAGAGTTTCTAGTAAGAAAAAGATAGCTAAATTTTTGTTGATAAGATTTAATTGAATTTGTTGTCTTTGGCATGTTTTGACAAAATCAAGTTGGAAAACTAGTTTTGTTGGTTTATTATTTTTAAATGTTTTAGTTTGTTTTTTGTTTTTTGTTTTTTGTTTTGCTAAATAAATGTTAAAGGAAGAGATTGAAGGAAAAATAACTGTTTACATGTTGGGAAAACACTTTGGTTGATCCTGAAAATGATCAAGCTTGGAATCTGGGAAGATGGGATGAGGTGTGCCGAACTTTGAAGTACATGCAAAACAAGGTTAACACTAACGACTCCCCGACATTCTGAAAAATATGACATGTTGTCAGGGGCATCCTCGTTGTGTTCTCACCGGCTGGTGTTTTTGAAGGTTGGCTCGTACCTGAAATAGGCATGCCAATAGGCAAAATGTAGATTGGCTCGGCTCCATAAGTTGCAACAAAAATAAAATGGACTTTCATTTTGTGGAAGTTTTCTAAAAACGAAAAATAACCCGCCAAATGAAAGTCGACCAATAACATTAGTAATTGAGCCTAATTTATTGATATCTTGGCAGCTTGAATCAGTACTTAGATCGGTTAATAAGATATTTATTACCTTTCTTAAAATTACAACTCCAATTTCTGACTTCTACAATTGTTGAACTAAAAGAAACAACTATCAAATAAGATAGTCTTATATATAAGAGACTACATAGCATCCAATTATAAAGAAGAGGACTTTATCCCGAGCATACATCTCAACCCTTCTTCATACCATTGCCTTTTCCCTAGCTCTACTAGTTTTTTCGTAGTTGATGAATTTATTTTAGTACAACCACAAATAGTTCGATCAAGCTACTCAAACTAGTACAGACGTAGTGTGGTGAATAAATACACAAATTAAGTTGAAACTTTAAAAAATAGTTTATCATATGAAGATTATCCTTCATGATGAGAGATCTGATGGATAATATACATACATACGCAGCGGAAGTGAGCAAGAATCGAAATAACAATCTAGATGCATAATACAACCTAGGATTAAACATGCATGATCATACATTATGATGCTTAGAGATAAGTAGAGAAAAATACAAACCTTTGTAGCTTTTCAAAAATCTTCAAATAGCTCTAATGAAGGACCACCAAGAGATCTTCCTAGCTATTCTCAAGGCTTCGAATAGAGTGGTGAGACTCTTTTTAGAGAAGGAAAAATTTAGAGAAAAGTGGAGCTAAAAAAAGTTATGTAAGCTTTTTTTTTTTTTAAAAAAAAGCCAAAGGTTCCAAGCCCTTTACTGTTTGAACAAAGACCTTCTTAAATAAGCAAATTACATGCAACTCTTGCATGTCAAAGTTCACCAAAAGCTTACAACACATATTCCACTTATGCATGACATGACTAAGTGTCAAAATGCATGTGTAAGTTCACCAAAAACTTACAACACACATTCCACTCATGCATGGCATGGCTAAGTGTCAAAATGCATGTGTAAGTTCACCAAAAGCTTACAACACACATTCCACTTATGCATGCATGGCTAAGTGTCAAAAAGTGGATTTTTGAGATTATTTAAATGTTCCATTCAACAAGTTAGTGGAATTTTCCACCAACTTGGTTAAAAACATTATTTTAATCTACTTTAGTCAACCTTTGACTTTCTCTGGTCAAAGTCAACTATTTGACTTTTTCCAAAATCCGATGTTTGATGAAATCCATGCCTTCGATTATGAATCCACATTCATAATTTTAATATTTAAATCCTATTTAAATATTTTGTCCAAATTTCTCAAATTGATCATATATCAATTACTTAATCATATCTCATATGATTAACCTAATTCGTACGATTCGAATTATTCCTTCAAAATATTCCAAGTTTATTCCTATATGAGCTAGCTAGGGGATCTTATGGACCTACAGATTATGAGCTCCAACGATCCGAGATTAATCGGTTAAACTCTTTAACCTAGTTAACCAACATTCGTTAACTACCGGGTCACTCCACTAAAGCCCGTAGCTGCACTCTCTTCACTGTAGATATATTATGTCCATTTGATATAACCATGATCAGTAAGTCGACCCTTCACAAGTTGTTCGTATTTACAGCTAGGTCAAAATACCGCTTTACCCATGTAATTACCTCTTGTTCCTTAAGTCCCACTGATCCTCTAATGAACAATGATTTGTAGTCCAACTATAAAATCAAAAATCCTCTCAAACCTTTTGATGAGGGTGGCGCCTATTGTTCAAGACCTGGATTCAGCCCTTAAGAGAACAACCTTTCTACTATCCTAAAATTGGGTAGAAGTGAATTCCTTCTTGCACTCTATGTCCCTAGCTATCTACCGGGCCTTACCCTTGAAATGGGAGGCTTATTGAGCCAGCGCTGTTGAGCTGCTCTCACCCATGTAGATCTAAGGGTAATCCCGAGTAAACAAAATTTAATAATTAGCTCAGGATTAAGATCGAGTTACCTAGGCCATCAAAGTCGAGATAGTCAGTTTCAAAGAGTAAACGGTGTTATAAAGTAAAAGTGACTATCTCATGGTCCGGTCTTATGCAAACTCTTTGCACGGGACACCCCCACTCGCATGTTTTCACATGAACGAATTAGGATTACATCGTTTGTACTAGCTATAAAGTGGGCCGCATCCATAGTGTCCCCAAAATAAGGCGCCCAACCTTATTCCTATACTATATACCATTTAGACTGTTAACTCAAACTTGATCCATATTTATGTCTCTTACATAGAGTTTGAGTCTCAGGTAACAGTCTAGGATCCTTTATTTTATTGGATTTAGATCTAGTAAGAACATTTTATTGGATCAATAACTACTTATTGATTAAAACCTTCAATAACAACTTTATTGAAAGATAAAAGTATATCTGGCATTTTCAAACTATGAGTTTCAGGACATAAAACCCAACAATCCATATACTATAGACCATTTAGGTTATTCACGGGACATTATCCACTCGTATATCAGGGGTATATCAAATATATACCTAGTATATCAAATATTTACCCAATATATATCTACTGTCCTGGTTACATGATAATAACCTTAGATGTTTAGTTTATTGGATTTTAGATATACATTTGTTTTTACATAAATACAAACTACGAGTTTAGGGCAACACACTCAACAATTTCTCAGCTATGTCAGGTTTGGTGGGGGTTTCTTTTTTTAGATGTATCTCATTTGCCAGTTTAAAAAACTATCAAAAGTAATTCATAGCATTGTACATCTTGCTTGATTAAACTTCTTCATAAACTCAGTCTTGTAACTGACGCGAAGGTCAGATATAAGCAAAAGAATTAAACATTAGAAGCAATGGAGGGTGGAAATCATGATTTTGCAATAAAGCTTGACGATGAATAAAAGTCAGCAATCTTCCTTTTTAAAGAAAGGGAAACCAATTGTTCATGGATATTTTGTGAAATCTTTGGAACAATAAGAGATTGATTTTTTTTTTAAGCGTTGGGTAAGAGATTATAATCAAATGAATAGAAAGGTAGCAGTGATCCAATTTCTTTCGGCAAATAACTTTGAGAATTGGTTGAGCGTAACTCCCCAATAGTTCATCTCATCTACCTCGCTCCTTTGCTTAGCTGGAGACATTAGATAAAATCATCTTTCTAGTTGCATGGTATTCTTCATGGAAATGTTGTTGTGGTCCACTTTGACCGTAAAGATCGTCTTTTTAGCCCTAGCTTCGATGTGTAGTTGATGCAGTCCACTTTTGAATGCAAATGACCTCTCTTTTTCTCAAAGTGTAACCTCTTTATGGGATGTTGCAGAGTGCACTTTGTAAATGTTGAAGACTTCTCGAAATTGAGAAATTTTGTACGAATATGGCCTTTCTCTCAAACCATTGTATAATGCAGTTACAATTTTGATCCAATGTAGCATTACTTGACTTTGCCCCAGTTTGAAAATTTGTAAAGAGGACTTTGAAGCATTTGAAACTGATGTTATTGATCTATATTGATTGCCCCAGTCGTTGAACTAAAGCATTATCATGGACTTGGACATTTAATTTTTATTTTATTTTTTGTTTTTCTCTTTTTTTATTCCATTTTTTTGGGGCCATACACAACCGTTTTTACAAACAAAATAGGTATAATCACATATAAAAAAGTTGATCACAAGTCGCCTTTTATAGCCTTGACCATTATTTCTTTGCCGATGCTGCATCAATATCATGATGAAACTAATCCCAAACAAAACTCATCAAAGGAGACTGATATCTTGAGACTATTTGTCAGGTCGCTAACTTCCCAATTCTCAAAATCATTATCCTCGATCTTGGAATCACTTTTTACTCAAAAGAAAATAAAAGGCGAAGGATTAAGCTTAAAGAATAAGACGGAAGAGAGTTGGGAAGAAAATGTTAGATATGAATAAAAGGCAGTCAAAATAAGGAGATGTTTGTGCAACTATAAGTACCAATTCATGAAGCAGTCAATCATAAGAGCCCAATGTTATTTTATTACCTTCAAAGTTCTCAGGGTAACACTAGGTGGATAATTTTGGATGTTTACCACACAATTAGATGTGGTTGGCTTAGCAAAAGGCTTTTATGGTAAGTACATAAATATGGATATTTATCACAAAAATTGTATGTGATGGACTGAGCAAAGGATTTTTTTGTAGTAAATGGTAAATTCTTAATGTTGACCATATTTACCATATATCGGTAGGTTAGGCTCGAAGTAGGTTAGGCTCAAAGCAGGCTCGACTCGAAGTTTTACAGAGTTGTTTTGGATTCTAACCTCAAAAGACATCACTGCCCCAATATGAAATTTGGTGGTTTGCTAGTTAGAACATGAGAAGAAATAGGAAAGCCAAGATAAAGTTGCTTTGAGTTGACTCGACAACGAAGCTTGGAAGAATATCTTTCAAAAACGGTAAAATGGTTGAGACTTGATAATCTTTCTATCTCATTGAAAATATTGAAGACATTCATTTTTTTTTACCCATTTATTTTCTTTTTTTTTAACTTTTTTTTTGGTCTCCTCCAAGTGATTTATAATGATTGCTTTATGACTCTTGCTAAAGTGCAACTAACAAGAATGATAAGGGTAGACCTTACAAAATTATTATTGAAAATCTCAAATAATGTAATTTCCATTTTATCAAGAGAATTTTTAAAGAAAAATAATTTTTGTTTTTTTTTTTTAACAAATGATATGATATGAGTGATGCATGAATGAATGTATGACTTTGACTTTTATCTTTTAAGAAAAATAGGTCAATTTCCACATACTCACATTCTTTTTAAGGTCAAAACTAGCTCATCATAAGCTTCAACCAAATTTTTAACTTGATAAATGCCTCATTTCGCTTTTGCCCTGCTTTTGGATCTCATCTCTTATCTCATTTAGCTTAAAACTCTAATTTTTATTTTATAAAAAAATTGATATATACTTTTATAAATGGAAGTTGATATGCATGAGATGATATTATGCAAATGTTGGATCACTAATTAGGGAGATTTTTTTTTTTAAAATTATTATCAAGACGTGAAATGACGCATGCGTAAAAAGACCTTATATATACATATATAAACAATGAAATGATGCATGAGAACGATATATGTTCTTTTTTTATTTAATTTATGCCATGGACATGCGGAATGATGTATGCAATATATATTCTTTTAGTTAATGATAGACTTTTTTTAGTTTAATTTTTCTACAGAGAGAAAACAAAACTTATTTAAATATGCTACAAAGTTCCCTAATGATATGATGCATATTTCATGCAATTATTTATTTTTTAAAGCAATATTTCATGCAATTATTAGTCTATGTAAATGCAATGCTAGATTCTAACTCAACCTAAGGGAGAAACATGAATATGCATGACATTTAATTCTACGGTTAAGGCTCAACTCCTAAGTTTTAGATCGAAAATGAATGAATTTGAAAGTCTTTGGTGGGCCTACAATAGGGACATTTATAGCCCCTGTGAAAGACAACACTTCTATCCAAAACTTAAACAAATAGCTACGAAGAAATAAGGTAAATGAATTTTTATTTTTTTTATTAAAAAAAGTGGTTCATTTAAAACCTTATGGTTAAAACTAGGCCAAATTGACCCTAATTTTTTTATTTTTTAAAAATAAAAAATATGACATGACAACACAACAAGTAAAATATAATATTAATATGAGTGTGAAGTTATGTACTAATTCATCCTAGAGGATAATGGCCCACAAATCTTCCATATGCTTTGGCAGTATAGTCGACTTGAGTGGAGAATTTCATGCACCTGCACAGGAACCGAAATTCCACGAAGGTCACATGTAACGACCCAGAATTTCCCCCACACTTCTAGGTCACGTTAACTACCCAACTGATTAAACTTAACCCAAAACGTATGATGCCAACTCCCTATGCAACAATTATATACAATGAAGTTTCACCTCTGGTCAATTCAACAATAAATCAATTTCATAGAATATCAATCAACAACATCCGTGGACAACCTCACGGGGCAATTTTATTATTCAAACTAGGCAAAACTCAATGAATGGTAGAGAACTAAGATAGACACCTATCCTGAAATAAAATCAATAACAAGTGGGAACTTTCCAATTATTCAAATACGAACAAATAGTTTATTGATCATAACATAAGGTCTTAACTAATAACTTAAGCTAAGCAAGAGTGACTAAGCAGCCTATGGTCCTCGCTCGTCATGTCTCCTCCGTCTCATCACCACCTGAAACAATCATTGTAGAGGGGGGGGGGGTGAGTATATAAAATATACTCCGTAAGTAGCCCTCACCAACAATACACACACATCATGCTCAACTAAATCATGAAACATTAATAGTCATGCCTTTCATCACATTATGCATTCAAACATAGTCACATTCTATAAAATTCGGTGACAACCACAACCAGAGACACGTTAACTACCAACCTCTAGTCTCCCTAACATCTCAAGTACCTCTACGCTTATCACAGCTATCCTAGCCTTCCATAGTTAACTCCTTCGAGTAGAGTCGGCCCCTGACCATTTTTACCCAGAGCCCCGACACTGCTGCATCGGCCCTCGACCATTTTTACCCGAGGCCCCGATGACTTCACCATCTATTGGCCCTTGACCATTTTTACCCAAGGCCCCAATAGCCTTTGTAACGCCCCAAGATTTTATATATATCATCCTAGGCAACGCTAAATAATTTACCTGGCTAGCTTTAACTCTAAACACGCGATAAGCAATTCCCTGGGAAAATAATTTAAACGAAATAGAACTTCGATTCCCATACGTTCTGTCAGAAATACAAATGCCACAAACTGATAGGACTTCGCCCTCCGTAGGCAATTTAAAAACAGAAACATCTCATATCCGCCTTAGTGGCAAAAATTCATAAATAAATAAAACAACCGTACACCTAAACTCCAACGACGACAGTGACGCATTTACCAGCAACATCCATAACAAATAAAGTAGTTCTAAAGAATACAAAATTTCCTCCGCGGTTCACACCTAGCAATAACATAAATCTCAATACTACTCGTACCCAACAACCCTTCCCTCTATCCTCACTAACTAAGCTAGTGATCCTTCCTCGGTCAAGCCCTCTCCACGTCATCATCGCGGTCGACCCTGTTCGCACCTGAAAACATATAAGGGTAAAAAGGGGGGTGAGTACATAAGGTACTCCGTAAGTAGCACTTCCTAACTAACACAAAAATCATGCTCACGGTCACGGCATAAAGAATAAAACGATAGCAAGGCAATCAAATACGCAGTGAGAGGTAGCAAACAATAACTAGACATTTACATACAACAACCATGCGTCGGAACTACCAAGACCACAACCCATGATTCACTAGCCATGATTCGACAACAAATTTATTGAATAAAACTTTATTGAATATACATTTGTTTTTACACAAATACAAACTATGAGTTTAGGGCAACACACCCAACACCTAGAAGTAAGGGTTCTGTCGAGAGTTTGGACGAGCGACTTTAGAGTTAGATGCATATAAGTGAGATATGTAAGCACGCCAAGTTTCGTGTCAATCGGTGTTCAGACGTGCGCTCTACGTTGGCGAGTGACTCCTCGCCACTTTGCACGTACACGCTTGTCCGAGTAAGAATACCTTAGAATGTACCTTAGGGGGAGGCATGGTGTCAGCTCTCCACCACCCCTGGGCCCTATGGTCTAAGTGAGCTACTCCATGGCACATGCGTGTGTCATGGCGTGGGCGAGCGTTGCAAGACCAAGGTCTTGGGCATCTTCCTTCGAGAATGGGAATCTCAAGGACAGTGTCGGACGGCACGGGTGTGCCGGCATTGCACTGTTGGGTGTGTTGCCCTAAACTCGTAGTTTGTATTTTGTAAAAACAAATGTCTATTTAATAAAGTTTTATTCAATAAATTTGTTGTTGAATCATAGCTTTGCATTGTCCAAAATCCAATAAACTAAACATCCAAGGTTATTTTTTATGTAATATGGACAGTATATATACTGGGTATATAGTTGATATACGGGGTATATATTTGATATACCCCTGATATATGAATGGATAATGTCCCGTGAATAACCGAAAGGGTCTATAGTATATGGATAGGGCTGGGTACCTTATTCTGGCAACACTATGGATACGACCCACTCTGTAAAGGTTACAGACGACTCGATCCAGGTCGTTCATGTGGAGACATGCGAGTGGGGGTATCCTATACAATGAGTTTGTATAAGACCGGACCACGAAATAGGCAATCTTTAGATGTAACACCGTTAACTAATAGGTTGTTATTTCTTAGGATGACCAGGCAACTCATTCTCAAACCTGAGTGAGTTATAAATGTATGGTCATGCATCATATAGTTATAAATGTTATAATGTATCTATGCATGTTTTATTTTCATAATTAATATAAGTGTTGTATTAATTAGATGAAAATAATGTTGCATTGAGCATGACATTATTTTGGATAATTAATTGTTATATTAATGTATGCTTTCAATGCATGTTTATAGTTTTAATTTCTTAAATTTTATAAGAGTTATAAAATGTGGTAGATAGAAATTAAAATCTATAATAAAGAGTTGCATACAAACATAAGGTCTAAGTTAATTAATTTTAAAGGGGTTTAAAATTAATTAGACCTTAGGTTATATCTTCTAATGTGATTAGGGGGTAGTTTTTTATTTTGTTTTAACTAGGTTTAAAATGAAATAATAAAAGACTAAATATAAAATGTTGTCTATAAAGGAACCGTGTCTAAGGAAGGTTCTGTCTAGGTTGAGGTATTTAAGCTGACCGTAAGGGAACACCTTTATCTGGGAACCGACCTGGAGGTTGAATTAGTCAATATTTTATATACAAGCAATAATGTCGTTGGTTTATTAAAGTGTTTAACGAACTAAAACATTATTCTACAACTTCCGATATAATAGTTATATTGGGCCGACTAAAAATTCACTTAGTTAATTTCACTTAGCCGGGATTTATCTAAGTAATATACCCTAGTCTTAGAATACTAAGTGGGAGCAAAAGAGAATATGTAATATACAGCATATATATTTGATATACAAAGTACATATAACATACTTTACTCTCTTTCTCACGTTCTCCTTGAAATTCACGCTGTGAGTTCCATGCTCGGCCTCGTGTCGCCCTGGGTACGGCCTCCTTACAGAAGGTGTTTGCATGGTTCAATATTGAGTTGAATGGAGATAGTGTTCATAGTAAGTGGGAGAAGGACGTGTGACAACACATCCTACGATCTCCGCCATTGGTTTGCACCGTGAGGTTTCATACATGACCTGCGTATCGTCCTGGAGCGACCATCCCTACGGAGGGTTCATTGTATGGAAATCAAAACCAAGGCAAACTCCAGAAATGGATAGGTGTAACGCCCCGAGTCCCTCAGGTTAGTTAGTCTCGAATCAGGAGATTTTTCATTTGATTTTTTAATTAATTGTTAATTAAATTTATACATATTTATCGGGCTCTAAACTCCAATTAAATTGATATTTACCGGACTCCGTGTGGTGGGTCTTGTTTTAAGAAGGGATGGACCTCTTTTCTTTTGGGCTTGGACTTGTTGGGCCTCCATTGGGTTAATGTGGTTTTAAAACAAAGGAAAAAGAAAAAAAAAAGGGACTTCATCTTCTACTTCTCCTTCTTCCTTTTGCCCTAGCCACCATCACACCCACCCCCTCCTTGTTGAAAATTTTTGGCAACCACAAGTGCATTTTCCGGCGAGGTGCAGCGGCGGCCGACGACGACCCGACGGTGGAATAACAACCCATGAGCGGCGGCGCTTCTTCGGATCAAACAGCAGCAGCAGCAACGCTCCTTCGGATCAAGCAGCGGCAGCGGCGGCATTCCTTCGGATCCAGCAGCAGCGGCTGCGGCGTTTCTTCGGATCGAACAGCAGCAGCGGCGTCTCGACGACCCATCCAGCAGCGGCGCGACCTTCTCCTCGGCGGCGTTCGAGCAGCAGCGGCGGCGCTTTTATTTTTCCGTCGTGTGGTAGCAACCCACGGCCAGCACACGTCAAGGCAGTTCGGCAATCCCGATAGCCCAGAATCACGGCGATCCCTTCGTTCCAGCAACGTTTGACGCTTACCTATCGTTGTTGAAGCCCAATTTAGGCTACCCACACCTTGGCGGACTAGATCTAAGAGACCCACACCTATACGAAGTCGATTTTGGGGTGCTTAGGTTTGAGATCGATGCAAAACTTAACGGCGCGGTTGTGGGTAAGTAGACTAGGGGCGTGTGCGTGTGTTAGTGTGTGTTAAATGGTCCCTAATGTGCTGATTTTGTGGCGTTTAATATTAACTTTGATACGTCATTGCGCTAAATAACACTCGTTGTGTTAGTCGATATGCTTGGAGAAGTGTTGAATATTTGTCGGTGAAAATGGTGAGATTTCTGCTTTGCTAAACTGTTGAGTATTGCTGTGGAAATGTTTGTTGACTGAATATGTATGAATTGTTCGGCCTATTTCGTGAGTTATTATACTTAGTAATGCTTGCTAAATATTGATGTTGGATGTTAAGCATGATTGGGTTATTATTATTTCATTATTAGAAAGTGGTTTATGTTGTGGAAGCATGCTGAATCGGTTGTGAGCTGAAGGACGCATGGGTCATGGCTTAAGAAAGTACATAGTAAGACTCTGGGAGAGTTGGATTCTCGGAGAAAGTGAATAGGTGAGTGTCAGAGCCTCGAGATAAATAGTCGGGGGCGAGACATGACGAGCGAGGACCATATGCTGCTTAGTCACTCTTGCTTAGCTTAAGTTATTAGTTAAGACCTTATGTTATGGTCAATAAACTATTTGTTCGTATTTGAATAATTGGGAGGTTCCCACTTGTTGTTAATTTTATTTTGGGATAGGTGCCTGGAATCTACAATTTTGTGCAGTTTGACCATTTATATATGATGTCATCTAATTCTCGTTTGTTATGCTAGATCTCTTAATTTCTTAGTGTCATCGAGGTTCTCGTTTTGGAAATAACAATGGATATTGTAGGGAGTCATAACAACTAAAATCGTTTTTAATCCTATGATGATTACCTAGCTCATTTGTAAGGGGGAAATATTGTGAACCCTTTTATTAGGCTGTAAACTGTGCTATTAGTGTTAATGATGAATCAATATTGAGTTGACGTTGTGTTTAAAGTTTATTTTCAGCATGCTTGATCACCATTGTTGGAATATCTCCTTGTTAACTCTTGGAAAATTGTAATAAGGAGTGATAAACTTCAATTCATGCTAGAATTTGCTTGAGTTAGATAGTGGGTACATAGAAAGAAGGCTCACCTAGCACGGTTATAAACTGTTACTATATGCTGTTGAATTTGTCGAAAAAAACCCCTAATAGCAGAAAATCTGGGATGTCTGGGAGGACTCCATGTCTATTTGGCCAGTATTTCAACATTGTTAATGTTATCGCGTCGTTTGCGTAATCAATCAAATGTCACATTTTACTTTCCCCCTTACCCTTTTAACAGTCAGTGGTTAACCTTTTGATTAGGTAATTTACTTTTAAAACTAAGTGAAGTTGGTTTAAGTTCACATTTATTGCATTTAGTGAGCACCACAGTGTTTATTTCTTCTACTGCTCTTTTTGTTTCTATTGTCCAAAATATTGCATTTAGATATTAGCTTTCTTGAGCCATTATTAAAGTGTTTGGTGAGCAGTCCCTGTGGATTTGAACTTTTTATTACTTGTTACGACGATGGTGTATACTTGCACATAAGGGACATGAAATCGCTCAACAGAAAGTCGGAATCAAATGAAATCGAGCAGAAGTTGAACAGCATTTTAAACAAAAAATTGAACAACCGCCACAACCTTCCACCTCGAATGGAAAATCGTGGTGTCCCAAAAATATGTCCCAATCTTTGTACGATTGAGACCAACAGGACACAGTTAGCCACGACCAAATAGATAGACGGCGGTGCAGAGGAGAATGCAAGTGGTTGGCAACCAATTTAAGGGCACAGGAAATCACCCAAGAAATCAGCGGTGACCGGCAGAAAATTGCAACGACACCTTTCTTCTAATCGTATAGTGTTGGGTGTGTTGCCATAAACTCGTAGTTTGTATTTATGTAAAAACAAATGTATATTTAATTAAGTTTTATTCAATAAGTTTATTGTTGAATTCATAGCATTGCATTGTCCAAAATCCAATAAATTAAACATTCAAGGTTATTATCATGTAACCGGGACAGTATATATATATTGAGTATATATTTGATATACCCCTGATATACGAGTGGATAATGTCCCGTGAATAACCTAAAGGGTCTATACTATATAAATAAGGCTGGGTACCTTATACTGGCAACACTATGGATCAACCCACTTTGTAAATGTTACAGATGACTCGATCCAGGTCGTTCATGTGGAGACATGCGAGTGGGGGTATCCTATACAATGAGTTTGTATAAGACCGGACGGCGAAATAGCCAATTTTTAGATGTAACGTCCTTGACTAAATTAGAGATAAATAGTGTCTTTGGACTTTTCCCTAAGCTGATAACTTTAATTCTTCGATTTTATAATTTCGAAATTCTAATTTTTCTCTAAATTAGAATTAAGTTTAATTTCATTGGATTAAGATAATTTAAGTTCTCGACCTATATAGGAGATTTTTCAGTTAAATTTTAAATTCACGGGTTTTAGGATTTTTTTTCCTAAATTCTACTTTTTCTATGGATTATTATTCTTGGGTTTTAGAGTTTCAGTTAACTATTTTATTTCGAGTTGTTGGGGGTTTTATTTGATTTCTAAAGTATAATTATTGGGCTTATTGTTTTGGGTCATTGTGTTATCTAGTTGGGCCTCCTTTAAGAATAAGAGATTGGGCTTTTAGTTTTGAAAACAAAAAGAATGTAAATTAAAACAAAAATAAAGGAAAGGAAACCCTAAGCTACCCCACATCCGTTTCTTCTCCATTTTTTTCAGCCGTCCCCCCCCCCTCTCTCTTTGTTTTCTCCGGCGAGCGAGGTAGCGGCGGCGATCGGCGTCACTGGCAATGGCAGCGGACGGCGTCACCGACAGCAGTGTTTTTGGTAGTGTTTTTCTTCATTCCGGCGATATTCGACCCTTACCCACACCTATCCGAAGTAGATCTAAGCTACCCACATATAAGTGAAGTCGTTTTGTGGTAGCGGACAGCAAAACAAAGTCGTTGGAAGTCGTTTCGGCGCGTTCCTCTACTGCAAAACGTGGACAGCAGCAGTTTCGTGGTGTTTGGTGCTTAACCACACCAGTTCGAAGCCCGATTTACGTTACCCTTCCTTGCTCGAGTTAGATAAGAGTTACCCACACCTAAACGAAGTCGTTTTGTAGTAACGGATAACAAAACGAAGTCGTTGAAAGTTGTTTCGATGCGTTCCTCTGCTGCAAAACGTGGACAGCAACAGTTTCATGGTGTTTGGTCCTTATCCACACCCGTTCGAAGCCCGATTTACGTTACCCACCCTTGCTCGAGTTAGATAAGAGTTACCCACACCTAAGCGAAGTCGTTTTGTAGTAACGAATAGCAAAACGAAGTCGTTGGAAGTTGTTTCGACGCGTTCCTCTGATGCAAAACGTGGACAGAAGCAGTTTCATGGTGTTTGGCACTTACCCTGTAACGCCTCGTATCTTTCAGGTTAGTTTAAATCTCGAACTATGAGGTTTCCATTAAATTCTAAATTTATTTTAATTAAATTTTTGTATATCGGATCGCGCGCGATTGGTTTTATCTCAGGTTGGGATGGGTTTATTGTTCTAGTTGATCCTTCTTTTGGGTTTGGTTTGTTTTAAGTTGGGTTGGTTTGATTTTTTTTTTAAACAAAAAGAAAACCAAGAAAGCCCTAATTTCTTTTCTTCTTCTTCTTCCCTTCCTCCCTTTTTGTTTTCAGCCGCCTGCCCTCTCCCAAATTTCTTCTTCTTCTTTGTCTTCTTCTCCTTCTTCTTCGCCGCCCCCACCACTCTCTTCTTCTTCTTCTCCGGTTGGCATCCCACGGCGGCAGCGAGCCTCTCCGGCGACGACCCACGGCAACGCGGCATCACAGCAGCAGTGCGGCTTTCGCGATCCCATCACCAGCGTCTCTCGGCGTCCAAGAATTCTGCTACCGTCCGACCAGATCTCAGAGTTCTGGTACCCACTCTCGCTTTTCTTCTCCGGCATCGGGCAAGCAGTGGTCGACAGCGTCTTACCCACGACGAACAGAGAAGTTTCGGCTTCTCCTCCGGCGAACAGCAGCACCGGCGACCTCGAACCCCACGGCCAGCACCCCGAGCAGCAGCAGTTCACGACAATTTCTCGGTTTTGACACGATTTGGCATTTACTCACACTCGTTCGAAGCCGATTTGCAAGACCCACCTCCCTCGGCATCGATCCGGCGTTGACCCACTCCAAGTTCAAGTGGTTTTAGTGTGAGTTAGTAGGTAACGACTCACCTAAACTCGAATTCAATTATATTTAAGTGCCTCTAATTGGTTACTAACCTCGAGATCGTGCTCTTTTGTAGTAGGAAGTGTGCAATGAGGTTAGGAGCTTTAGGACAAGTGTTTGTAAGTAGCACGGGGGTGGGTGCGTGTGTTGGTGTTTATTATTTAGTTGTCGATGTACTATTTATGATGTTGAAAATGGTTCTAATACGATGTTGTGCGGTGTAACTCTCGTTTATGTTGGTTTGTATGCCTTGGTAGTGTTGAATGTTTGTTGGTGATAATAGTAGAAACTTTGTATTGTTGAGCTGCTGAGATCTGTCGTGGAATGATGTGTGTTTGCAGGGAATATTCGTTAAAATAAATATTATGGTGGGGATGTTTGTTGTCTGAAATCTGTATGAAGTGTTTGGCATGTCTTATGAGTTTTTATTATATCTAGCAATGCTTAATGTTTGCGGATGCTGGATAATGAGTGCTTGGGTGATTTGTGTTGGACTGCTGTCGTTTAAAAATTGTTGACTATGCTCTGTTATAACTGAGCTCACTGTGGCGCTGTTGTTGAGAATTGATATATTGTGAAAGCATGTTTGGTTTACTGTTTTGCTATTAGAATGATGTTTATGTTGGGGAAGCATGCTGATTTGTGTTGGTGAGCTGAGAGATGCATTGAGATCATACTAGTGGTGGTGTTGTTGATGAGCGTTGTGGTGGTTGGTGTTATTAGGGAAGTAGTACCGAAATCCTGGCGGGAGGCTAGAATTGATGTGGAGTTATGACAGTTACGAAGTGAATGGGGTGAGTGTCAGGGCCTCAGGTATAAATGGTCGAGGGCTGATACGTCACTAATTGGGTATCGAGGCCTCGGGTATAAATGGTCGGGGGTCGATACGCCAATATTGGTTAAAATGAGCGTCGAGGCCTCGGGTATAAATGGTCGGGGGTCGATGCGAGCAGTCTTTAGAAAGGAGAACTATTGGGGCCTTGGGTATAAATGGTCAAGGGCCAATAGATTGTAAGACATCGAGGCCTCGAGTATAAATGGTCGAGGGTCGATGCACAGTTCAAGCCCTGGGGGATAAATGGCAAGGTTGAACGCCAAGCCTCTATAGATGAGTGTCGGGCCTTGGGGATAAATGGTAAGGGTCGATACGATTCGAGGAGTTAGACTTGGGGAACTAATAAGCCAATAGATTGAAAAGACGTCGAGGCCTCGGGTATAAATGGTCGAGGGTCGATGCACTAGTGTCGGGGCTCTGGGTATAAATGGTCAGGGGCCGATACTACCAACAGAACGGTCTTGGAAAGCTTGGATGGAGAGATGAACTTAGAGTTGCCTGAAGCACTAGGGCGCCATGTGAACTGTAGTCGATTTGTTTACGATTGTGGTTAGCATTGGGTTATATAGAACACGTTCATGATTGAATGTATGATGTCATTGTGGAGCATGTCTATAGTTGTTCGCATACTGTAATGATAGAGCATGACGATGTATGTTTCCCTTATGTTTTGAGCATGACGATATATGTTTTCTTTATGGTTTTTAAGCGTGATGTTTGTGTGTGCTTGATGAGGGCTACTTACGGAGTATATTTTATATACTCACCCCCCTTCTACAATGATTGTTTCAGGTGAAGGACTCGAGGGTGACCTTGCTGATGGGACAGGGGAGACCTGACAAACGAGGACTATAGGCTGCTTAGTTTTTTCTTATTTAGTCTAATTCTTTTGCTAGGGCCTTATGTTGTGGCCAATAAACGGATTATGTACCTTTGACTAATTGGGAGGATTTTCCTTGTTGTAAGTTATGCCTCGGGTAAGTGCCTATTTAAGCTTTATCCATTTGCTAGAATCATTTAGATTGAATAATAAACTTCCCTCGTGAAGTAGTTCACGAACGTTATTGCATTTTTTGAGATTGGTTTATCTTTAATTTGATGAGGTTTGTAGCTTGATTTTATAAGTTTATGTTCAAAGGAAGTTGGCAAGTTGTAATCGGGGCTAAAACTGATTAGTTGGGTAGTTCATGTGACCTAGAGGTGCGCGAGATTTCTGGGTCGTTACATACCCACACCCGTTTGAAACCCGATCTACGTTACCCACCCTTGCTCGAGTTAGATATGAGTTACCCACACTCAAACCAAATCGTTTTTGTGGTAACGGACCTTTCGAACCCTCCTTATAACTGATTTTTATGACTGAAACTGTCTTCTTGACATGCTGTTTTTTTATTTGAATGCCGAGGTGCCGAATCAACCGAAGAATTAGGAACATTGAGAGTGTGTAAGTAGTTCTTACTTGGGGGATGTTTGTTATATGAATATGAATGAATTGTTTGGTGCTTTCGGTGTGTTTATTATTTATTAATATGTAAGTTGATTGTGTCTTAGTGAATATTGGCTAATGATTATAACTAGTTGAACGAAATTATGTTGGTTCTGGTTGTTTATAATTGATTTGCGTTGCATTGTTGGATTTGATGCTTAGTGGAATTTCTGAAAGCATTATGGATTATGAATGGTTTTATCGTTGTATGGTTGTGTTCATAAAAGCATACTGAAATAATATGGGAGAAATCTGTTGTGTTGCGCATGCATGTAGACCTGTCATCTCATTTTTAGCTTACTGTTTTTGGTTCTCGAAGCATGCTGGTTTTATTGTGAGTTGAATGCTGCATGGGTCATGGCCTAGAAAGTATGTAGTAGGACTCTGGTGAGAGTTTCGGGATGTAATACAGTAAATGGAGAACTAACAGGGCCGAAAAGGCTGGCACGTCACTAGTTGGGTATCGAGGCTCCAGGTGCAAAGGTCGGGGATCGATACCCCAACTTGGTAGAGATGAGTGTCGAGGCTCCGGGTACAAAGGGTCGGGGTCGGCACGGTGATTCTATTTTGTTGAATTAGTATTGGGTCTTGATGTGGTGGCGGTCAAGGACCAATACGTTGAGTAGTCGTCGATACCTTGGGGATAAATGTCAAGGGTCGATGCACAGTTTGAAGCCTTGGGGATAAATGGCAAGGTCGAACGCCAAGTCTCTGTAGATGAGTGTCGGGCCTTGGGGATAAATGGCAAGGGCCGATACGATTCGAGGAGTTAGACTTGGAGGACTAACATAGTGTGATACGTTAGGAGTTGCTTGGAGGCTAAGGACCATTACGTTTGGTAGTAGTTGAGGCCTTGGGGATAAATGTCAAGGTCCAACGTCGAGCACCGTGGAGAAGTGTGGATGCCTTGGCTATGCGAGGTCAGGGGTCGATTCGACTTGAAGGAGTAAGTCTTGGAGGAACTAGGAAAGAGAACTAGTGAGTTTAGATGTAAGGATGAATTTGACATGCATGGTGCATGTTTAGTTAAACTTATGCATAAACTGCTTCTTTTAAAATGTTTCTTTTTACTTAAAGCTTGAAGTTATTGATAAGCATGATGTGTGGATTCTTTGCATAGCATGCTGTTTGTGCGTGACCCTTCAAGTATGTAAAGCTTACTGGGTACTGTGGGTGTACTCACCCCTTATTTTTCTCACTAGATTTCGTAGGTAACAGGGTTACTCTTTGGAATGGTGGTGGTGAGGAGGAGGCTTGATCGGAAAGACCATTAGCTATGCTGCGTTTATTTAAAGGATGTTTTAAGGTGGTCAATTCGTTATTCTTTTTAGAACATTAATTTTGGTAGCTTCTTGAACTCCATGACTGTAATCTTCTTAGGATACTTATGAATACATTTGTTTAAGTTGATCGAACTTGAGTTAGCTTTTGCTCCGTTGCCATTCGAGATGTTAATTTTCATTTAGTGGATGGTTTATGATTTGTAAAGGTTTCCTTGAGGAGTTTGGATAATGTGAAGTTGGTAATTAAATGGATTATTTGTAAAGGATTTGAGTTTCTCTTAAATCTTTAGTGTTGTTGTTTGATTGTTCAAGCTCTCGTGAGTATTGAATCAGAGTAGCGCAGAAGAAGCATGGTAGTTTTATTGCTTAGTCTTGTTGTGAAGATAATTCTCTTGTTTAAGTGAAAATTTTGGGTAGTCTTAGTAACGGTCCCCGTTTGGAAATGTTGAGAATTATGGGGCGTTACATTTTCCTTCCCTACGGTAGGATTATTGGGGTGGATCTCTGAGATCCGAAAATGATGGGTCACACTTACGGGGAGTTGTTAAGTTAGTTAGCAATTTCCTGACCAAATAAACGATGACTAAAGTTTATAGGAATAACAGTTATTCTGGTGTAAAATTTAGTTGAGAACGTCTCAATTCAGTGAAGGAGTACATGTCTGCCCTATGGTAGCTGTTGCTCTAAATCACTGAAGCGTCGTTGCAAAACAATTTTGTTAGGGTGCTTAATTACTTTTGCTAAAATTTGATTGGGTTTAAAGCCTAATGCATGAAACAAATATAGGTTTGTTTTTACTTTCAGCATGTCTGCTTCCATTATTGCACTCCTAGCCGCATAAAAACTTAACGACAAGAATTACAAACAATGGAAATCGAATCTGAACACTATTCTCATGATAGATGATCTTAGGTTCGCTTGCAAGAGGATTGTCCTCAAGCTCGTACGCCTAACGATACTGTGGCGGTGCGCAACGTCTATGACAGATGGATCAAGGCCAATGACAAGGCCAAGGTCTACATCTTGGCGAGCATATCTGATGTGCTTGCTAAGAATTACGAGGACATGGTCACCGCTAAGGAGATCATGGACTCGCTGCAAAGCATGTTTGGACAATCGTCCTCACAGGCTTGACATGAAGCTCTTATGTTCATTTAGAACTCCTGCATGAAGGAGGGCTCCTCAGTGCGAGAACACGTTCTCAACTGATGGTCCACTTCAACGTGACAGAGTCGAACGAGGCTGTCATAGATGAGCAGAGTCAAGTCAGCTTCATTCTGGAATCTCTTCCGAAGAGTTTCTTGCCATTCCGCAGTAATGCGGTTATGAATAAGCTGGAGTACAATCTTACCACGCTCTTAAACGAGCTGCAGACCTACCAGTCTCTTATGAAAAGTAAGAGACAAGAGGGGGAGGCAAATGTTGCAACCTCAAAGAGGTTTAACTGATGTTCGTCCTCTGGAACTAAGTTTGCAGCCTCTTCTTCTGCAAGTAAGACTTTCAAGAAAAAGAAGGCTACTGGTAAGGGGTCTAAACCTGATTTTGCTGCTGCCGCTGCCAAGAAAGGCAAAGCCAAGGTTATAGAGAAAGGAAAGTGTTTCCACTGCAATATGGACGGACATTGGAAGCTAACGGTGGTTATGCTGAACGCACGCACTAAGCGTGGTGACAATTCTATAGATGCAAACGCACACCTGTCAGAGTAATATAAAATGGATGGAGTATCCAAGTATCGATCCTCAAGAACTTCTAAATAATTTCCAAACTCTAAAGTTTTAATGAATAGTGAACGTTGAAACAAGTGATTCTTGTAAAATGGGAAGTGGTCACAAATAATGGTTTTGGATTTGGAATTTGGTCTTATAATGGTAAAACCTAGCCTGAATTACTTCAAGTTAGCCAACAAAGAATCAAGGATACGCTAAGGACGATATGCATTTTACTTTAGGAACCAATGACTACGCTTTTCACTTGACTTATGTCTAAGCAAGTTCAAAGTCCTAAAACATTCCCTAATATGTCTATTATGAGAGATATCTTAGTTTTAGGATGGAAATAGTCGCAACCTCAGGTTAAGGTTATATGTCTAGGCTACTTAACCGGAATCCTTATGTCTAAGGCACTCCTCTCCTCGATTTAACCACTCAACAATGCAAATAAGCAACCTTTTCAGTATTGACTTGTTAAGACATACTGTGGCCTTCTCTAAATCCTAACTTTTTGGGTAAACATGTTGAGCAATGAGTGGAAAGCAAAAACACTACTTCTTAGCAAGCATTTTTAGGAATAAAAGGCTAACTATCCATAACCGGGCTAGAGACAGGGGTTTAGAAAGACATATTGAAGAAAATACGCAAGTAAAATGGTTGAAATTGAAATGCATGTGTGAAAAACAAAAGTTAACTAACGGAGAGTTTTGCTCGGGATTGAGAGCTTCGCCCTTATCTTTCAAGCAAGGGGGAGTGTCACGTGCTCTTTCCTCCAAAAACACAATTCTCTTAACTAAAAATAAAGTAAAGGCAAAGTAAAGATAAGCTAAGTGCTGGATTTTTATAAATTTGAATAGGTAGAAAATAAGTAAGTAACAACGGAAACAAAACAAAGCTCAATAAAGGAATGTAAAGTGCTCGGGATTTAAAAACTAAAAGCAACTAATGAAAGCAACTCAAACTTACTTAGAAAGCAACAAAGAAACACTAAGAATGATCAAGAGAAGGAAGCAAGGCTTGATGAATTTGGTGGAGAAGCTGCTGGAATTTATAACTGTGCAGAAGTGGTTAGGTAGGTCCTAAAACGCTGGTGAATCACCCATTTCCATCTCCTTTGATTGACTAAATCGTGCTTAAACTGATAGTGGAACACTTCTTCTACACGTATGCATCGGTTGGAACCACCAAAACGCATTGGAAGACGCGTTTCATTAAGGGCAAAGTTGGAAGAAAACCAGGAATTCTGCAGCCTACCAGACGCTTGGCGCCTCCAATGAGGGGTTTTCCGTCTTTTTACTTCTTTTGATTAATTTGCACTCCCAAATGGTCCTAAAATGTCATAAATACAATATAAGCCAACCACAAACCATCATATATGAATTTTGCACGAATTGGAACTCAAACGACCGAGAAAAAGTCCGAAACAAAGTTAAAACATAGTAAAAACAGCATCTAAAACCTTCTTTTTACGCATGTAAACAAGCGTAATCAGAAGCGTAACTGCCCAAGGCCGAAAAGAAGAAAGCCAACAAAGGTAAATATGATTTACTTGTTTTGGAAACATGTTTAGTGGAGAACGATGACTCCACTTGGATATTGGATTCAAGAGCCACTAATCACGTTTGTTCTTCATTTCAAGGAATTAGTTCCTGGAGGCAGCTTGATTCCGGAGAGATAACTCTCAAAGTCGGAACGGGGAGGTCATCTCAGCTGTGGCGGTAGGGGAGCTCAAGTTGTTTACAAATAAGAATATGTATATATTATTAGATAATGTTTACGTAGTTCCTAAAATTAAAAGGAACTTAATTTCAGTTTCTTGTTTGTTGGAACATTTGTATTCCATTTCATTTAATTTGAATGAAGCGTTCATTTCAAGAAATGGTGTTAATATTTGTTCTGCTTTGCTTGAAAACAACTTGTATGTGCTAAGACCAACCATAACTAAAGCAGTTTTAAATACCGAGTTGTTAAAAAATGCTAGAACTCAAAATAAAAGGCAAAAAGTTTCTAACAAAGAAAATACCTTTCTTTGGCACATAATATTAGGTCACATTAATCTCAATAGGATTGGGAGGTTGGTTAAGAATGACATTCTAAGTGAGCTAAAAGACGATTCTTTACCACCATGTGAGTCTTGTCTTGAAGGTAAGATGACTAAAAGACCTTTTACTGGAAAAGGTTATAGAGCCAAAGAGCCCTTAGAACATATACATTCAGACCTTTGTGGTCCTATGAATGTTAAAGCTCGACGAGGATATGAATACTTCATCTCTTTTATAGATGATTATTCAAGGTATGGTTATTTATACCTAATACAACATAAGTCTGAAGCCCTTGAAAAGTTCAAGGAGTACAAAACTGAAGTTGAAAATCAATTAGGTAAAACCATTAAAACACTTCGATCTGATCGGGGTGGAGAGTATATGGACTTAAGATTCCAAGACTATATGATAGAACATGGAATCACGTCTCAACTCTCAGCCCCTGGTACACCTCAACAAAACGGTATATCAGAAAGGATAAACAGAACCCTGTTGGACATGGTTTTATCAATAACGAGCTATGCTCAGTTGCCTAACTCGTTTTGGGATTACGCAGTGGAGACTGCGGTTTATATTTTGAACGTAGTTCCATCAAAGAGTGTTTTTGAAACACCCTTTGAGCTATGGAAGGGTCGTAAAGCTAGTTTACGTCATTTCCGCATTTGGGATGCCTGACACACGTGCTCATGACTAATTTAAAGAAACTAGAGTCTCGTTCAAAAGTATGCCTATTCGTAGGTTACCCTAAAGAGACGAGAGGTGGTCTATTCTTCGATCCTCAAGAAAACAGAGTGTTTGTATTGGCAAATACCACTTTCTTAGAAGAAGACCACGTTCGAGATCATAAACCACGGAGTAAGGTAGTGATTAACGAGAGTTCCGAAGAGGCTACAAACACGTCAACAAGAGTTGTTGATCAAACTGACACTACAACGAGAATTGTTGATGAAGCCCGTACATCACGTTAGTCATATCCACCTCAAGTATTAAGGGTGCCTCGATGTAGTGGGAGGATTGTGTCACAACTTGACCGCTACGTGGGTTTAACTGAAACCCAAGTTATCATACCTGATAATGGCGTCGAGGATCCATTGACCAACAAAAAGGCAATGAAAGATATTGACAAGGACAAATGGGTCAAAGCAATGAACCTGGAAATGGAGTCGATGTACTTAAATTCCGTTTGAGAACTTGTAGATCAACCTGACGGGGTAAAACCCATAGGGTGCAAATGGATCTATAAGCGAAAATGAGACGCCGAAGGAAAGGTACAGACCTATAAGGCGAGACTTATGGCAAAAGGCTACACACAAAGGGAAGGGGTGGACTATGAAGAAACCTTCTCCCCTGTAGCTATGCTTAAGTCCATTAGAATATTTTTGTCCATTGCCACATATTATGACTATGAGATATCGCAAATGGATGTCAAGACTGCTTTTCTGAATGACAATCTTGAAGAAAGTATTTATATGTCTCAACCCGAAGGGTTCATAGCACAAGGTTAAGAGCAAAAGGTTTGCAAGCTTAAACAGTCCATATTGGACTGAAACAAGCATCTCGATCTTGGAACATAAGGTTTGATACTGCGATCAAATCTTATGGTTTTGACCAAAACGTTGATGAGCCTTATGGATACAAGAAGATCGTCAACAACACTGTAGCCTTCTTACTGTTGTATGTGGATGATATCCTACTCATTGGGAATGATGTAGGATACCTGACTGACATAAAGAAATGGCCAGCGACTGAGTTCCAAATGAAGGATTTGGGAGAAGCTCAGTATGTTCTTGGCATTCAAATTCTAAGGGATCGCAAGAACAAAACATTAGCTCTATCTTACAAACAACTTATATCGACAAAATGCTTGTTCGATATTCGATGCAAAATTCCAAGAAAGGCTTATTACTCTTGAGGCATGGAATTCATCTGTCTAAAGAACAATGACCTGAGACACCTCAAGAAGTTGAGGATATGAGACATATACCCTATGTTTCAGCAGTGGGCCGCCTGATGTACGCTATGCGGTACACAAGGCCTGACATTTGCTACGCAGTTGGGATGGTCAGTAGGTACCAATCCAACCCAGGATATGATCACGGGACTGTTGTTAAGGGAATACTCAAGTATCTAAGGAGAACGAAGGACTACAAGCTCGTGTATGGCTCTAAGGATTTGATCCTTACAGGATACACTGACTATGACTTCCAAACAGACAAGGATTCAAGGAAATCCACGTCGGGGTCACTATTCACTCTTAACGGAGGAGCGGTAGTTTGGCGAAGCATCAAACAAGGATGTATCGCAGACTCCACCATGGAGGATGAATATGTTGCGGCTTGTGAAGCAGCAAAATAGGCGGTTTGGCTTAGAAAGTTCTTGACATATTTGGAAGTCGTTCCAAACATGAACTTGCCCATCACACTTTATTGTGATAACAGTGATGCTGTGGCAAATTCTAAAGAAACTTGAAGCCACAAGAGAGGCAAACACATCGAAAGGAAGTATCACCTTATATGGGAGATAGTACAACGAGGAGATGTGATCGTCACAAATATCGCTTCGGAGCATAACATTGCTGATCCTTTTACGATGGCACTCACGGCTAAAGTGTTTGAGGGTCATCTAGAAAGTCTAGGTCTACAAGTTTTGTACGATTAGCCTAGGGCAAGTGGGAGAAATGTAATGGGTATAATGTATGCCCTAGTTTATAGTATTTTCCCTTTGCCTCATTATAATGTACACCCCACTTGAGTTTAGTTCAAGTGGGAGTTTGTTGGGTGTGTTGCCCTAAACTCGTGGTTTGTATTTATGTAAAAACAAATGTATATTCAATAAAGTTTTATTCAATAAGTTTATTGTTGAATTCATAGCATTGCATTGTCAAAAATCCAATAAACTAAACATCCAAGGTTATTATCATGTAACCGGGACAATATATATACTGGGTATATATTTGATATATATTTGATATACCTGTGATATACGAGGTATATATTTGATATACCCCTGATATACGAGTGGATAATGTCCCGTGAATAACCTAAAGGGTATATAGTAGCTCGCCCTTGAGCATGGTGGCAACCTCCAAGGCAGCAGAGGAGTTTGCCCTCTCTTTTGCTGCCAAGTCCTCCCTTCCATCCAGCTCGGCCTTGATCATGATGGCTGAGTGGATGGAGGCAGTGAACGGCTGAAATACACAAAAGGCAAATTCAGGTCAGATCGAGCTATAAGACGAGAAAATAAGTATAGAGGTAGATCTTACCTCGGCAGCGTGGTCGATGGTACGTTGCAGCACGGACCCCGGGTCACTTACAAACTTGGACGCTCTCCTGAGACAGCGATCCAAGCACGCGGCCAAGATGCGTGACACTTGGTCCTTCACCCCGGAGCTCGACGATTCCACTCTGAACCGCATCTTCACGTCGGATGTCCCCCCCCCATCCGAGCTTCAGGTCGTCTACCAAGTAGGCGTGGCTTGAGGGCAGGGGGCCACGAGGTCCAACCTTCGAGGAGGAGGTGGTCTTTTTCTTTTCTTCCTCCTCTTCAGAGGATAACCCTCTCTCACCTGACGAAGAGGTGACACGTCCAGTGCTTCGGACTCGCTCCTCGAGCGCTTCTCCTTAGAGCGCTCCCTAGTAGAATCCAGCTCGATCACTAGGGTTGGAACTTCAGAATATGGACCCGCCTGGTCCCGAGCTGCATGCTGATCCACAGCAGGGGTAGCTGGATCAGAGCTCTGAACTGTCTTAAGGGCGTGAGCACGACCCTTAGACTTGCGTTTCACGCTGCTCATGAATCCACACACCATGGCTGCAATACGAATAAGTAAAATGTCACAGGTAAAAACTTGAAGCTAAAATTGAAGTCGAAGTCAAACATAGCTTACCGAGCTCGGAGTTTGGCCTGGAATCTTCAATCGGACGAACTAAAGGATTGTAGTCCAATAGCCCTGATTCTAGTAGCAGCTTGTCCGTTACCAAGGTCCCGATCTTCTGGCCCCTTGGGAAGTTGTCTTTGTAGTATTTGAGGGTGTCGAAGGTGGCTTGAGTGAGCTCGGGAATCGGCTTAATTGATACTGCACAAAGCAAATGAAAGTTCGAATTAGATGTGAAAGTCAGGAAATCAAAAGAGAAAAAAGAAAACAACGATCAGGGACAATGCGCGCGTCGCTTAAATCGTCGCTAAAAAAACGCGTCGTTTATACTTTTAGCGACGATAATACAACGGGATCGCTAATAATATTATCAACGACACACAGCCGCCTCACTAATAAGGTTATGCGACAAAACCATGGCATCACAAATACGATTATTAGCGACAACATTAGTGTGTCGTTGATAACATAATTTGCGACGCCACTTTTTATGGCTGATAATACTATGAGCGACAAAACATTGTTGTCGCTAATAATGATTGATTTTTTTTTCCTCTTTTCCACTATTGGTTTGAAATTTTTTTCCCTTTCTGAAACGACAATTTTAATTAGTCATTGTACATCAAAAGATCAAAAAAAAAAAAACAAAGAAAAAGAAAAAACATACATCAAAAGATCGAGTACGACCCATATAAACTTCAATTTTCTGTTTGTGTTTGTCCCAAAAGTATCCTTCAAAATTACACAAGATCTACTACACTTGAAATTAATCAAATAATATATGAAAATGTTATTGCATAAAGAAACAAATGTACGAAATTAAAAAGTGGCAAAATAAATTGGTTAAGTGAGATATGTAGACCAAAATCATCAAACGATAAATTAAAACTATTCTGAACGTGTAAACGAGAATATAAACTATAAACAAAAACCATATAAACTAAAGTCATAAACTTAAAACAGCCTAAATGCCCTCTAAGATCACAAACTAGCTTAAAAATCATAGTAAAATGATATATAATGAGAAATTAGAAAAAATACTAAATAAGAAGTATAAGAACCACTAAGCAACACAACTCATTAATGAATTCTCTCCTAACCAAGTATATCCAAAATAAACAAAACAAAGCATAAGACAGTACATCACTATTCGAAAACCATACAAACTAAAATTTACTAACATGGAGGAGGTGAATTCTCCTCTTTGCCCCTCCTTACATAACTACTTAATATTTTGAGTCTTTCATCTAACTTCCAACCAAGCTCATAAACAAAATGAAAAGCAACACAATGAATTCAATTGACTACCATAACTGCAGGATAGTCACAACGATTCAGCTACATCAAAAACTCATTTAAAATGACATACATCAATATCTAGTCAATCTCTATGCACAACTACAACTATCATAACTGCAGGATAGTCACAATGATTCAAATACATCAAAAACTCATTTAAAATGACATACATCAATATCTAGTCAATCTCTATGCACAACTACGACTACCATAACTGCAGGATAGAAACAACGATTCAACTACACCAAAAAGTCAAATTTAAAAGTACATGCATCAATATCTAGTAAAGCTTTATGAACAACTATGACTACCATAACTGCAGGATACTCATGATGATTCCACTACATCAATTTCAAATATCTATTATAAGTAATGAGATAATATAAGCTATGAACATTATGTATGTGTACCTTTTTAAGTGTCATTGGGCGGTTGAGAACTACTTCCCTACTGTGATTGAGCGTTTAACCTCATTACTATTGCTCGAAATTGACCTAATTCAGCCACTGTTGAGTCAATGGTGCATTGTTGCGATTGTATCATGGCTTGTTGCGATTCCACAATAGCTTGTAGTTGGGCGATTTGATTATATGATTCCTTAAACTTTTTGGAACTTCTTTCATTATGAGCATTTGATGTTGGTGGTCCCCATCCAAGTGCACCACGCTTATCGAGCACTTGCACAGTAACTTCTTTAGCTGATGGAGGTTCTATACCTTCTTCAACGGGAGCATTTCTCAGTTCAGTCATTTGTTCCTATAACATGATAAAATTAGTACGAGTAAAATAATATAAAAATTAAATAACCAGTTTCATTTACATGTTTTTTACTTGCTATCGTGTTCACCCACTCATGGTTTGCTTTTTTGTGTGTAATCTCAAATAGCACAAT
Source organism: Momordica charantia (assembly GCF_013281855.1). Lineage (NCBI taxonomy): Eukaryota > Viridiplantae > Streptophyta > Magnoliopsida > Cucurbitales > Cucurbitaceae > Momordica > Momordica charantia. The sequence continues at coordinate 18,157,142 of NW_028275167.1, read as the reverse complement.
GTCATCTACCTCTCGACCCTCTTTGATTTTCTACATAATAATCAAACAAAGTAATGAGTAGTGAAATATTGATTGAGTTATGACAAGAAAATGATACCTACAATTTTTTCTCTATGGCATAAGAATGCAATAGTTCCTGCTGTATGAGGGCACGGTACAACTGATCGAGCTCTAGTGTTCTTTTAAGATGTTTCCTTTAATGTACGTGAAGGTGAAGATTCATTAGCATAGAATAATATATTCAAGAAATATATTTACAAATATCATAGTAAGTATATACCTTGAACTTATCCGATTCCCATCGATCGCACAAGCGATTCCAATCTTCATCTAGTAATACATCTTCATGTTGGTTATTTCTTGCCTCCGTGTGATCAAATTCCTTGTACCATTTGTGCAACCTGTAGTGAAAATCTTATACCTGGTACTCATCTCGTGGTCCAAGTATTGCATGACAATATGGTCGTTCATATCGAGATTGAATTGGTTTTAATAATAAATAACCAAAAGAATGAAATGTCAATTTATTTAAATTTACGCAATACATCAATGAAATATGAAGGATTTTCATTTAACTCAATACATACTTTGTACTTGGTGATCGACGCCTTCTTTGCAAGCGTTCTCTATTCTTTCAACGTTTGCTATGTGACTACGTCGATTTCTTGGTTCATGATTTGATGACGACATCCTGTAACATAATAATGAACAAAAGCAAACACATAAATATTGTAAATATAAGACTAAATAATGCGTATAATTTTATCAACTTACAAATATGTCTATCTGTCACTATCGCTTTGTTCATCATCTATTTGAATATGAGCTTACAAAATCATCGCTAGAATACTTAAAATCAAACTCTGCTTCGTCAGTAGATGACTTCTCGTCAATTTCCAAATCTACTTCATCTCCAATAGGCGTAGGTACAACATCTTCTCTATTAAAAGTCTGTGATTCCAAGTTATTATCAAATTGTAGATAACATGTCCGAATGGGTTCATTTATCACTACTTCTTATGTTTCATTATTTTTAACCTTTGGAATATCCCACCCATGTCTTTGTTGAATTTTTTGAACAATCTTGACCATGTTTGTAATCATCTAAGTAGAATACTGGGCTGCTTGACTTGCAAGTATGAATGACTCATCTTTGTACCATCGATAACGAGTATTAATCGATGTATAACCATCAGATACATTATTCTGCCCTTTCTTGAACTTGTATCATACCATTCACATTTAAAAAGAATCACTGCCTTCGACTGGATATATTGAAGCCTAATATTTCATGCAACTCTCCGTAGAAATTTATTTGTCTGGTTTCATCATCTCCAAGGACCATAACACCACTATTTTAAGTAACTCGTCGACTATCACGCTCTTTTCAATGAAATCGAATTCCATTGGTTATATATACACCTACTGTAAGATTGAACACAGTAGTTCGGGCCTAGGACCAAGGCATACAACCCATCGGAAATTCCTTTTTCACGATACAAGATTTGAGCCTAATCAAAGAAACCAATTTATAGTTGCAATATCTGAAAAAAAAATATAGTTGTATAACTACAAGTGTCTGCCTACCTTTTTTTTTAACCAAGTAGGAAACTCTAATTGTTGTCTCTTATACAAATCACCATGTCTGTTTGATTGAAGAAGATTCATATGCTCCATAAGCATGAGATATATCTTAATTTTGTGATAATAGCAAATTCTAATATATGAGTTAAACGGGGAAAGAGATACATACTAGAGGTAAGGTTCCAATTCATCACAATTGTTTAGTATACACCAGTGTGCTTTTTCTTGCTCATTAGAAGTCAAGCGTTGAAATTGGCTGCCACCCAATAATCGTACATGTCAAGAAAAAATCGACAGCCCACCATTGTTCTCCACATCCTCGATATTATCATTATGACGCTCACTTCTATTAAATATTATTTCAATTCCATTTAAATACATAGAACAAAAAGTCAAAGATTCATTTATGATATAGGCTTCTGCAATTCAACTTTCAGGCCGAGCTTTGTTTCTAACATATTGCTTAAAATATCGCAAGCTCCTAATACAAAAAATAGTGAAGGGCTTAGAACTTAAAATCCAGAATGGAAAGAATGTGAATCGACGGATAAGGACCAATTTTCATACCTTTCAATGGGATACATCCAACTATAACCAACAGGACAAACAATCTTTGCTTCCCACAGCAAATGGACAGCTAAGCGAACCATAACGTCAAAAAATGCCGGTGGAAAGATTTTTTCCATCTTACATAAGATGGACACTATATCAGTTTGCATCCTGTCTAAATCTGATATGTGTAGAGTTTTTGCATATAAATCATGAAAGAAGTTTGACAATTCTGATATAGTTGTACAAATGTCTCTGTGTATATATGATCGAATACCAATTGGAAAAAGCCTTTGCAACAAAACGTGACAACCATGACTTTTCAGACCTGTGATCTTGCCCTCATTTGCGTTGACACATTGAGATATGTTTGAAGCAAAACCATCTGGAAACATCACAGATTTTATGAATGTACAAAAACTAACCTTTTCACTTGCAGTCAACGTGAACAATGCGTGAGGCTTCACATGCCTGCCTCCAATTTCTTGTATAAGAAGTTCGTTCCTTATTTTCAAATTTGCTAAGTCCTCACGGGCTTTAATGGTGTCTTTAGTCTTCCCATCAATATTTAATATAGTACCAACTAAATTATCACATATGTTTTTCTCAATATGCATCACGTCAAGTTTATGATGTAACTTCAGATTTTGCCAATACGGAAGATCAAAGAAAATACTTCTTTTACTCCATTTGTGCTTGTTAATTGTCTGCGTATGTTTGTTATCACGTACCATTGTAGGATGCTTGCTCAACTTAGTGAAACTCAATGAATTCAACTGCTTTCCAATATCATTTATAGGTAATATCTTCAGAGTTGTTCTAAATTCTTGTTTTCCATCATGTTGCCTACTCCTACGCAATGTTTGTGTTTGAAGTAGATAGCAATAACGTCCCATGAAACAAATTTTGCTCTTTAATCTCATTGAACTCGTATCGTCATTGCAAACTGTGCAAGCCTTATAACCTTTTGTCCTCTAACCAGACAAATCACCATAAGCAGGAAAATCGTTAATAGTCCACAACAAAGCAGCATGAAGTTGGAAGAAAGAGGCACTGAAACTATCGTACGTGCGGACACCATTCACCCACAACTCATTCAACTCGTCTATCAAAGGTTGTAGATAAATATCAATCTCTTTACCAGAAGATCTTGGCCCAATAATGGGTAGAGATAAAAAAAATGGATGGTCCTTTCATGCACTTCCAATGAGGCAAATTGTAGGGAATGAGCATCACTGGCTACATACTATACGATAAATTCATATTTCCAAATGGGTTAACACCATGAGAAGAAAGTGTCAGTCTCACATTACGAGCATCTGCAGTAAAAGAAGGATATTGGCTATCAAAAATGTTTCCAACGCTCAGCATCAGTAGGATATCGAAGTATTCCTTCAGTTTCAGATCTTTTATCTTTATCTCACCTCATATCCTCAGAAGTATGTTTGATGGGTGTGTTGCCCTAAACTCGTAGTTTGTAATTTTGTATAAACCAAATGTATATTCAATAAAGTTTTATTCAATAAATTTGTTGTCGAATTCATAGCATTACATTGTCCAAAAATCCAATAAACTAAACATCCAAGGTTATTATCATGTAACTGGGACAATATATATACTGGGTATAGAGTTTTGATATACTAGGTATATATTTGATGTACCCCTGATATACGAGTGGATAATGTCCAGTGAATAACCTAAAAGGTCTATAGTATATGGATAAGGCTTGGTACCTTTTTCTGGCAACACTATGGATACAGCACACTCGATCCAGGTCGTTCGTGTGGAGACATGCGAGTGGGGGTATCCTATACAATGAGTTTGTATAAGACCGGACTGCGAAATAGACAATCTTTAGATGTAACGCCGTTGACTAACAGATTGCTATTTCATATGATGACCAAACAACTCATTCTCAATCCTGAGCGAGTTATGGACTCTTGCCCGTGAGGGCTCGTCCTTTGATCTGTATGGGTGAGAGTGGCGCGAGTAGCCGACTCAACATTTGTAACACCCCAGAATTTCCCCCACACTTCTAGGTCACGTTAACTACGCAACTGATTAAACTTAACCCCAAACACGTCATGCTCTCTCCCTATGCAACAATTATATAACATCAAGTTCCACTTCTCATCAATTCAACAATAAATCGAATTCATAGAATATCAATTAACAACATTCGTGGACAACCTCACGAGGCAAATTGTATTATTCAAACAAGACAACACTCAATGAATAGAAGAAAAGTAGAATAGACACCTATCCCGAAATAACTTTAACAACAAGTGGGAACCTCCCAATTATTCAAATATGAACAAATAGTTTATTGACCATAACATAAGGTCTTAACTAACAACTTAAACTAAGCCAGAGTGACTAGCAATCTATGGTCCTCGCTCGTCATGTCTCCTCCGTCTCATCACCACGGTCGTCAGCGAGTCCTTAACCTGAAACAATAAGTATAGAGGGGTGGGGGTGAGTATATAAAATATACTCCGTAAGTAGCCCTCACGAACGCGCACACACATCATGCTTAACTATATCAGAAAACATTCATAGTCATGCCTTTCAACACATTATGCTTTCAATCATAAACACATTCCATAAAATTTAGTGACAATTACCACAACCAGGACATACGTTAACAAGCAACCTCTAGTCTCCCTAACATCAGAAGTACCTCTACACTTATCACCGCTATCCCAACCTTCCATAGTTATCTTCTTCGAGTAGAGTCAGCCCCTGACCATTTATACCCAGAGCCCCGACATTGCTGCACCGGCCCTCGAGGCCCAATTACTTCACCATCTATTGGCCCTTGACCATTTATACCCAAGGCCCCAATAGTCTTCCTTCCAAATGACTCCTCGTATCGACCCTCGACTATTTATACCCGAGGGCTCGATACTCCATTAGTGACGTATCAGCCCCGACCATTTATACCCGAGGCACTGACAGTCACACATTCATTTCCTCCAGGAATCCAACTCTCACTAGAGTCTTACTGTATACTTTCTTAAGCCACTACCCCTGCATCTTTCCACTCACAAATACAGTTCAGCATGCTTCCGCAACATAGACAACTCTCTAATAGTGAGATAATAACCCAATCATGCTTAACATCCAACACCATTATTTAACAAGCATTACAAAGTGTAATAACTCACAAAACACGCCAAACAATTCATGCATATCCAGGCAACCAATATTACCACAGCAATACTCAACAGTTTAGCAATGCAGAAATCTCACCATTTTCATCAACAAACATCTAACACTACTCCAAGTATATCGATTAACACAACGAGAATTATTTAGCACAATGACGTAACAAAATTAGCATTGAACGCCACAAAATCAGCACGTTAGAGACAATTTAGCATACATTAACGCACAAACACGCCCATTGTCTACTTACACACAACGGCGCCCTTAAGTTTTGCGTCGATCTCACACCTAAGCACTAAAACAGAAAAATACAGCACGTTACGTACACTATTTAACCTTCGAAATCAATCCAAAAAAGGTTCGAATGACTCATTACCCCCAAAACCGACTTCGTATAGATGTGGGTCATCTAGATCTAGCTCGTCAAGGTGTGGGTAGCCTAAATCGAGCTTCGAACGGATGTGGGTCACCGCCAAACGTCCTCAACACTGCTGTAACGTACAAATCCCGCCGTTGGAGTTGTTGTTCATCGGATCGTAGCAGCAGGTGGCCGCCGTTTCGCCGTTGTACCACCCGCTCGCCGTGCGCCGCCGCGGATTTGGCCCGTCGCCGTGTGCCGCCGCGAGGAGGAGCGGCACTGGTTCGTTGCAGACCGCCGGGACACGCCGCCGCTGCTGCAGACCACCGGGACGTCGGGGAGTCGCGTCGCCGGTTCGCCGCTGTAACAGTTCGCCGTGCGCCGCCACGAGGAGAAGGCCGCGCCGCTGCTGGTTCGGGACGTCGCTGCTGCTGTTCGAAGAAACGCCGCAGCGCCGCTGCTCTATCTGAAGGGGCGTCGCCGCCGCTGCTGTTTCATCGGAAGAAGCGCCGCCGGAACACCGCTGCACCTCGCCGGAAAATGCCCTTGTGGCTGCCGAAGGTCTTTCAACAAGAAGGAGGGGGGTGGCTAGGGTAAGAACAAAGAAGAAGAAGAAAGAAGAGAACTTGGGCTAGGGTTTCCTTTTGTTTTCTTTTCTTTTTCTTTCCCTTTGTTTTAAAACCAAATTAACCCAATGGAGGCCCAACAAGTCCAAGCCCAAAAGATAAGGAATCTATCCCCTCTTAAGCAAGACCCACCACACGGAGTCCGGTAAATATTAATTTAATTGGAGTTTAGTTCCCGATAAATATAGATAAATTTAATTAACAATCAATTTAAAATTAAATTGAAAATCTCCTGATTCGAGACTAACTAACCTGAGGGGCTCGGGGCGTTACAAACATAATTTGCCGCTTCGGAATACCCTACACCATTATCAGTGATAATGGGAAGCAGTTCGACAATGCTGCCTTTCGAGAATTTTATAGGGAGTTAGGCATTAAGCACATTTGTTCCGCGCCAGCACATCCGCATGATAATGGGCAGGTTGAAGCAGTCAACAAAATCATCAAAAGAACTCTGAAGACCAGATTAGAAAAGCTCAAAGGGTTGTGGGCAGAGGAACTTCCCAACGCATTTTGGGCCTACAGAACAAGACCTTGTACTTCGACAGGAGAAAAGCCATTTTCATTATCATTTGGCTCTGCCAGTCGAAATTGGACTACCCTCCCTGAGGGTAGAGCAGTTCAGTCTACTTGACAACAACGAATCCGTAAAGCTCAACCTCGACCTATTAGAAGAACATCGAGAAACAGTACTGCTACGAACAGCTGAATACAAAAATCGAATAGCTCGATACTACAACTCGAAGGTTAAGAAACGTGACTTTAAAGAAGGTGATCTGGTGTTAAGAAAGATTATGCCCAATACTAAAGATTCAACTAGCGGTGCGTTCGGGCCAACGTGGGAGGGCCCATACAAAGTCACTAAAGTGGTGCGAATAGCACTTATGCTTTAGAAGACCAATGAAGGAAGGCCTTACAACACCCATGGCACGCTCAACACCTCAAAAGATACTACCACTAGTTCGACATATTTCTGGACATTTTTATGTTTTTCCAATATTTTGACCAACTAAGGTTATTGTAACTAAATCTTCGACCAGACGATTGTTAGGATTTTCTCTACCTTTAAAAAGATTAGAGACTTGTGCAAGCGCACACGGTCACAAGTAATACTCGGAAGGAATCCAAGGTCGAATCCTCAGGAACTTGTTGCTTTTCAAAATCAAATAATGCAGTGAAATGGTTCAAATATGCAATTGTGATTTAGGAGGAAAATAATTGTGAAATGTTGTTGTTTGGGGTTTTAACTATCAAGCAATTTAATGACACTCAACCTCTTTGTCTCCTACCTTAGTTTTGATGCAAAAGATGGAAAACACACTATGTTGGGAAAATGCACCAGGCGCAATTCCTGACTTTTCTTGGGATTTGAGTTTTACTATTTCACTACCGCTTTTGGTTGCTGCAGAGGCTAGGGTAACCTACAATCATATTCCTATGTGTGATTACAATCCTAGAGAATATCTACCAACTCATTTGCATTATGGGTAAGAGGGCCTATTCCTAGGACCATATTTTATGCGCTTATTCCTAAGTCACATCCCATATTGGTTTCCTATTATTTTACATAACTCACCTTTCCCAAGGTTGGGCTTTAGTGTATAAATCAAGTTCCCACTGGCCAAATGGAAAAAAGACGTAAAGAGAAGTTTTTAGAAGCCAACCCTAAAAAATGCTAGGCGCAATCTGGCCAAAATCTCGAGCGTGTTGAAAATCAAATCATTTGACTAAGGCATTCCACAAGGATGTTGATAACTAATTTAGAACATGATTAAATGAAGGTAAATGCACGAAAACATAAAGAAAGTATTTTTCATTGAATTTAAATGAATAAATAAGCCGTACAAGGAGTTCTAGCTTAACCCTCTTCTCTCTCGAGTGTGAGGGGAGTTGAAACTCGCTAAAGAACTTTAAAATAACAGAATGAACAAAGAACAGAAGTAAGAACTCGAATTAAAAGCACTACGAAATGTAAAAGTGTGAAAAAGGAAGAAATGAACAACTAGAACATGAACATAAACCCTAAAAGCGTGTTCTACAACTAGAGAGCATCTAAAAGAAGATGAAATGAAGCTTGGAAGGGATGATTTGCTAAGGGATGGATTACTTCCTTTTATAGTACCATAGGTTGGTTGAAACTCCCCTCCATTTTAGGTGGAAAAGGGTTGAGATTCACCTAACCACCTCACTTGGACTTGGACTCACGGTTTTGAACATGTGGGAAATGTCATCCTTGCCCTTCATTAATAAAAACGTGCGTCTTGACAAATTGCCCTCCAAAAATGTGCCAGGCGCAATTCTGCAAAAGACAGAATTCTGTTATTTTCTTCCAACTTTGACCGCTTTATCTCATATTTTTCCTAAGGTACCATAGTTTTGACTTTTATGTTAAATAATCTATGTATGTTCTACTTTAAGAATATGTGGTCCTTTTTGGCAAATAATAATGGGAAATGGGTCAAAAACGTGGTCAAACAGAGCTACCGACACATGTTTCTGCAGTAAAAAGTCAACCCTAACACACCCCTAAACTTAGCCATTTGCTTGTCCTCAAGCAAAAACAAAAACAACAAATCTAGAACAATCAACATGCTAGAAATATGAATGATCAACAATCCAAATGTTCTAAGTAAATGAATCATATAAGTCTCAGGAAAGGCTCCATAAGCTAAACGTTTTAACTTTCCGTTTTGATTCAAACATTTTAACATCAAGTGGACCGGCTACTAGCCCCTGAGGTTTTCAAAACACTAACATCGGTTTCAAACCACAGCCACTCATAGAAACTTGTTAGGTAGCAAGCCGGCATAAAATGATGTCGACAATGGTTTTCACGAAGTCACCTTAATATGTAGGCTACCACCCTCTTAGATCCTAATGCCACTCATTTTAAGAAAATGAACGTCTATAGTGGGACTCGTGAAAGAGTAAGTGCGTTTTCTTTCCTCTCATGTTTATTACCACTCTTTTCTTACTATGACTTTTATTTTTCTTTCCCTCACTCTTATTTTCTCTCAAGACTCTTTTCTTGAACTTGCTTTTCTTCTTTTGTACTCTTGAAAAAATTTTCTTGCATATGACTCTTTTATTGCTTGCATTTTCTTTCATGAACTGGTAGCCATGACAAAATGTACTAGTGAAGCTGTAGGCAGCCCGCTACCCATGAAATGTAACGATCCTGGCAGTTTTACCATTCCATGTTCCATAGGAGGGAAAAACTTAGGTAGGGCATTATGTGATCTAGGCGCTAGCATTAATCTTATGCCATTATCAGTTTTCAAATCTTTAGGCATAGGAGAAGCTAGACCTACTACGGTTACCCTCCAACTAGCAGATAGATCTATCATAAGACCTGAGGGAAAGATAGAAGATGTTTTAGTCCAGGTGGACAAATTCATTTTCCCTGCGGACTCTATCATTCTAGATTGCGAGGCGGACTTAGACGTTCCCATTATTTTGGGAAGACCATTTTTAGCCACTGGGGATACAGTTTTTAATGTGAGGAAAGGAGAAATTACAATGAGGGTAAATAATGAAGAAGTTAAACTTAACGTTCTAGACGCCATGAAATTACCAGGAGACTTTGAAGAGTGCTCTGCTATAACTAGCTTGAATCCTGTTATGTTTGATGAGTTTTATGACTTGTTAGTTACAGAGATTGAAGAAGAGCTTGATAAGATAGCAGAAGGACCGGAAGATGTGACTAATCCTGTTGAAAAAATACAAAAAGAAGAATGCAAGTCGTTACTTCCGTCCATAGTGGAACCACCCACGTTGGAGCAAAAGCCATTGTCGTCGCATTTGAAATATGCGTATCTAGGGGATAACGACACTTTACCAGTTATTATAGCTTCCAATTTATCACCTACTAATGAATATTCTTAATTGCAGATTTTGGAGAAGCACAAAAAGGCCATTGGATGGACGATAGCAGATATCCGAGGGATAAGCCCGACCTTTTGCATGCACAGAATCTTATTGGAAGAAGATGCTAAGAACTCTATTGAGAGTCAAAGGCGGTTGAACCCGAAGATGAAAGAGGTTGTAAGGAAATAAATTCTTAAATGGCTTGACACCGGTGTTATATACCCAATATCCGACAGCAGCTGGGTAAGCCTAGTACAATGTGTACCAAAGAAAGGAGACATAACCATGGTGGCCAACGAGGAGAATGAGCTCATCTCAACCTGAACTGTGGGTGGGTGGAGAGTTTGCATTGACTATCGCAAACTCAACAAGGTAACGAAGAAAGACCATTTTCCTCTACCGTTTATTGACCAGATGCTCGACCGTCTGGCAGGTAAGGATTTCTATTGTTTCTTAGATGGATATTCGGGATATAATCAAATTACTATTGCTCCAGAAGACCAGGAGAAGACAACATTTACGTGTCTGTATGGTACATTCGCTTTCAGGCGAATGCCCTTTGGATTATGCAATGCACCCGCGACTTTTCAGAGGTGTATGATGGCCATCTTCTCTGACATGGTAGAAATTATTCTAGAAGTTTTTATGGAAGACTTTTATGTTTTTGGAAATTCTTTTGATGCATGTTTAGTTAATTTGGAGAGAGTCTTGGAAAGATGTGAAAAAACAAACCTAGTCCTAAATTGGTAGAAATGTCATTTCATAGTACAAGAGGGTATTGTTTTGGGTCACAAAATTTTCAAGCAAGGAATAGAGGTAGACCACGCTAAGATAGACATCATTTCAAAGCTACCTCCTCCCACGAATGTTAAAGGGATTAGAAGTTTTTTAGGGCATGGGGGATTTTACCGCCGTTTTATAAAAGACTTTGCTAAAATTCATAAACCCTTGTGTCAATTGTTAGAACACGATAGACCATTTGTTTTTTATGATGACTGTTTAAAATCATTTGAAATGTTGAAAGTTGCTTTAAGTTCAACCCCTATAATTATCGAACCTAATTGGGATTTACCTTTCGAGCTCATGTGTGATGCTAGTGATTATGCAATAAGAGCTATGTTAGGACAACGTAAAAACAAGATCTTGCATCTTGTGTATTATGCTAGTAAGACTCTGACCGGTGCACAACTCAATTACACTACTACTGAAAAGAAACTGTTAGCAGTTGTGTTCGCCTTTGATAAGTTTAGGTCTTACTTGATAGGCACAAAAGTCATTGTTTTTACTGACCATTCTGCTTTAAAATATTTATTTGCTACAAAAGATGTGAAACCACGTTTGATACGGTGGATTTTGTTACTTCAAGAGTTTGATATTGAAGTTAGGGACAGGAAGGGTACTGAAAACCAAGTTGCTGATCACCTGTCTAGATTGGAATCCCCGCTTTGTGATGATGGAACTGCTATACGTGAACAGTTTATTGACGAGCAACTCTTTCGAGTTGATTCAGTTCCGTGGTATGCCGATGTAGCAAATTATTTGGTAAGTCGAATAGTTTCTTATGAGTTTAACAAGCAACAGGTAAAGAAATTTCTAAATGAAGTTCGATTTTATCGTTGGGATGAACCTTTTTTATACAAGCTAGGACCTGACAATATCTTACGCAGGTGTGTAGCAGAAGAAGAGTACGAGGCGATATTAGACGCTTGTCATATGTTTCCATATGGAGGACATTTTGCAGGCACAAAACCGCAGCCAAAGTTTTGCAAAGTGGGTTCTTTTGGCCCACTCTGTTCAAAGATGCACATAAGTTTGCCCAGGTTTGTGACAAATGCCAACGGACAGGTAATATATCTAAACGCCACGAAATGCCTCAAACCCCGATCCTTGAGATTGAAATATTTGATGTGTGAGGTATCGATTTTATGGGTCCATTTCCATCTTCCAATGGTAAGCTTTATATATTGTTAGTAGTAGATTATGTTTCGAAATGGATAGAACCATTGCAACTGCTACCAATGATTCTAAAGTTGTCATTCGTTTTCTGCAAAAGCACATTTTTACGCGTTATGGAACCCCGCGTTGTTTGATAAGCGACGGGGGGGCTCATTTTGTGAATAGGTCTATGCAAAAGTTGCTGGCTAAATACAATGTGCGTGATAGGGTTGCAACAACATATCATCCTCAGTCGAATGGGTTAGCTGAAATATCTAATTGGGAGATAAAAAACATTTTAGAAAAAACTGTAAATCTTAACCGTAGGAATTGGTCTTTGAAGCTTGATGATTCACTTTGGGCATATAGGACAGCATTTAAGACTCCCCTCGGCATGTCCCCCTATAGGATAGTCTTTTGAAAAGCATGTCATTTGCCTCTTGAGTTAGAATATAAAGCATTTTGGGCTATTAAGAAATTAAATTTTGATTTGTTCTGCAGGTGAAGCGAGGACGTTACAATTGTTGGAATTAGAAGAACACAAGCAATTTTCTTATGAGAATGCTAAGCTGTTTAAGGAAAAAACTAAACAGTGGCATGATAGGCGTCTTCGACCGAACAATCTTCAAGAAGGTGATTTGGTTCTGTTATTCAATTCTAGGTTGAAACTTTTTCCTGGGAAACTTAAGTCTAGATGGTCTGGTCCCTTAAAAATTTTTAAAGTCTACCCATATGTGGCAGTGGATCTAGTTGACTCTAAGGGAAGTATTTGTAAAGTAAATGGGCAGAGACTTAAACCGTATTTTGGAGAACCAGTGGATAGAGGAAAAACCTCTATTCAACTTTCAAGTCAATAAATGTTTGCGAAAAATGTTTTTCCTTCTTATCCATTTTGAAAGAACAAAAGTAAAGGAAGGAAGTTTTTGTATCTTACATTCTTTTTGTTTAATTATAAAAAGTTTTTCTTATTAAGAGAATGTTTTTGAAAACGTTGAAAAACAAAAAGAAAGAAAGAAAAAAAAAAACATTGAAAAAATTTTACGCAGGCGCCTGGCGCCTGCCCTATGCGAAAAAAGAATCATGCAGGCGCCCGGCGCCTGCCCTGTTTTTCGAGCAGTTCGAATTTTTTTTTCCTTCGTGATTTGGGTTTCATTTTTTGACTTTTATGGGTTTTATTTTGGGTCAAACATTAATCCTTTGTGATTTAAGTTTCAAATCTCTCCTTAAACTAAAAAATACTTCAATTCTTCTTTCTCTAATCCTATTTGGAATTCAATCTTATTTTTTCCTCTTAGGTTTAGGAAACCTAGTTGAACTTAAATCTCAATCCCTTTCAATTTAGAATTTAGTTTGGGGAAAGCTTTAAATAGACCCATTGCCTAAGCCTTGCACTTCCACACAAAAACCCACACACGTCTTTTCTTCCCCTTTGTTTTTTCGGCAAAACCACTCCCTTCTCCACCATTGTTCTCGATTTCGGCCACAACCAAGAAGAAGCAGAAAATTCCAGCCTTTATTTCTTTCTATGGCTTCTTCTTCTCAACAAACTTCACTCCCTACTTCTCCTTCCCAAGCTCCTACACAACCTCCTATAATGGCTCCACATGGTTATGCAAATTTTCAGCAACTACCCACCCTTAATATACCTCAAAACAGTGAGTTTAGGGCTGAAATTCCTCCACAACTTCCTCCAATGATCAATCCGGGTATGTACCAACCGTTTATGTTTAACTCGGTTCCTTCCTATCATTTTCCCGTGTCTGAAATGCAAATTCCAGCTAGTGTTCATCCCTATGGAATGCCCAACCCATCTACTCTATTTCTAGCTTTCCACCTTATTATGGAATGGGTCATTGGGTACCTCCAACCAATTATGGAATGATTTCACCTAGGGTTCCCCCACCACCTCAACTTGCATTCCTAGAAAGAGGACCTCAAGTACCCCAATTGAACCCTAACATATTGAATACCTTCAACATGGGACAACTAAAACCCTTAGAGCCTCCTAGGATGCCAATCCCAACCAATATGCCAATGGATGCAGGAGATGAGCATGGAGGAGAGCAAGAGAAGAGCCATAGCTAGAGGCTAGAGCCCGGGGTTTCGATAGGGCAAAAGAGGAAGGGCAAGGAGGTGATGACGGACCCAGAAATTGAGGAAGATGGGAGTAGTAGGCGTCTGATGCCTAAGGATTCGTCTATGGAGAACAGGGATGAGGAGTAGTTTTATTCATCTCTATTGATTATTACACCAAGAGATGGTAATGATGATTTTCTACTTGTTTCCCGAGGCAATTGTTCAAATATGCCAGAAACAGAGGATAGAAGAACCTTCTTCATTGGATACACCTACAGAAGGAGCATTTTGTAGTCACCAAGAGTTGCCTACTGGGGCAGCTGGATCTACTCCATTGGCAACGGATGAGTATGTCACACCGATGGCCACTCTACCAGGGGTAAGGGATGCTCACACTATTCCTTCTAATAAAGTTAACCCGTTTGGGTGTGATACAGGTAGATCCAAGGTTGGGGAGAATAGTACTCAAGAACCTACCAGCGAAGAAGATCTTGAGGATACGCAGACGATAAGGGAAATGTTCCAATACAAGAGGCGGGAGAAAAAGAGTTCAAAATCTCGGGCAGTTCAGGTTAAGAAGCCGACAGTGCCCATGAATGACCCTAAAACGAGAGCTGCGAAAGCTAAAGCAGCTGAAGCTAAGAAGAAGGTAGTGGCACCTAGGCCAGTTGATACAATCGAACTGGACTTGTCTGAGGGCGAGAAGGTAGAGACGAAATGGAACGCGGCGAATTTAGGAGATGTGCCTGATGATAGGAGGGAGACCGCTAGAGATAAAGAATGGAGACCACTCATTCAGCCCATACAATGTGAGGCTTTGGAGTTAGTCAGAGAGTTCTACGCTGCTGTCCATCCTCAGTCCCATATAGCCATCGTGCGTGGGAAGGAAATACGGTTTGATGCCACTCAGATCAACTACACCTTCAACATTAAAAATATCAGCGATGCTGTGGGCAATAAGATGTTAGTGACTCCGACTCTAGAACAGCTTGATGAGGCTCTAGAATGTGTTGGGAAGCCCTCTGCCACTTGGGATTTGACTACTCATGGCAAGGTACGACTAAAACCCGAGGATGTTTCCCTAGCTGCTGCCGGATGGTTATACATAGTCAAAAATAGAATTCTGCCAACGGAGCATGATGAGCATGTCACTCAGGATAGGGCCCTGCTGGTTTATGCCATACTGAAGGGCATAGATGTGAATTATGGAGAATTGATCAATACCAGTATCCATGAGTGTGCCCACCGGCACGTGGTAAGCCTGTTCACCCATGTTTGGTCACTTCTTTATGCTTGCGACAAGGTGTGCAGCTCCCTGCGGATCAAATTAAGAGAGATGCCCCAATTGTGGAAGAGAAGAATATTCGGAGAATTATCGCACATGCGTTACAAAGAATGGAAGGTACTGGGACGTCTCCTACATCGGAGATCCGTCGTCTTCGAGAGGAGAACCAACAACCGCGAGATCAGGTTCGAAAAGTCGTGCAACATATCTACAACTTGAGGGCTTCATTGGATTTTGCGATTTTACCTTCCTGGCCTCCAACGCTAGCTGCTATCCTTGGTCATCCATCTTTCAGTACCGACACTGATCCTAGTCCACAACCTCCAACTTCTTGAAGGGGAGGTTCCTTCTTTGCTATTTTTTGTGTTTTATTCTTTTGGTTAATGACGTTGTTTGCATATTATCGCCTTACTACGCATGTTTTTTTTGTATTGATTATGTTTCGAGCTCAGTTGAAGAATGTATAAATTATTATCGTTTATCTTCTGATCACTTAAAGTATGCCTTCACTTAACCTTAGTTTAGCTTTTCACATGCCTACTTTGAAGCATTTGTGCTGTGCATGTGATTTAATGTCGATGATGATTATAAGAGATTGTTGAGTTTTATGTTCTATGTCTGACTAAGCTTTGAGCTATTTTCTTCGTTTATGTGATAAACTCATTTTCTTTTATGTCTTTTTGATCTTTACAAACTTTAAGCTTTTTCTTTGCCCCTATATAGGAAGTCCTTGTCCTTTTTACTGTTCAGCCTTTTTCATCCGATGCAAAAGTCTTAAGTTTGGGGAGGACAATCATTGTGTCAATCATTGTTTCAAAAAGATAAAGTGTTTTATATTTGAAAAATCATGCTATTTTCTTTTGACAAAGAGTCAGTTGGAAAGAAAGAAAGTGTTGAAAAGCACTTAGCTTAAAAAAAAAAAGACAAAAGTTGCAAAAGAGTAAAAAGAGTCTTGTTGAGAGAAAATAAGAGTGGGGAAAAGACTTGTGTTAGAAAGAAAAGAGTGGTAAAAACAATGAGAGTTAAAGAAAATGTTTTATGATTCCCGAGTCCTACTATAGACACCCATTTAGTTTTAGGTTGGGTGTTGACTTTGAAAATAGCAGTAAGGATGGTGATAAGTGACTTCGGGTTTCTCATTGTCGTCGTCTTATGACCTAGCTGTTAGTTTCAAAGTCTTTCTACGAGTAGCTGTGGTTGAAACCGATGTTAGTGTGTGGAAACCTCAGGGGCTAGTAGCCGATCTTTCAGATGTAAAAGTCTTAATGTAAGAAAGGAGTGTGCAGATTCCTTAGGGGTATTTGAAAACGTTTTTCTATTTTTGAAAGGAAAAAGGATTTTGAAAGAGAAAGTTTTTATCATTTCAAACTTGGTTTATAGTGACTAAGCTTACAAAGGCAATAGAATGGTAGGCTTTGACATCTTTTCCCTGAGACAATTTATGATTGAACATCTCGGTTGCTTTTGCTTTACCTTGTCCATGTGTTAGAAAGCTGATTACAGTTGCTAAGTTTTGCTTGAGGACAAGCAAAAAGTTAAGTTTGGGGGTGTGATTACGCTTGTTTACATGCATAAAAAGAAGGTTTTAGATGCTGTTTTTACTATGTTTTAACTTTGTTTCGGACTTTTTCTCGGTCGTTTGAGTTCCAATTCATGCGAAATTCATATATGATGGTTTGTGGTTGGGTTATATTGTATTTATGACATTTTAGGACCATTTGGGAGTGCAAATTAATCAAAAGAAGCAAAAAGACGGAAATATTTACATGGGAGGCGCCAGGCGCCTGGGAAGGCTGCAGAAAACAGTTTTTCTTCCAACTTTGCCCTTAATGAAACGCGTCTTCCAATGCGTTTTGGTGGTTCCAACCGATGCGTACGTGTAGAAGAAGTGTTCCACTATCAGTTTGAACACGATTTAGTCAGTCAAAGGAGTTGGAAATGGGTGATTCACCATCGTTTTAGGACATACCTAACCAATTCTGCACAGCTATAAATTCCAGCAGCTTCTCCACCAAATTCATCAAGCCTTGCTTCCTTCTCTTGATCATTTTTAGTGTTTCTTTGTTGCTTTCTAAGTACTTTTAAGTTGCTTTCATTAGTTGCTTTTGGTTTTTAAATCCCGAGCACTTTACATTCCTTTATTGAGCTTTGTTTTGTTTCCGTTATTGCTTAGATATTTTCTACCTATTCAAATGTATAAAAATCCAGAACTTTGCTTATCTTCCCTTTGCCTTTACTTTATTTTTAGTTAAGAGAGTTGTGTTTTGGAGGAAATAGCACGTGACACTCCCCCTTGCTTGAAAGAGAAGGACGAAGCTCTCAATCTCGAGAAAAACTCTCCGTTAGTTAACTTTTGTTTTTCACACATGCATTTCAATTTCAACATTTTACTTGCTGTATTATCTTCAATATGTCTTTCTAAATTCCCGTCTCTAGCCCGATTATAAATAGTTAGCCTTTTATTTCTAAAAGGGGTTTCTAAGAAGTAGTGTTTTTGCTTTCCATTCATTGCTCAACATGTTTTCCTAAGAAGTTAGAATTTAGAGAAGGCCACTGTAAGTCTTAACAAGTCAATACTGAAAAGGTTGCTTATTTGCATTGTTGAGTGGTTAAACCGAGGAGAGGAGCGCCTTAGACATAAGGGTTCCGCTTAAGTAGCCTAGACATAGGACCTTAACCCGAGGTTGCGACTATTTCCATCCTAAAACTAAGATATCTCTCATAATAGACATATTAGGGAATATCTTAGGACTTTGAACTTGCTTAGACATAAGTCAAGTCAAAAGCGTAGTCGTTGGTTCCTAAAGTAAAATGCATATCGTCCTTAGCATATCCTTGATTCTTTGTTGGCTAACTTGAAGTAATTCGGGCTAGGTTTTACCATTATAAGTCCAAATCCCAAATCCAAAACCATTATTTGTGACCACTTCCCATTTTACAAGAATCACTCATTTCAACATTCACTGTTCTTTAAAACTTTTAGAGTTTGGAAATTATTTAGAAATCCTTGAGGATTGATACTTGGATACTCCATCCATTTTATATTACTCTGACAGGTGTGCGCTTGCATCTATAGAATTGTTACCACGCTTAGTGCGTGCGTTCAGCATAAATCACCAGTCAGGGTGTTTTCAAATTCTAGGGCTTTTTGTTTTATGTTTTTAAACCTATTAAAGACATAATTGGGTTTAAAATTGGGCCTCTTTTTTATTTAAAAACAACCCAAAGCCCATTTAAACATAACCCACATAAAGCCCACGCAAGCCCTAATCCATAACACAAAAATCGAAATTGTCTCTTAAATTGCGCCTGGCGCAATCTTGATCTTGCAAAATTCAAATGCAAAAACAAAAATTAGATTTGGAATCTACACAAAAAAGCCTTAAAGAAAGTGTAAAAATTTCGTAAAAAGAAGACAAAAAATATTTTACATAAAAAACGCCCCCCAAACTGTCCGAGGGACTATTTCCACTGTTTTCTCATGGGTCTTTCAGTATTACGGAGGTCTTACCTCTGTCAATATACTCACCATAATATTTCTTGACTCGATGCCCATTTACCTTATAGATATTACCTTTAGAACCCTTTAAATCCATCGCTCCATATGGATAAACATGTTCAACTACGAATGGCCCTGACCATCTAGACTTAAGCTTACCAAGAAACAACTTTAATCTAGAGTTAAAAAGCAAAACTGAGTTTCCAGGTTCTAAATTCTTGTCCATTATCTTTTTATCCTGCCACTTCTTAGTTTGTTCTTTGTACATCTTGGCATTCTCATAAGAAAACTGACGAAATTCATCTAACTCATGTAACTGGAGCAATCTCGCTTCACCTGCAGCAACATGATCAAAATTTAGTTTCCGCGTAGCTCAATATGCTCTATGTTCTAATTCTAATGAAAGATGACATGCTTTACCAAAAACAATGCGATATGAGGAGATGCCTAATGGAGTTTTATAAGCAGTTCTATACGCCCACAAAGCATCATCAAGTGTAATAGCCCAGTCCTTCCTATTTACATTCACGGACTTCTCTAAAATTGATTTTATTGCCCTATTTGATACCTCTGCTAGTCTATTAGTTTGTGGGTGATATGCAGTAGCAATCTTATGGTGAATGTTATACTTTATAAGCAAATTACTTACTGCTCTATTCAAAAAATGCGTACCCTCATCACTAATCAAGCATCTAGGTGTACCATATCTAGTAAAAATAAACTTTTGCAAGAAGAGAGAAACGACCTTGGCATCGTTAGTAGGGGTGGCCAAAGCCTCAACCCATTTCGAGACATAATCAACAGCCAAGAGAATGTAATTCTCACCGAATGAAGGTGGGAACAGACCCATGAAGTCGATGCCCCAAACATCGAAAAGTTCAACTTCCAATATTGGGTTTAAGGGCATCTCATGCTTCCTTGTCAAGTTACCTGATCTTTGACAGCGGTTACATCCTTGAGTAAATATATGAGCATCTCGAAATAGAGACGGCCAAAAGAAACCACTTTGGAGGACCTTTGCTGCAGTCTTATGTCCAGCAAAATGCCCACCATATGGTGATTTGTGGCATGCCTCTAGAATCTCCTTCTGTTCATGCTAAGCAACACACCTACGAAGAATATTATCAGGTCCTAGTTTAAACAAGAAAGGTTCATCCCATCTATAAAACCTAACATCATGAAAGTACTTCTTTATTTGGTGCTTACTCAAACCATTAGGAATTATTTTGCTCACCAGATAGTTCGCATAGTCAGCATACCAAGGGACTTAAGAAATAGCTAAAAGATACTCATCCACAAAATGCTATTTAAGCTCACAACTATCATGCTGCAAAGACGACTCTAGCCTAGATAGATGATCCGCTACTTGGTTTTCTGTTCGTTTTCTATCTTTTATCTCTAAGTCAAACTCTTGTAACAACAAGATCCATCTAATCAACCTAGGCTTAGCTTCTTTTTTAGCAAACAAGTATTTAAGTGCCGAATGATCGGTAAACACTATCACTTTTGTCCCAATCAAATATGAACGAAACTTATCAAATGCGAAAACAACAGCCAAAAGTTCTTTCTCAGTCACCGTATAGTTCAACTGACTACTATTCAAAATTTTACTTGCATAATAAACAGGATGAAGAATTTTACCTTTTTGTTTACCCAACATCACACCTACAGCAAAATCACTTACATCACACATTAGTTTAAATGGCAAGTTCCAATCTGGTTCAATTATGATAGGTGTTGAGCTAAGTGCTTTCTTAAGTGTCTCAAAAGCTTTCAAACAATGTTCATAAAAAACAGAGGGTCGATCCACTTCCAACAACTGACACAAGGGGTTAGAAATTTTCGCAAAATCTTTTATAAAACGGCGGTAGAAACCCGCGTGTCCTAAGAAACTTCTAACACCCTTTACAGTTGTAGGAGGGGGTAGTTTAGCAATCACATCTATTTTAGCCCTATCGACCTCAATTCCTTTTTTTGAAATTCTGTGACCTAAGACTATACATTTACGCACCATAAAATGACACTTCTCCCAATTAAGCACAAGGTTAGTCTCTTCACACCTTTTTAAAACATTCTCTAAGTTCTCTAAACAAACATCAAACGACTCACCAAACATAGAAAAATCATCCATGAAAATCTCTACCGTGCTTTCTATCATGTCTGAAAAAATAGCGGTCATGCATCTTTAGAAGGTAACAGGAGCATTACAAAGACCGAACGACATTCTCTGGAATGTAAATGTCCCATAGGGACACGTGAACGTGGTCTTTTCTTGGTCCTCTTGAGCTATAGTAATCTGGTTGTAACCCGAATACTCATCGAGGAAACAATAACATTCCTTCCCTGTAAGACGATCAAGCATTTGGTGAATAAAGGGTAATGGAAAATGGTCTTTTCGAGTTACCTTGTTTAACCGATGGTAGTCCATACACACTCTCCAATCAGTCATCGTTCTAGTTGGGATCAACTCGTTGTCGTCGTTTGTAATCACCGTCATACCAGCCTTCTTGGGAACGCATTGAACCGGGCTAACCCAGCTGCTATCCGAAATGGGGTAGATCACTCCAGCGTCTACCCATTTTATGATTTCCTTTTTGACCACCTCTTTCATTACCGGGTTAAGCCTCCTTTGGCACTCGATAGAATTGGTGGCTCCTTCCTCCAAGATGATTTTGTGCATGCAAAATGTAGGGCTAATTCCTCTTATGTCCGCTATGGTCCATCCAATAGCCCTCTTGTACTTTGATAAAACCTACAAAAGCAAAGATTCATGTTCATTAGACAAATATGAAGAAATGATAACGGGCAAAGTATCGTTTAAACCCAAATAAGCATATTTTAAATGAGAAGGTAGGGGTCTCTTTTCCAATTCTGGAGGTTCAATGATGGAAGGTTGCAAGGCCTTTAAATCTGCTATTGTCGGCTGCAAAAACTCAAAACGCTCAAATTGGGGCAAAATTGCGCTTGGCGCAATTTTGGATTTTTTTTCTGCGACCTCCAAATCTTCTTCCAAGTCTTCTACCATCATTTTCTGGAGTTCCTCCATGATTGCTCCTATTGTAGAGCACTTCTCGACTTCATCCAGGAGATGCATCGCATCGAGGACATTGAAGCTAACCTGTTCATCATTGACCTTCATCGTGATCTCTCCTTTCCTAACATTGAAAACCGTATCTCTAGTTGCTAAGAATGGCCTCCAAAGAATGATCGACACCTCAAGATTTGCTTCACAGTCCAAAATTATAAAATCGGCGGGAAAAATAAACTTATCAACTTTAACAAGCACATCTTCTATTTTTTCTTCCGGTTTCTTTATGGATCTATCAGCTAGTTGTAAAGTGACAGTAGTGGGACGAGCTTCTCCTATATTTAATCATTTAAAGACAGAAAGAGGCATAAGATTAATGCTTGCTCCTAAGTCACGCAATGCTCTTCCTAGGTTCTTACCTCCTATTGAGCAGGGGATGGTAAAACTACCTGGGTCCTTACATTTAACAGGCAATGGATTCCCTAGAGCATCACTACTACACTTTGTCAAGGCTACCGTCTCATGCTCACCTAACTTCTTACGCCTAGATATGATGTCCTTTAAAAACTTAGTGTAGTTAGGCATTTGTTCTAGAGCATCTATGAGAGGTATATCGATATGCAACTGTTTTAGAATCTCAAATAACTTCTTAAAATGACTATCCTGATTCTTTTTAACTAGCCTTTGGGGGAAAGGTGGAGGAATCTTAATATTACCTACCTGTGGAGTAGTGCTGGGCACTACTTGCTTACCTTTATCCGCCTTCTTACTTTTTTCTTCTGAACTTATAGGTTCTGCTTTCTCTTCTTGTTGTGGAGTGGAGGTGGATGCAGGAATAGGTGTAACTACATGAGTTCCTTCGTCTGGAAGTAAGGGTCCTTCATAACTTAATCCGCTTCTCGTGATAATTGCCTTACAGTGCTTCTTTCCCTCACGATCTCGCTTCGGGTTTTCTTTGTGTCCAGGCAATGTACCTTGGGGTCTAGATTTCTGGTCATTTGCAATCTACCCCACTTGCATCTCCAAGCTTCTTATCGCAGCATCAGTTCTTGTCATGAAATCTTTCATCATGGCCTTCAAACTTGCGTTGCTACCATTTTGCTGAGTAGTATTTTGACCTCTTTGCTGATTGTATTGTTGAGGCTTCGACGCCGGTTGAGTTGGAAAACCAGGAGGAGTGTAGTTTTGCTTGTATTGTTGAGTGAGTTCTTGTGCACTACTACTAGCTACTCCTTGGTTACTCCAGGAAAAGTTTGGATGGTGCCTCTATCCAGGGTTGTAAGTGTTTGAATACGTGTTGAAATTCCGCTGGGCACCTTGACCTACATAGAAAATAGACGCTGGATTAGCTGGACAGTTCTCATACAAGTGGTTATCACCACAATAGACACAAGATATATCTGAAATTTGCAAAATAGGAGAGGGTTCAGGCATCGCCGAAGTGACGGTTTTGGTTTCCTTCTCCATTGTCAACTGCTTTAACATTTGGTTCATAGCCGCCATTTGGGCTTGCATTGAAGCTACTGTGTCTAACTCAAAGATTCCAGCTGATACTTGCTTCTTTGGTAATGACCTTCCTATTTCGCCTTGGTCATTAATGTCTTTCATCTTATTCAAGATATCAACGATCTCATTTACCGACATCTCTAACAACGAGCCATTGGCTGCGGTGTTCAACATCATCCTTGATGAACGAACTAATCCTCTATAGAATTGTTCAATCTGCACACATGCGGGCAATCCATGGCTCGGGCATCTTCTAAGTAACTCCTTAAAATGCTCCCAAGCTTCTTGAACTGCTTCGTTCTCCTTCTGTCAAAAAGACACAATGTCCTCTCGGAGGTCTACGGTCCTGGTCAAAGTGTGGTACTTTGCCAAAAATTTCAACGTCAGTTCTGCCCATGTGTTGATAGAATTTGGTTCTAACACATTTAGCCAAGTCCTTGCACCATCCCTGAGAGAAAAAGGAAACATTTTTAATCTTAGTGCATCCTCAGAAACTCCAGGAAGTTGAAATGCATTAGCTATTTCAATAAAGGATTTGAGATGGGAGTAAGGATCTTCATTAGTCAATCCTCTGAACTGGCCCATCGTCTGTAACATCTGGAACATGACTGGCTTGAGCTCGAACTGTGCGGCTTGGGGTAAAGGATTATTTATCCCTGAATTTACGTTGTGGAACGCATTAGTGACATAATTCCGCATGGCTACATCTCAATTATCTGCTAGAAAGATCGGATTAGGAATTTCTCCTGCTCGGTTTGCTGCTCCTTCACCTACTTTATCTCCATTCACAGGTGGATTTTATGGCGGTGGAGGATTTTGTGCATTTCTATTCATCTCGATGGTCTCTTCTTCTTCAATTTCTTTCTTTTTTTTACTTTCTTTCTCTTTTCTCAACCTCTGCTCACGCCTTCTCCTCTTAAGGGTTCTTTCAATCTCTGGATCAAAGGTCAACCAACCAGACACTGTGCTCATACAAAACTCCCTTAATGGTTAGATATAACAATTAATTCCAATGACAGAGGTATGCAACAATCACACAATGAAACAATTCACTTGAAAAGAATATGATTTTATAACTTAGGTCCCCGGCAACGGCGCCAAAAACTTGTTGCGATTTTCTCTACCTTTAAAAATATTAGAGACTCGTGCAAGCGCACACGGTCACAAGTATTACTCGAAAGTAATCCAAGGTCGAATCCTCAGGGACTTGTTGCTTTTCAAAATCAAGTAATGCAGTGAAATGGTTCAAATATGCAATTGTGATTTAGGAGGAAAATAATGGTGAAATGTTGTTGTTTGGGGTTTTAACTATCAAGAAATTTAATGAAACTCAACCTTCTTGTCTCCTACCTTAGTTTTGATGCAAAACATAGAAAACACACTATGTTGGGAAAATGCATCAGGCGCAATTCCTGACTTTTCTTGGGATTTGAGTTATACTCTTTCACTACCGCTTTTGGTTGCTGCAGAGGCTAGGGTAACCTACAATCATATTCCTATGTGTGATTACAATTCTAGAGAATATCTACCAACTCATTTGCATTATGGGTCAGAGGGCCTATTCCTAGGACCATATTTTATGCGCTTATTCCTAAGTCACATCCCATATTGGTTTCTTATTATTTTACCTAACTCACCTTTCCCAAGGTTGGGCTTTAGTGTATAAATGAAGTTCCCACTGGCCAAATGGAAAAAAAACGTAAAGAGAAGTTTTTAGAAACCAACCCTAAAAAGTGCCAGACGTAATCTGGCCAAAATCTCGAGCGTGTTGAAAATCAAATCATTTGACTAAGGCATTCCGGAAGAAGGTTGATAACTAATTTAGAACATGATTAAATGAAAGTAAATGCACGAAAACATAAAGAAAGTATTTTTCATTGAATTTAAATGAATAAATAAGCCGTACAAGGAGTTCTAGCTTAACCCTCTTCTCTCTCGAGCGTGAGGGGAGTTGAAACTCGCTAAAGAACTTTAAAATAACAGAATGAACAAATAACGGAAGTAAGAACTCGAATTAAAAGCACTACGAAAGGTAAAAGTGTGAAAAGGGAAGAAATGAACAACTAGAACATGAACATAAACCCTAAAAACGTGTTCTACAACTACAGAGCATCTAAAAGAAGATCAAATGAAGCTTGGAAGGGATGATTTGCTGAGGGATGGATGGCTTCCTTTTATAGCACCATAGGTTGGTTGAAACTCCCCTCCATTTTAGGTGGAAAAGGGTTGAGATTCACCTAACCACCTCACTTGGACTTGGACTCACGGTTTTGAACATGTGTGAAATGTCCTCCTTGCCCTTCATTAATCAAAACGTGCGTTTTGACAAATTTCCCTCCAAAAATGGGCCAGGCGCAATTCTGCAAAAGACAGAATTCTGTTATTTTCTTCCAACTTTGACCGCATTTCATATTTTTCTTAAAGTACCATAGTTTGACTTTTATACATAAATAATCTATGTATGTTCTACTTTAAGAATATGTGGTCCTTTTTGGCAAATAATAATAGGAAATTGGTAAAAAAACGTGGTCAAACAGGACTACAGATACATGTTTCTGCAGTAAAAAGTCAACCCTAACAACGATCTTCCTACTAATAAAGTATTCGACATTCTACGTGATACTGTTCATTCTGAAATAAATTTCTCAAGCAGGGGGCATCATATGAATATCTACATATCTACGACCTGAATGTCAACATATCTACGACCAATCAAGAAACTCAAAATTGGGACGGACCTAGAAGCAGGCCGATAAGCTAAAAGCCAATCAATGTAACCAGGAAAAGAATCCCGAGGTGCTGAAAAAGGCATGCGTACAGGCCCAGCAAGGTTAAAACAGAAAACAGGCAACCCTAACCGATCAATGAAACCCACGGGTAGAAAATCGTATGGCAAAAGCCATAATAGGTTAAAAATCCGAGGGTGTTGATTTAACTTGGGGTAAAAAACCGGCAAAAGCCAAATATGTTAGAAACCTAAGGGTGCCAACTAAACTTAGGGTATAAAAACCATTGGCAAAAGCCAAGTGGGTTAGAAACCCGAGAGAAAACCCTGAAGGTATAAAACATGGGCAAAAGCCAAATAGGTTAGAAACCAAAAGGTATCGACATTAGTTCTGTTAAAGTTAGATCCCAAAGCCAAAAGTAAATGGTTTAAACTCATATGAGAATAAAACTAGGCTCAGGAGACTTGATTGTGGTCAACGAAAATTGGAAAAAACTTCCAATTCATGAATAGTATCACCAAGTTCAAGGCACAAAACCAGTGGCAGAAACCAAGCACTAAAATCCAAAATTGGATCAAAAGCTTTTGGTAGAAGCCCTGTGCGTTAGCAACGTTCACATTATTAACCACTGATATACAATGATCTCGTGGTAACGACAAGCGACAAGTACTCTCAAAACAATGATCTTGACACAATTTTTCGTCTTCTGTTTTGAGAGTGCGGCCCATTGTTATGGAGAACAAAAACGACCCGAAACGGGACAAGGAGTTGAAGCCTGAGATCATTAATAGGGGGAGACTGGCCCGTGACGTAATGGGCCGGCCCAAAGAACGACCTAGCGCCGGGGTAGATAACGAGGAAAGCGACTGGCGGAGAACTAACCGGGCCGAGAGGGCTCGGTCCCAACCCCTGCTCAGTCCCGACCACTTCTCGGTCCAGACCACTTCTCGATCCCGACCCCTGCTCGGCCCACGGCCCAGTCCATGAATCTCCCGCCTACGATCTACAATCCCTCGGGCCCTGCAAAGTCGAATTAGGGTTTGACTACAAAGGTTCTGGAATCATCTTCACGACTATAAGTAGCAGTGAGATCCAACCTTGAAGAAGCAGGTGACTAATCCTTAGCTAATTATTTTCTCAACTCTCCCTCGCTGACTTTAGCATCGGAGCCCGTGTGACTAAGGTTAAATCGGTTTAGATCGGTTTGATTTTGCAGGTATCGGTTCCCTTATCATCGAGTTTGGTGTGTGCAAGAAGAAGAACCGGAGGGTCAAAATCCACGCATCAACACGTACCACCTTTTTTTATGCAAAAAAAGATACCTTATGGGAGTTGACGAGCCACCAAGCCTTACAATAGCAATTGACATGTTAGAGGAGCAACACCATAAAACTTGAAAGTAGAGACTTTAGCTAGTGATACTCTACCTAATATTTAAAAGGGGTCAAGAGAGATCAGCAAATGTGTAAAAGAATTGAATCTCATTTCCTTTACTACAACAATTGAAGGTCACTAATATACATCACATGGTAATGATTTCTGGCCACATTTTAGCAACTCCAAAAGGACCCTGAATGACCCACACCGAAAAATCTACAAATTGGAATTTGAGAGATTGAACCTACTCCTTCAACTGACATATTCCAGTCTTCCAGACCCTGAACAACAAAAAAAATTTTTTTTTTTTTGATACACTAAACAACCAAAATTAAACTACAGAAAAGGTTCAAATCAGCTCCACATGCCTCGATTAAAACTCCTGGAAAAAAATAAAACTGATTTAGTTTGAGATATTTGTAAGAAAGAAAAAAAAAATTACATAAGAGAAGATTAGAAAAGATACACCAAGGTAGATGCTATATTGCGGTGAAAGAGAGGGATAACACATAGATTAAAAGAAGTAATTAGGATAAATTGATACGAAATAAGGCGAACGGGGTATCAACCAAAGTAGGGGAAATAGGGACACTATTTCGAAAATGCCTGGGAAGGGGAACGGGGAACGAGAGGAAAAATTAGGTCTTCAACTGACGAGAGGATGATCGATTGATTGACTTGCTAGATGGAGAAACACAGTGGGGGGTGATTACGCTTGTTTACATGCGTAAAAAGAAGGTTTTAGATGCTGTTTTTACTATGTTTCAGCTTTGTTTCGGATTTTTCTCGGTCGTTTGAGTTCCAATTCATGCAAAATTCATATATTATGGTTTGTGGTTGGCTTATATTGTATTTATGACATTTTAGGATCATGTGGGAGTGGAAATTAATCAAAAGAAGCAAAAAGTCGGAAATACCTACATGTGAGGCGCCAGGCGCCTGGGAAGGCTGCAGAAAACAGTTTTTCTTCCAACTTTGCCCTTAATGAAACGCGTCTTCCCATGCGTTTTGGTGGTTCCAACCGATGCATACGTGTAGAAGAAGTGTTCCACTATCAGTTTGAGCACGATTTAGTCAGTGAAAAGAGTTGGAAATGGGTGATTCACCATCGTTTTAGAACCTACCTAACCAATTCTGCACAGCTATAAATTCGAGCAGCTTCTCCACCAAATGCATCAAGCCTTGCTTCCTTCTCTTGATCATTTTTAGTGTTTCTTTGTTGCTTTCTAAGTACTTTTGAGTTGCTTTCATTAGTTGGTTTTGGTTTTTAAATCCCAAATACTTTACATTCCTTTATTGAGCTTTGTTTTGTTTTCATTTGTACTTAGTTATTTTCTACTTATTCAAATATATAAAAATCCAGCACTTTGCTTCTCTTCTCTTTGCCTTTACTTTATTTTTAGTTAAGAGAGTTGTGTTTTTGGAGGAAAGAGCATGTGACGCTCCCCCTTGCTTGAAAGAGAAGGGCGGAGCTCTCAATCCCGAGAAAAACTCTCCGTTAGTTAACTTTTGTTTTTCACACATGCATTCCACATTCAACCATTTTACTTGCTGTATTTTCTTCAATATGTCTTTCTAAATTCTCGTCTCTAGCCCGGTTATGGATAGTTAGCCTTTTATTTCTAAAAAGGGTTGCTAAGAAGTAGTGTTTTTGCTTTCCATTCATTGCTCAACATGTTTTCTCAAAAAGTTAGGATTTAGAGAAGACCACTATAAGTCTTAACAAGTCAATACTGAAAAGGTTGCTTATTTGCATTGTTGAGTGGTTAAACCGAGGAGAGGAGTGCCATAGACATAAGGGTTCCGCTTAAGTAGCCTAGACATAGGACCTTAACCCGAGGTTGCGACTATTTCCATCCTAAAACTAAGATATCTCTCATAATAGACATATTAGGGAATGTCTTAGGACTTTGAACTTGCTTAGACATAACTCAAGTGAGAAGCGTAGTCGTTGGTTTCTAAAGTAAAATGCATATTGTCCTTAGCATGTCCTTGATTCTTTTTTGGCTAACTTGAAGTAATTCGCGCTAGGTTTTATCATTATAAGTCCAAATCCCAAATCCAAAACCATTATTTGTGACCACTTCTCATTTTACAAGAATCACTCATTTCAACATTCACTATTCTTTAAAACTTTAGAGTTTGGAAATTATTTAGAAGTCCTTGAGGATCGATACTTGGATACTCCATCCATTTTATACTACTCTGACAGGTGTGCGCTTGCATCTATATAATTGTTACCACGCTGAGTCCGTGCGTTCGGCATAACCACCAGTCAGGGAGAATGGCAAATGAAAGAAGAAATTAAGTCTAGCGGGAAGTAGATTGTCGATTGAAAGGGGGAACTCGACGAATGAGAATGGGATGTGAAAAAGGCGCTGGGGGAAGAGGGAAAATAGAAGATGGAGAATGGCTGAGGATTTCGTAACGTAAATAAGGGCTTTCCAAGTTTATTTTTATTTAGGCGCCTAAAATTTCATCTTCTGTCTTTTCTTTGTGTAACACATTTATTCATTATGCTATAATTACATGCTATAAATACTACTATTTTGTTCCTAAAAAAAATAAAAAATACTACTATTTGTTGTAGTGTAGGGTGGACCCGCCTTTTTGTCAATCAATAGAGGGCTTCCCCCAGCACAATTCGTCACATGAAGCTCAGCTTTCCAAGAAAGGCCAACAGGCTCCTACAATATGTCATGTTGAATTCACATTCCAAGATGGACAAACATCAAATACCAATTACTTAGA
The DNA here is from genome assembly GCF_013281855.1 of Momordica charantia. Taxonomy (NCBI): domain Eukaryota; kingdom Viridiplantae; phylum Streptophyta; class Magnoliopsida; order Cucurbitales; family Cucurbitaceae; genus Momordica; species Momordica charantia. The sequence goes on along the minus strand of NW_028275167.1, from coordinate 18,126,807 downwards.
TAATTTAAAAGGTAAAGAAAATCAAAATCTTAACAATGGAAATACTGAAACTGCAGGGAAAAAATATGTTCAAAGATGGGGAGAAGCAACAGAACAACTGTCAGTGCCTTTAATTAATAAATAGCCACACCTTGAGTCGAATAGAAGCTCTACTAAATGGAAAAATAAAGTCCAGGCAGTAATCTCGAAGCATAAGTGGAGGCACCAACAAAGATATGCGGTATACAATCCTTCTACAGTAGTCGGAGACAACTAAAGCAAGAGGGCTTTCATTCAATCCCAATATCCTATACCGAGTTGTTATCCCAATTGTTTCAAGGTAATCTATTAGCTCCAGTACCCATAGAGCCATTACAACCACCTTATCCAAAGTGGTACGACCTGAAAGTTCGCTGTGATTACCATGCAGGAGCTATAGGTCATTCAACTGAGAAATGTACTTCATTGAAGCATAAAGTGCAAGTTCTAATAAAGGCAGGATGCTAAGGTTTTCAAAGGAAGATGGTCAACACATGAAGCACTAGACTCATGAGTACACGAGACTATGGAAATCAATGTTGACCTATTACTTTGCATTATCAATAAAGTCTATTTCTTCATTGAAGTCATCTTTGACATTGCTAAGATAGCAAACGACTCGTACCTTGCTAATGATAAAATGACAATGAAGTTTTATTCACCCATGATTTAGCTAAATACTTTTTAAAAAAAAAAAGAATGTGAGTAACTTAAGCTATTTTTCTTAAAAAAAACGTCAAAGTCACACATTCGCTCATGCGTCACTCAAATCATATCATTGGTTGGGAAAAAAAATCTTTGAAAATGCTCTCAATAAAAAAGGGAAATTACATGTTTTGAGATTTTCAATAATAATTTAATGTGGTCTACTCTTATCATTTTTGTTAGTTGAGACTTTAGCAAGAATCATAAACCAATTATAATAATCCATAATTTGGAGGAAACCAAAAAAAGAAAAGAAAAAAGAATGGAAGTGAAAAAGTAAAGTGAAAAAAGAATAATAAAAAAAAGTTGTGAAAAAATGAATGTCGTCAAAGTTCTCAACGAGATATAATCTTTTCCAAAACTCAACTATTTTACCAAGCTTTGTTCTTGGGCTAAACTACTCAAAGCAGCTTTATGTTGACCTCCCTATTTCTTCTCATGTGCAAACCAGTGAACCACAAAATTTTCATGTTGGGCCAACAATGCCTTTTTGAGGTGAGAATCTAAAATTACTCATTCCCTATATAACCTCGAGCCTAGCCCTCTTTGAGTCTAATCTACCTTGAGCCTAGCCTACCGTATATGGTAAATATGGTCAATGTTGAGAGTTTACCATTTACTTCAAGAGAAAAAAATTCCTTTCCTCAGTCAGTCACAAACAATTTTTGTGATGAATATCCATATTTGCCTACTTACCATAAAAGCCTTTTACCAAGCCTACCACATCTAATCGTGCGGTAAATGTCCAAAATTATCCACCTAGTATTACCCTCAAAACTTTGAAGGTAATAAAATAACATTGGGCTCTTATGATTGACTGCTTCGTGAATTGGTACTTGTAACTGCTAAAAAATTTCCCTACTTTGACTTCTTTCTTTCACTTTCTATTTCATCTTGTTCTAGCCCAATTCTTTGTCTCTTCTCTTCTTTTTAGTAAAAGTGATTCCAAGACTAAGGATAGTAGTTTTGAGAATTGGGAAGTTAGCAACCTGACAAATATTCTCAAGATCTCAAACGCATTTGATGAGCTTCGTTTGAGAATAGTTTTTACTGGAGTAGCAACAAAGACATAATTTGGAGCAGCAGCAAATAAATAATTTGGAGCAGCAGTTAGAGTTGCAAAAGGTGACTACGCATGATCAACTTTTTTATATGTGATTGCACCCTGTTTTATTTGTAAAATGGTTGTGTCGAAGCCTGTGTTAAAGCCAGGTCCGTTGCATTTTCTCTTCTGGTTAAATCGAACCCAATCCAAGTCGAGGTCAAAGCTTGTGTTAAATTCATGTCCGTTGCTTTTTTTCTATCGGTTAAATCGCACTCGATCCAAGTCAAGGTCGATGTCTGTGTTAAAGTCAAGTTCGTTGCATTTTCTCTTCCAGTTAAATCGAACCCGATTCAAGTCGAGACCGAAGCCTATGTTAAAGCAAGGTCTGTTGCATTTTCTCTTTTGGTTACATAGAACCCGATCTAAATCGAAGTCGAAGCCTGTGTTAAAGCCAGGTCATTTGCATTTTATAATTTAGTTAAATCGAACCTTATCCAAGTCGAGGTTGAAGACTGTGTTCAAGCCAGGTCCGTTGCATTTTCTCTTCTCGGTTAAATCGAACCCAATTCAAGTCGAGGTCGAAGCCTGTGTTAAAGCTAGGTCTGTTGAATTTTCTCTTCCGGTTAAATCGAACCCGATCCAAGTTGAGGTCGAAGCCTGTGTTAAAGCCAGGCCTGAAGCATTTTCTCTTTCGGTTAAATCGAACCCGATCCAAGTCGAGGTCGAAGCCTATGTTAAAGTCAGGTCCATTACATCTTATTTCTGGTTAAATCGAACCCGATCCAAGTCGAGGTCGAAAACTATGTTAAAGCCAAGTCTGCTGCATCTTATCTCTTATTAAATCAAATCTGATCCAAGTTGAGGTCGAAGCCTATGTTAAAGCTAAGTCCGTTGCATTTTATCATTCGGTTAAATCGAACCTGATCCAAGTCCAGGTCGAAGCATGTGTTAAAACCAGGTCCGTTGCATTTTATCATTCGATTAAATCGAACCCGATCCAAGTTGAGGTCGAAGCCTGTGTAAAAACCAGGTCTGTTGCATCTGATCTTCGGTTAAATCGAACCCGATCCAATATCGAGGTTGTGTGAAGTATAGGTTCTTTGCATGTTGAAACCTCACATAGTGTCATGTTGTCCTCATTTATATCGTGCCTTCTTTGAATAAAAATTTCGTCTTCCCAATACTTTGTCTTTTTCCGTTTGTATACCAATTTAGTTCTACAAGGATTCAAAAAGGGGGCAAACTGTATACACCGTATTTTGTCCGGCTTAATTTTATTTATTTTGTATCTTACTTTACTTTAATTAATTTTATTTTTGCTATTTTAGTTTAAAATAAATAAAAACTAAAGTTTATCTTAATTAGTTTTAAGGTAAAGTTTGAATTAAAATTTAAAAATAGATTTTGTTTTAAAATAATTTGATTTATTATTAAAATAAAATATAAATAAATAAAAAATATTTGATTTTAAATAAAGAATGTTGGTTTAAATAAAAAGATTTGTTTTAATTTAAAAAATGATTTTCTTTTTTACTAAAACTGATGTTTATTGTGTTTGTTTTCCTCGTCAAAACCACTATTTCACATTCCTCCCTTTTTTCTCTATTTGTTATTTACTCTCCCATTTGTTACCGCTACATTAGGTGTGTATTTGGAGGGTACAGAGCACAGAGAACACAATAGAGTAAAGAAGATGAAATTTGAGGCCAAAACACTGTCCTTCCTTAACTAAAAAATTCATTTTCCTTTATTTCTCTCTAAAGCCCATCATCTTCATCCCTCCCCTACCTTTTTCCCTCTTTAACAACGACTCCTTCTTCCATCTCCTTCTCCTCCTCCTTCTCACTCCCATTTTTCTTAACCCACGAACGGGTGGCAGCACAACATCCGCAGCAGTGACAGCCTCCGACGACCCATTCCGGTGCATGCACGACCAACAATCCGGCGACCTCCACCATTGGTCACTAAAGGTAAGTTTCTAAGTTTCCAAGGAAAAGAAACTTTCATTCCATAGCAAAAAGAAATTCTTTGAAAAGAAAAGAGTTTGTTATGAGTTTTAAGCATCCTTTTTAAAATGCAAAGTAAATAAAGTTTTATTTTAAAATAAAGGATAAAGAAATTAAATTAAGTTTAAATAAGTTTTTGAAAATAAAATAAAAATTTTGATATTTCAAACTTTGTTTTAAAATAAAAAGATTTTAAAGGTTTTTTTTTAATTTGTTTTAAAAAGATTTATTTGCTTGGATGAGTTTGTTAGTACACTTTTCCGTACTTTTTAAAACAAATATTTGGAGTTTTGAAGGTTTTTTAAAGAAAATATTTTCATTTTTACAAAATAAGTTCTTTAAAGAAAATATTTGTTTCATTTTTTAAAAAATGTTTTTTAAAAATGAAAAGGTTGGTTTTTTGTTTTTTTTTTAACTAAGTTTCTTTTAAGAGTGATAAAGATTTCGTTTAAAGTTTTTTTTTTTTTTAGTTTTAAAAAATAAATTAAAAGTTTTGTTTTTCTGAAAACAAATTAAAGTTTGCATCTTATGGTGTTACATACCGGTAAGATGCTAGGGAATAAATTTTCATGACCAAAGTTTGAATCTTTGCTTACCCAAAACAAAATAAAATTATTTTATTTCTTTTTTTTTATCTTTGTTTTTACTAAATAATTATTTTAAATAAAAGAATTTTTCTTTTTAAATAAAAAAAATTTCATTTTTTTGAAATTCAAAATAAAAAGTTCGTATTTTTTTTAAAATAGAAACTTAAGTTGTATCCTAAGGTATTGGGACATACGTAAGGCAGATGGGTATTAGTATCTGTGGCCCAAGTTCAAGTTCTTGCATGCCTCAAATTAATTTATATTTTATTTATAATTTTATCATTGTTTTTTACTAAATAATTATTTCAATAACCCAAATGACGGAAATTGGAACCTTCCAATATTCTCGAGGTGATAAATTTCTCTAATGGCCTTCATGCCACTCATACTGTAACGCCCCAGGAATTTCACCATTTCCAAATAGGGACCGTTACTAAGCCTACCTAAAATTTTCGCATAAACAAGAGAATTTTCTTCACAACAACACTAAGCAATAAAACTACCACGCTTCTGCTGCGCTACTCTTATTTCCAACACTTACGAGAGCTTGAACAATTAGAACAACAACACTAATGTTTTAATAGAAACTCACATCCTATACTGATAAACCATTTAATACCGACTTCATATTAACCAAACCCTTCAAGGAAACCTTACTAACTATAAACCATCCATTAAATGAATATTAACATCTCGAATACCAATGAAGCAAAAGCTAATTCAAGTACGATCAACTTAAACAAATGTATTCATTAATATCCTAAGTAGATTACAATCTCGTAGTTCAAGAGGCTAACAAAATTAATGCTCTAAAAGAATCATGAATCGGCAACCTTACAACATCCTTTAGACAATAGAACTAAACAAAACCAACCACTACCAACTCAACTACAGGATTAAATGGCCACCACTATCCTAACTAAAAGAAATTAATTGCACGGAGCAAAGCTAATGGTCCTTCCGATCAAGCCTCCTCCTTGCCATCACCATCCCAAGAGCTTGCTCGATACCTGCAAACTGGAGGGGAAAAGAGGAATGAGTACAACCACAGTACTCAGTAAGCAGCCCTTATCTAAAGGGTCACGCACAAACAGCATACTTATCAAGGAACAACGTGTCATGCTTATTAAATGATCAACACACACACATCGTGCTCAACCAAATCATGAAACATTCACAGTCAAGCTTTTCATCACATTATGCATTCAAACACAGACACATTCTATAAAATTCGGTGACAACCACAACCAGGAACACATTAACTACCAGTACTAACCTCTAGTCTCCCTAACATCTCAAGTATCTCTACACTTATCATAGCTACTCTAGCCTTCCACAGTTAACTCCTTCGAGCAGAGTCGGCCCCTGACCATTTATACCCAGAGCCCCGACCCTACAGCATCGGCCCTCGACCATTTATACCCGAGGTCTCGACGCTCATCTTTATCCAATATTGGCGTATCGACCCCCAACCATTTATACCCGAGGCCTCGATACCCAGTTAGTGACGTATCAGCCCTCGACCATTTATACCCGAGGCCTTGACACTCACCCATTTGCTTCGTAACTTTCATAACTCCACGTATCATTTCTAGCCTCCAACCAGGATTTCAGTACTACTTCCCTAATAACACCAACCGCCACAAAGCCCAACAACAACACAACCACTAGTAAGATTTCAATGCATCACGGGTCTCAATAACACAAAGTCTGACAACAACCAACCTGCTCACAGCATAGCGCACACAAAGCTTCAACAAACAACCCTATGACATTCTTCACATAACATGCTTTTCACAACATAACAAATCCTAATCACTTCCAACCAGTCATACAATATCAGTAAGTTCCTAAAGTTGTAGACAACAAACATGAATACCAGTCATATACATATCCAATATATAAAATAACCGCAAGTTACAATAACAGCATCGACCTCACATACCCGTCCAACAATTAAAATAATAAGAGAAACATGTTTATAATGTAAAATCAAGAAGAACAATTTCTATTAACACACATCAACGCACACACCCGCCCTCGTGCTACTTACTTTGTTATGTCCCAAAATTCTCATAAGAGTCCTACTTGCTACTACGCCATGCCTCATGCACCAACAATCTCATAACAGTCCAATATGCGATACACCGAAATGATCATATGTAAAAGCCAATCAATCTAAAATAGTCCAACATGATCCAACGGCTCCAGCAGACATCGTTCACAGAAAAAGCACAATCAACCACTTAACCAAAATATAGTTGATAGATACCCAGCATTCATCAAACACTACCGACTTCTCATAAACACTCAACATGCTTTCGAAACAACAGATTATAGTATCGGTATACAAGTTTCATCATGAAAACTAATTAGAACATAACAACAATTCAATCATAGTGATCCAAGATTACTTGACTACAATTTATTCACACAACCACATAATTTTCCCAAGATATATCAACAACGACGTTCGCTAAATGATAACAACGACAAGCAACATGCAAATATCACACATGGGCACACGAGCAAACAACCATATCATATCAGCACACAACAACCAACCCCTCCAGTAAGAAACTACTTACTACAAAGTTCTAATGCGCTACCAAGTTCACCGAAGGGTTCCTAAATCCAAAAGCAAACCAAACTTGATTAGAAATCATGTTAGAAACACTTAGTTTGCATCGAAAGTGAGTTTAGATGATCCGTTACCTACTATCTCACCATAAAACCTCTTGGGTAAGAAGTGGGTGGACGTCAAAACAGTGTCGGAGAGGATGGGTAACTCAAATCAAGCTTCGTTTGGGTGTGGGTCAATGCCAAAATGTGTCGGAATGAAGACGTCTTCGCGAATCTGCTACTGTTCGCGTCGAAGGGAGTGCTGCAGGGCGTCGGATTCCGGTGGCTGTTCAGTGTCGTCGCCGTTCGTGGAGCGTGCCGGCCAGTCGTGGAGGGTAGTTGGAGAGCCACCGCGTCGTGGGTCGTGCGATTGTGGAGGAGACGTCACACTGCTGCAATTTCGTGAGGGAAACGTCGCGCCGCCGTGGAGAACGTTGCTGATGGCGCCGGAATCGCGATTCAACACCGCTGCTCTATTGGCGATGATGCACCGGCAATCGACGCCGGAGTTGCTGTCTGCTCGAGCCGCCGACGTCAGATTCCGGCCACTGTTGCACGCCGCACGTTCCACGGAGAGTCACCGGAGAGCTGCACGGAGTTGGGCGCCATGTTCTGCTTCGCCGGAGATGAAATCCCAAGGGGTCCGGCTGCTGATTTGGGGAAGAAGAGGAAGAAGAAATGGGGGGGGGGGGGGCGGCGGCTCCAAAACGAGAGGAAGAAGAAGAAGAAAGGAAAAAAATAAAAAGAAAAAGAAGAAGAAAAAAAACAAAATAGATTTAGGTTTTTTTTTTCTTTATTTTGTTTTAAAACCAATAGCCCAATTCTCAAATCTTAAATGAGGCCCAACTAAAACTACAATGGTCCAAAACAAAAGCCCAATAATTATGCTTTATAAATAAAATAAACCCCACAACAACCCGAAATAAAATAGTTAACCTAAACTCTAAAACCAAAGAATAATAATTCAAAGAAAAGTAGAAATTAAGAGTAAAAATAAAAAACCATGAATTTAATATTTAACTAAAAATCTCATACACAGGTCGAGAACTTAAATTATCTTAAGCCAATGAAAATAAACTTAATTCTAATTTAGCCGAAAATTAGAATTTCGAAGTTAGAAGATCCAAGAATTAAAGTTATCAACTTAGGGAAAGATCCAAGGCACTATTTATCTCTGAAAATAAACGAGTCAAAGAACGCGGGGCGTTACACATACCTATTAATTCATGTCTTATAACAAAGTGTGAATTAATATAACGTGGGACATTTCAATCAAAATACGAAAATATTTATTTTTGACCAAATAAAAATAATAGGATAATTTTTGACAAAATATGGTACCGTTTTCGAATGGGTGTCGAAGGATGCTAACACCTTCCCTACGCTCAGTCGACTCCCGAACCAAAAATCTGTTTTCGTAGACCAAAATTTTTAAATAGGTGATCAATCACACCTCGTATATGATTGGTGGTGACTCCAAACCTTTATCTCGAAAGAGATCCTTTAGAGGATGACGTTAGCCGCTTCGCGTCGCGATGATGTTGCGACACATATAAAATGGAAATATTTAAAACAAAGCTATAAATAAACTATACCTCATTAGCCTCAAATTTGGTAGATCGAAACAATACTACAACTTTCAAAATGATGATCTAGGAAACCCATACCATGTACTCTATGTAGTTTGTATTTATGTAAAAACAAATGCAGTTTTCCTCAATCAATTTGTTGTCGAATTCATAGCATTGCATTGTCAAAGATCCAATAAACTAAATATCCAAGGTTATTATCATGTAACTTGGACAATATATCTATTGGGTATATATTTGATATACCCCTAATATACTAGGTATATATTTGATATACACCTGATATACAAGTGGATAATGTTTCGTGAATAACCTAAAAGATCTATAGTATATGGATAAGGCTGGGTATCTTATCCTGACAACACTATGGATACGGCACACTCTGTAAATGTTATAAAAGACTTGATCCAGGTCGTTTGTGTGCAAACATGCGAGTTGAGGTATCCTATACAATGAGTTTGTATAAGACCGGACCACGAAATAACCAATCCTTAGATGTAACACCGTTAGCTAACATATTGTTATTTCTTAGGATGACATGCAACTCATTCTCAATCCTAAGTGAGTTATTGAATCCTGCCCGTGAGGGCTCGTCCTTTGATCTGTATGGGTGAGAGTGACCCGAAACACTGACTTGATATTCCTACCATTTTGGGACGAGACCGAGTGGGGAGTTGGGAACATAACTTCACAAGATGAAATTCACTCCTCCCAGATTTTAGGGAGTAGATGAGTGTTCTCTTAAATGTTGACTCCGAGACTTGAACAAGCGGCTCCACCCTCTCAATGGCCCGAGAGGGACTTGTGGTTATTATCGGACCTTAATCGAGTTGTTCATTAAAGGAGAAGTGATATTTAAGGAGTAAGATGTAATTTAGAGGTAAAATGGTAATTTGACCCAACATAAGTTACGAGTAGTTGTCAAGGATTGCCTTATCATTAATAGTCGTATATCCATGGACACGAAAACATTCTGCAGTGAGAATAGTGCAACTGCGGTTCTTTAGTGGAGTTACCTATAGTTAACGAATGTTGATTAACTCAGTCAATGAGTTTGACCGATTAATCTCATATCATTGGAGCTTCTGATCTGTAGGTCCATTAGGTCCCCTTGCTAGCTCATAATGGGTAAAACGAGGATCAAGTTTTTGGAAAATTTTGAAATGTTCAAATTGCTCAAGAGAAATTATATGAATGAGATTCAAATAAGATAAAATTAATATGAATATGATTCATATTAAAACTATAGGTTAAAAATAATGCACATAAGATGTACATTATAACTATAGGTTATATGAGAGAAATGCCATAAAATATGATTCTATTTTTGCAATAAATAATTAAGTGTTAATTATTTATTTGATATATATATATATATATATATTATTATATATCCTAATTATTATTATTTATTAATAATATTAATATAATTATTATTAATAACTCCCCTGCAAAAATGCAGCTGAGTGGGGAGTTAAGTGACATGCGGTAACTCCCCACATCACGTTTCTGTTATGCTTTTGTCGAAAGGTTCTCCTTAGTCTAGAACAGAACAATACTCTCAAGCATTCCTCCGAATCAAAAGAAACTCTCTCAATTCTCCCTATCATTCCAAACCGACGCTCCCACAAGCCTGTTCTCGATACCCAGAGGATAGCACGGAACATCAATGGTGGTGTTAGGGTGATTAGGTGAAGAACAGTTTTTCAAAGGTAAGGAAAACATTCTTTTCCCATGTATTTCATTCTTTAGAACTATGTGGTTTTGTTCTTCAAAATTCAAGAACTCGATCCGTTTTCTACTGCAGGATTCACATCTTATCACTCTAAATCATTGTCTTTCTCTATATTCGTACGGTGCAACCTTGTAAAAATAAAAAGAGATAATGTCTTAGGATGACTGTTTTAGAAACTTATTTACACAAATGTCTAAAATTTTCTAATTTTACACTTTTAGATTTCTGCATGTAGGATTTTATTTTAATTCTGATTTTACCTTTATTTATTTCATTTACACTTATTATAGTTATTTGTTTTTTTAAAATATAAAAGTTTTAATTTCATAAATTATTATCATAATCCTTTAATTATTGTGGGTCATACAAATTTCTAACACTAATCTCTTAATTCACTCCTTCAAACCCTTAATTTACTCTTTCAAAAAGATTGATTCTCTTAATTTACCAATATTATTAATTACAACAATATCAAAATATAAACTAAATTCTATATAAACTTCCAAAAATCACTGTTAGCAACTCACTCTCTATTAGGGTTGATTTTTTTCTGCAAAAACATGTGTCGGTAGGCCTGTCTGACAACTTTTTGACCTCTTTCCCATCACTATTTGCCGAAAAGGACCACATATTCTAAAAGTAGAACATGCATAGAACATTTCTGCATAAAAGTCAAACTATGATACTTTAGGAAAAATATGAGAAAAATGCGGTCAAAGTTGGAAGAAAAGAACAGAAATCTATTTTTGCAGTCAAATGCACCTGGCGCAATTTTGAAGACTATTTTGGCAAAACGTGTGTTTGATTAATGAGGGGCAGAAAAGGCATTTCCCACATGTTCAAACACATCCCAAACCGTGAGTCCAAGTCCAAGTGAGGTGGTGAGGTGAATCTCAACCCATTTCCATCTAAAATGGTGGGGAGTTTCAACCAACTTATGGTGCTATAAAAGAAAGTCATCCCTCCAGCAGGATTTCATCCATTCCAAGCTTCATTTCGTCTTCTTTTAGTTGCTCTCTAGTTGTAGAACACTTTTTTAAGGTTTATGTTTATGTTGTAATTGTTCATTTCTTTGCTTTTCACGCTTTTACCTTTTGTATTGCCTTTAATTCAAGTTCTTACTTCTGTTGTTTGTTCATTCTGTTCTTTTAAAGTTCTTTAGCAAGCTTCAACTCCCCTCACACTCGAGAGGGAAGAGGGTCAAGCTAAAACTCATTGTATGGCTTATTTATTCATTTAAATTCAATGAAAAATACTTTCTTTATGTTTTCATGCATTTACTTTTCTTTAATTATGTTATAAACTAGTTATCAACATCTTTGTGGAATGTCTTAGTCATAATGATTTGATTTTCAACATGCTTGGGATTTTTGCCAAATTGTGCCTGACACTTTTTTGGCTTCGTTTCTAAAAATTTCTCTTTGCATCTTTTTTCCAATCGGCCGGTGGGAACTTGATTTATACACCAAAGCCCAACCTTAGGGAAGGTGAGTTAGGTAAAATAATAGGAAACCAATATGGGATGTGACTTTGGCATAAGCGCATAAAACATGGTCCTAGACATAAGCCCTCTAACCCATAATGCAATGAGTTGGTAGATATTCTCTAGGATTGTAATCACACATAGGCATATGATTTTAGGTTACCTTAGCCTGTGCAGCAACCAAAAGCTGTAGTGAAAGAGTAGAACTCGAATCCCAAGAAAAGTCAGGAATTGCGCCTAGCCCAATTTCCCCAACACAGTGTGTTTTCCATGTTTTGCATCAAGACTAAGTTAGGAAGCAAAGATATTGAGTTTTATTAAATTGCTTGCTAGTTAAAACCCCAAACATCAACATTTCACCACTATAATTTTAAAGCAGTAAGTCCCTAAGGATTCCACCTTGGATTACTACCAAGTATTACTTGTGACCGTGTGCGCTTGCACGAGTCTCTAATTTTTTTGAAGGTAGAGAAAGCTCCAACAAGTTTTTGGCGTTGTTGCGGGAGACTTCTTTTTTTTTTCAAATCACATTATTTTCTAATGAATTCTTTCATGTGTGATTCTTGCGTACGTCTGTCATTGGACTTAATTGTTATATCTAACCTTTAAGGGAGTTGTGTTTGAGCACAGGGTCTGGTTGGTTGACCTTTGATCCAGAGATTGTGGAACCCAACACGAGTCCTTTCAGCATGCTTTGTCCTCACTCACATGCTTCCTAGTAAAGCAACTAGGAGGTCACCCAACCTAAGATTGCTCCAAGCCAAGCACGCTTAACTTTGGAGTTCAGGATCCCTCTCATTCGGATGTGGTATCGGTTCATTCATGTACCCCTCCTCTCGGGCGTCACATGCCCACCAACTTCCGCCTTGGTTCGTCCCCAAACCACATCTTACTGGGAGAGGTTCCGCTCTGATACCATCTGTAACGCCCCAGGCCTAGGATTCGGAATCCGGTTTCGGCACCTCTCTGCCCCGGCATTCCCCTGCGACCTGGCTGCGCCACCGTCAAGTTCTAAGCCATTTAGAAGAGCATAGATTGCCCCTACAGACCAACACGAGTCCTTCCAGCATGCTTTGTTTTCACTCACATGCTTCCTAGTAAAGCGACTAGGAGGTCACCCAACCAAAGTTTGCTCTAAGCCAAGTACGTTTAACTTTGGAGTTCTTACGATTGAGCCACCGAAAAGGAAGGTGCACCTTGGTTGTATAGGTAGTGACTATCAATTCTTTTTAACCCTTTATTGACCATTCCTCAATAATCTCAGGATCCCTCTCATTCGGATGTGGTATCGGTTCGTTCATGTACCCCTCCTCTCGGGAGTCACATAAGATAATTTCTAATGTGCTGGTTTTGTGGCGTTTAATATTAGTTTGATACGACATTGTGCTAGATAACTCTCGTTTGTGTTAATTTGTATACTTGGAGTAGTGTTGAATATTTGTCGGTGATAATGGTGAAATTTCTGCTTTGCTAAACTGCTGAGAATTGCTGTGGGGACGTTTATTGTCTGAATATGCATGAATTGTTCGGCGTATTTCGTGTGTTTTATTATATCTAGCAATGCTTATTGAATGTTGATGTTGGATATTAAGTGTTTTGGGTGAACTGTGTTGGGCGCTAATTGTCTAAAATTTGTTTGGTTATGCTTGGTTGTGACAAAACTCATCGTGGAGCTGTTGTTAAGAACTGTTATATTGTGAAAGCATGATTGGTTTATTATTTCTTTATTAGAATGTTGTTTATGTTGTGGAAGCATGCTGAATTGTGTTTGTGAGCTGAAAGATGTATGGGTCATGGCTTAAGAAAGCAGATAGTAAGACTCTGGTGAGAGTTGGATTCTTAGGGAAAGTGAATGGGGGAGTGTCAGGGCCTCGGGTATAAATGGTCGGGGGCTGATACGTCACTAATTGAGTATCGAGGCCTCGGGTAAAAATAGTCGAGGGTCGATGCGAGGAATCTTTTGGAGGGAAAACTATTGGGGCCTTGGGTAAAAATGGTCAAGGACCGCTAGATGGTGAAGTCATCGGGCCCTTGGGTAAAAATAGTCGAGGGTCGATGCAGTAGTGTCGGGGCTCTAGGTAAAAATGGTTAGGGGCCGACTCTACTCGAAGGAGTTAGCTGTGGAAGGCTACGATAGCTGTGATAAGTGTAGTGGTACTTCAGATGTTAGAGAGACTTAAGATTGGTAGCTCATTTGTTCATGGTTGTGGTTGTCGCCGAATCTTATAGAGTGTCTATGTTTGTTTGCATAACGTGATGAAGAGCATGACTATCAATGTTTCATGATTTTGTTGAGCATGATGTGTGCGAGTTGTTGGTGAGGGCTACTTACGGAGTATATTTTATATACTCACCCCCCTCTACAATTATTGTTTCAGGTGAAGGATTCGTTGGCGACCATGGTGATGAGACGGAGGAGACATGACGAGCGAGGACCATAGGCTGCGTAGTTACTTTTGCTTAGCTTAAGTTTTAGATGGTTAAGACCTTATGTTTTTGTCAATAAACTATTCGTTCTTATTTCAATAATTGGGAGGTTCCCACTTGTTGTTATTTTATTTCGGGATAGGTGTTTATTTTAGTTTTCTTCCATTCATTGAGTTTTGCCTAGTTGGAATAATAAAGTTGCCTCATGCGATTGTCCACGGATGATGTTGATTGATATTCTATAGAGTTGATTCATTGTTAAATTGATGAGAGGTGAAGCTTGATTTTATATAATTATTTCACAGGGAGTTGACATCTCGTGTTTGGGGTTAAGTTTAGACAGTTGGGTAGTTAACGTGACCTAGAAGTGTGTGGGAAGTTCTGGGGCGTTACAGATTGATAGAACCCTTAAGAGGATAAGGCGTGAGCAGAGGTTGAGAAAAGATTGAGAAAATCAAAAAGAGAAAGAAGTTGAAGAAGAGACCATCAAGATGAATACGAATCCACAAGATCCTCGACCTCAACCAAATCCACCTGTGAATGGAGACAAAGGAGTAGCAAACTGAGCATGATAAATGCCTAATCCAATCTTTCTAGCAGATAACGGAGATGTAGCCATGCGGAATTATGTCACTCATGCGTTCCACAACTTAAATTCAGGGATAAATAATCCTTTACCCCAAGCAGCACAGTTCGAGCTCAAACCAGTCATGTGATGGGATGTGAATCCCGGAGCGAAAGCGGATCATCGTTCATGAATTTTTTAGAAACAAAATCAAACAAGTGCAAAAATGAAAATACAGGTGACAGAACATTTCTTTACCTTTAAAGAATCGTTGTTCAAGTTAATCACCACCCGAACACCACCAAAAGAGTCTTCCGTGCTATCCTCTGGGTATCGAGATCGTACTTGTGGGAGCAATCTGTTGCAACCGAGGGATTGAGAGAATGTGTTCTTTTTTAGAGAGAGATCGAGATGGAGAGAAAATTCCCCTGGGAGTTCTGTCTTTTTCTTGTTATGTTTATCCAGTAAAACAGTTATGCATTAAAAAAAAACCAAAATGACGTGGGGAGTTACCCCACGTCATTAAACTCCCCACTACCGTTCTAAAATGCAGGGGAGTTAATAATTAATAACATTAATTAGTTAAAATTAATATAATTAATATATTCAATAATTATTAATCAAATTAATAATTAATTAATTATATGTAATATTAAATAATTAACAATTAATTATTTAACATTTAATTAAATATCTTATATTTAATTAAACCATATTCTCTCTTGTATAACCTATAGATTTAATGTACATCTTATGTGCATTAATTTTTTAACCTATAGTTTTAATATGAATCATATTCATATTAATTTTATTTGAATCTCATTCAAATAATTTCTCTCATAATATATAGTTTTAATTTAGAATTAACTATATATTATAATGTATCAATATACATATATTCCCTTGAGCAATTTCAATAGTTAAAATTCTTCCAAAAACTTGATCCTTGTTTTACCCATTATGAGCTACCAAGGGGACCTAATTGACCTACAGTTCAGAAGCTCCAACGATACGAGATTAATCGATCAAACTCATTGACCGAGTTAATCAACATTAGTTAACTACGGGTCACTCCACTAAAGACCCGCAGTTGCACTCTTCTCACTGCATAATGTTTTCCTGTCCACGGATATACGACCATTAATGACAAGTCAATCCTTCACGAGTGCTCGTAACTCAACCTGGGTCAAATTATAGTTTTACCCATGAGTTACATCTTGCTCCTTAAATACCACTGCTCCTCTAATGAACAACCCGGTTATGGTCCGACCAATAACTGAAAGTCCCTCTCGGGTCAATGAGAGGGTGAGACCCCTTGTTCAAATCCCAGAGTCAGTAATTAAGAGAACACCCATCTACTCTCCTTAAGTCAGGGAGGAAAGAATTCCATCTTGTGAAGTTATGTTCCCAGCTCCCCACTCGGTCTCGTCCTCAAAATGGTAGGAATATGGAATCGGCAACCCGGGCCACTCTCACCCATAAAGATCAAAGGACGAGCCTTCATGGGCAGGAGTCCATAACTCACTCAAGATTGAGAATGAGTTGTCTAGTCATCCTATGAAATAGCAATCTATTATTCAACGGCGTTACATCTACATATTGGCTATTTCGCAGTCCAGTCTTATACAAAATCATTGTATAGGATACCCCCACTCGTATGTCTCCACACGAACTACCTGCATCGAGTCGTCTGTAACATTTACAGAGTGGGCCGTATCCATAGTGTTGCCAGGATAAGGTACCCAGCCTTATCCATATACTATAGATCCTTTAGGTTATTCATGGGACATTATCCACTCGTATATCAGAGGTATATCAACTATATACCTCGTATATTAGGGATATATCAAATATAGGCCTAGTATATCAAATATATAGCTAGTATATATACTGTCCCGGTTACATGATAATAACCTTGGATGTTTAGTTTATTGGATTTTGGACAATGCAATGCTATGAATTCAACAACAAATTCGTTGAATATACATTCGTTTCTACATAAATACAAACTATGAGTTTAGGGCAACACACCCAACATCATATTCCAGATGTTGCAGACGATGGACTAATTCGGAGGACTGACTAACAAAGATCCTTACTCCCATCTCAAATCCTTTATTGAAATAGCTAATGCATTTCAACTTTCTGGTGTCTCTGAGGATGCACTATGATTTAAAATGTTTTCCTTTTCTCTTAGGGATGGTCCAAGGACTTGGCTAAACGTGCTAGAACCAAATTTTATCAACACGTGGGCAGAACTGACGAGAATTTTTTGGTAAAGTACCATACTTTGACCAGGAACGCAGACCTTCGAGAAGACATTGTGTCTTTTAGACAGAAGGAGAATAAAGTAGTATAAGAAGCTTGGGAGCCTTTTAAGGAGCTACTTAGAATATGCCTGAGCCATGGATTGCCCACATGTGTGCAGATTGAATAGTTCTACAGAGCATTGGATCGTTCATTGAGAATGATGTTGAACACCGCAGCCAATGGCTCATTGTTCAAAAAGTCGGTTAATGAGATTGTTGATATCTTAAACAAGATGACAAACATTAATGACCAAGGAGAAAGACGAAGGTCATTGCCAAAGAAGCAAGTAGCAGTCGGAATCTTTGAGCTAGACATAGTAGCTTCAATGCAAGCCCAAATGGCAGGTATGAACCAGATGTTAAAGCAGCTGACAATGGAGAAGGATACTAAAGCCACCACTTGTTCGGCGATGCTTGAACCCTCTCTTGTTTCAAAAATTTCAGAAATATCTTGTGTCTATTGTGGTGATAACCACTTGTATGAGAACTGTCCAGCTAATCCAGCGTCTGTTTTCTATGTAGGTTAAGGTGCCCAGAGGAATTTCAATATATTTTCGAACACTTACAACCCCGGATGGAGGCACCATCCAATCGTTGCTTGGAGTAACCAAGGAGTAGCTAGTAGCAGTGTGCAAGCACCCGCTCAACAATACAAGCAAAACTACACTCCTCTTGGTTTTCCTACTCAACCTGCGTTGCCGCCACAACAATACAAACAACAAAGAGTTCAAAATAACACTCAGTAAGGTAGTAGCAATGCAAGTTTGGAGGCCATGATAAAAGAATTCATGACAAGAAGTGAAGCTACAACAAAAGAGTTCATGACAAGAACTGATACTGGATAAGAAACTTGAGATGCAAGTGGGGCAGATAGCAAATGACCAAAAATCTAGACCCCAAGGTACATTGCCTCGACACACGGAAAATCCTAAACGAGAATGAAAAAAGAAATGTAAGGCAGTCATCACAAGAAGCGAACTGAGTTATGAAGGACCCTCACTTCCAACTGAAGGAGACGATGTAACTACATATGTTCCCGTATCTACTCTACCACTAGAAGAGAAGGAAGAACCAGTAAGTTCAAATAAGAAAGGCAAAGGTAAGCAGTTAGTGCCCAACATTACTCCATAAGTAGGTAATATTAAGATTCCTCCACCTTTTCCCCAAAGGCTACTTAAGAAAAATCAGGATAATCATTTTAAGAAGTTTTTTTTTTTAGATTCTAAAACAGTTGCATATAAATATACCTCTCATAGATGCTTTGGAAAAAATGCCTAACTACACCAAGTTTTTAAAAGACATCATATCTAGGTGTAAGAAGTTAGGAGAGCATGAGACGGTAGCCTTAACAAAGTGTAGTAGTGATGCTCTTGGGAATCCATTGTCTGTTAAATGTAAGGACCCAAGTAGTTTCACTATCGCTTGCCTAATAGGTGGTAAGACCTTAGGAAGAGCATTATGTGACTTAGGAGCAAGCATTAATCTTATGCCTCTTTCTATCTTTAAAGAGTTAGATATAGGATAAGCTCGTCCCACTACTGTCACTTTGCAATTAGCTGATAGGTTAATTAAGAAACCAGAAGGGAAAATAGAAGATGTGCTTGTTAAGGTCGATAAATTTATTTTTCCCGTCGATTTCATAATTTTGAATTGTGAAGCAGATCTTGAGGTGTTGATCATTCTTGAAAGACCATTTTTAGCAACTGGAGATACGGTATTCAATGTTAGGAAAGGAAAGATCGCGATGAAGGTTAATGATTGAGTAGGTAACCTTTAATGTCCGTGATGCGATACATCTCTCGGATGAAGTCGAGGAGTGCTCTACAATAGGGGCAATCCATTAACTCCAACAAATGATGGTGGAAGACTTAGAAGCAGATTTGGAGGCCGCAGAAAAAGAAGCGAAAAATTGTGTCTAGCGCAAATTTTCCACAATTTGAGCATTTTGAGTTTTTGCAGCCGACGCTAGCTGATCTGAAGGCCTTGCAACCTTCCATCATTGAACCTCCAGAATTGGAGAAGAAACCTCTACCTTCTCATTTAAAATATGCTTATTTGGGTTTAAACGAAACTTTGTCGGTTATCATTTCTTCGTACTTGTCTAATGAACATGAATCTTTGCTTTTGCAGGTATTGACTAAGTACAAAAGAGCTATTGGATGGACCATAGCGGACATAAGAGGAATTAGCCCTACTTTTTGCATGCATAAAATCATCCTAGACGTAGGAGCCACCAATTCTATCGAGTGCCAAATCAGGCTCAACCCTAAAATGAAAGAGGTGGTCAAGAAGAAGATCGTAAAATGGTTAGATGCTGGGGTGATCTACCCTATTTCTGATAGCAATTGGGTTAGCCCGGTTCAATGCGTTCCCAAAAAGGGTGGTATGGTGGTGATTACCAATAATAACAACGAGTTGATCCCAACTAGAACGATAAGTGGTTGGAGAGTGTGTATGGACTACCGTCACCTAAACAAGGTAACTCGAAAAGACCATTTTCCATTACCCTTTATTAACCAAATGCTTGATCGTCTTACAGGGAAGGAGTGTTGTTGCTTCCTAGACGGGTATTCTGGTTACAACTAGATTACAATAGCTGTGGAAGACCAAGAAAAGACCACTTTCACGTGTCTCTACGAGACATTTGCATTCCGGAGGATGCCATTTGGTCTTTGTAATGCTCCCGCCACATTCTACAGATGCATGACCGCTATTTTTTCTTACATGATAGAAAGCACGGTAGAGATATTCATGGATGATTTTGCTATGTTCGGTAGAGAACTTAGATAATGTTTTAAAAAGATGTGAAGAGATTAACCTTGTGCTTAATTTGGAGAAGTGTTATTTTATGGTACGTGAAGGTATAGTCCTAGGTCACATAATTTCAGAAAAAGGAATTGAGGTCGATAAGGCTAAAATAGATGTGATTGCCAAACTACCCCCTCCTACTACTATAAAAGGTGGTAGAAGTTTCTTAGGACACGCGGGTTTGTACCGCCGTTTTATAAAAGATTTTGCGAAATTTTCTAAACCCTTGTGTCAGTTGTTGGAAGTGGATCGACCCTATGTTTTTTATGAACATTGTTTGAAAGCTTTTGAGACACTTAAGAATGCACTTAGCTCAGCACCTTTCATAATTGAACCAGATTGGAACTTGCCATTTGAATTAATGTGTAATGCAAATGATTTTGCTCTAGGTGCGATGTTGGGTCAACGAAAAGGTACAGTTCTTCATCCTGTTTATTATGCAAGTAAGACCTTGAATAGTAGTCCGTTAAACTACACTGTGACTGAGAAAGAACTTTTATCTATTGTTTTCGCATTCGATAAGGTTCGTTCATATTTGATTGAGACTAGAGTGATAGTTTTTACAGATCATTCTGCGTTAAAATACTTGTTTGCTAAAAAAGAAGCTAAGCCTAGGTTGATTAGATGGAAATTATCTTTACAAGAGTTTGACTTAGAGATAAAAGATAGAAAAAGAATAGAAAACCAAGTAGCGGATCATCTATCTAGGCTAGAATATTATTTGCAGGATGATAGTTGTGATATTAAGAAGCATTTTGTCGATAAACATCTGTTAGCTATTTATGAAGTCCCTTGGTACGCTGATTATGCGAACTATCTGGTTAGTAATATAATTCCTAATGATTTGAGTAAACACCAGGTAAAGATGTTATTTTATGATGTTAGGTTTTATAGATGGGATGAACCTTTCATGTTTAAACTAGGACCTGACAATTTCTTCGTAAGTGTGTCGCCGAGCATGAACAGAAGGAGATTTTAGAGGCGTGCCACAACTAACCATATGGTGGACATTTCGATGGACATAAAACTGCAACGAAGGTTCTCCAAAGTGGTTTCTTTTGACCATCCTTATTTCGAGATGCTCACATATTCGCTCAAGGTTGTGACCGCTGTCAAAGATCAGGTAACTAACACGGAAACATGAGATGCCATTAAACTCAATATTGGAAGTTGAACTTTTCGATGTTTGGGGCATCGACTTCATGGGTCCGTTCCTACCTTCATTTGGTAAGAATTACATCCTCTTGGTTGTTGATTATGTCTCGAAATGGGTTGAGGCTCTGGCCACCCCTACTAACAATGCCAAAGTAGTTTCTCTCTTCTTGTAAAAGTTTATCTTCACTAGATATGGTACACCTAGATGTTTGATATTAGTGATGGGGCACACACTTTTTCAATAGAGCACTAAGTAATTTGCTGAAAAAGTATAACACTCATCACAAGATTGCTACTGCATATCACTCTTAGACAAATGGATTCGTGGAGGTATAAAATATGGCAATAAATTCTATTTTAGAGAAATGTGTGAATGTGAATAAGAAGGACTGGGCTATTAAACTTGATGATGCTTTGTGGGCGTATATAACTGCTTATAAAACTCCATTAGGCATGTCCCTTTATCGCATTGTTTTTGGTAATGCATGTCATCTTCCGTTAGAACTAGAACATAGAGAATTTTGAGCTACGCATAAATTAAATTTTGATTATGTTGCTGCAAGTGAAGTAGGATTGCTCCAGTTACATGAGTTGAATGAGTTTCGTCAGTTTTCTTATGAGGATGCCAAGATATATAAAGAACAAACCAAAAAGTGGCATGATAAAAAGACAATGGACAAGAATTTAGAATCTGGAAACTTAGTTTTGCTATTTAATTCTAGATTAAGGTTGTTTTCAGGTAAGCTTAAGTCTAGATGGTTGGGCCCATTCGTAGTTGAACGTGTTTATTCACATGGAGCAGTGATTTAAGGGGCTCCAAAGGTAATATTTTTAAGGTAAATTAACATCGGGTCAAGAAATATTATGGTGAGTATATTGACAGAGGTAAAACCTCTGTATTAATGAAAGATCTGTAAAAAAACAGTAAAAATAGTCCCTATGACCGTTTGGGATTTTTTATGTAAAATATTTTTTTGTCTTCTTTTCGCGAAATTTTTACATTTTCTTCAATGCTTTTTTGTGTAGATTCTAAATCTAATCATTGTTGTTGCATTTAAATTTTGCAGGATCAAGATTTGACCCACGTCAAAATTGCGCCAAGCACAATTTAAGAAGCAAAAATCGATTTTTGAAATTTTGGGCATGAATTCCGTGGGCTTTATTTGGGTTATGTTTTAAATGGGCCTTAGGTTAGTTTAAAAAAAAAACAGGCCCAATACTAAACCCTATTTTGTTTTTAACATGTTTTAAAACATAAACTAACACCTAGGAATTAAAAACCCCCATTCACGATTTTCACCAATATTTTCTCACTTGTTTGCAAATCTTCTCTCAAGAAATCTCAAAGTCTCTCTCACCTCTCTTTTTTTCACACTTAGGGTTTATTGGAGGGATTTTCGTTGTTGGTCGTGAAGCAAACTCGAGAACCATGGAAAGTTCTTCTTCCTCCAAGCCACACGACAAAGAGAAAGAGAAGAAGAAAGTGTTGTTGCCTCCACCAACTAAATCGGATATGATTCCTCTTGAACCTCCTAGGATTTCTCATGAAAAGCTAGTTTTTAATCCTAGGGAACAAAGAAGAAAATACGAGGAAGCTATAAGAATGAACCCTGGGAGAAATCTATCCATAGGTGGTACAAATTCTGAAAAGATCAATATGGAATCTCATGATGCTAGGGTTAATAAAGAGGGTCATAGTGAGATGAAATTAGGGGGGGTTAGTAAAGTCTATCTTCAAAAAAAATCAATCTTAAGATGAAAAAGGTGCTGCTTTAGATAGTGAACTTGCTAGACTTCATGAGAGAGCAGAGATGTTCAATAAAAATAAAGAAATTAGGGACAAAGAAAATGAAAGTGTTGATGCTGAAATTGAGGAACTAAACATAAAATGGCATGAATTCATGGAAAACTCAAGAAAAGTGAGTGAGGAGATTCAACTTGAGTTAAATAGTATAAGTATACGTCATAGGTTGAATTCTTCTCAAGATAACCCTGTTTCCGAGTCTTTAGAACTGTCTATCCCTCCCCCTCTTTCCACTACTCTTGTTGTGCATGTTGAAGATCAAGAACATGTTAGTGGAGACTGTAAACACGACACGAAGCCCTTGGAGCATTCAGATTCAGCCACGGTCTAAATTCAGTGCAAAATTGCGACTGGTGCAATTTTCGATGAGACTCCACCAGCCACTCTAAAAGGTATTTTGTCTTCATCTTTTCCAGATCCTATCTTGACTAAAAAGCCCCTAGTTTTTATGATTCAGAGCAGTAAATGACAACGTCAAAGTTGTCGAAATTTTGGTGACTGTGAATGAAGTGAGGGGCGAAGATCCCTTGGATGATGATGAAACCAGTGGGGCAGCACAAGAAATAATGGACATTGAGGGAGAAAATGAAGATCTTGGAGAATCACCCCAAGAAGTGAATGGAGATGAATTTGAGGACGAAGAAGAAAATGATGATATCTCTCAATATGAAGTGAGAGTATGAACTCCGGTGAATGAATCTCAACAAGATAATGAGGAACGCCCTGCATAAGAACAAGAAGGAACATCGGTCCTGTGGATGTCCCTAATGAGGCCACAGAAGAGTCCTCTTCATCTTCTTCTTCAAAAGGTAAGTCCCCTTCTTTATCGAGATTGAATGTTTCTTACCCCAACTTTGTTGCTACTACAGATATCTCAGAGGAAGAGGTGTGCTTGACCCAAGTGGTGAAGAAAGCACGAAAGAAGAAAAATGTTGCAAAAATTCCGCCTAGCGCAATTTTCAGGCATAGGACCCGAGTCGTGTAGCATGTTTGGCTGCCCAAAAATAGGTCGAGGCTGCTCCATCTAAAAAAGCCAAGAGGTAGGGTGCAAAGAGTGGCCGAAGAGCCACTTGAGGAGGCTAACGAAAAGGAGCACGATTCTACTGAACAAACTCCATCAAGAGTAAAAAGGGTGAGATTGGAAGTGGGGAGGCCCAACTTCACGACACGTGATATCCTACTTGAGCGAGGCTTTGATGAAGTGCAAGAGCCCGTGCCGGAATATGTTAGGAGGAGGCTTGTGGAGAATGGTTGGAAGACGTTGTTTGCCCCAACTACACATGTATCCAAGGCCTTGGTGAAGAGTTTTACACTGCCATCAACCCAAACCGACGGGATATAGTGAGATTATGGGGTGAAGTGGTAAAATTCTCGCCTTCCATTATTAATACTCACTATGGTTTGTTGGATGTTTTTAATGCAATAAGTAATGAAATTTTGGTACATCCATCGAATGAGAAATTTATTTGTCGCCCACACAAGACTTGGACCGTCTCAACAACAGGGAAGCTTTCCTTAAAGCCCCTCGACATCAATGAGCAAGAGACGGTTTGTTCATATGTAGTGAAAAACCGATTGATTTCAACTTCTCACGATTCCTCCATTAAGCGCAATAGGGTGATGATGGTGTACATTCTTATGAAAGGCATTGAGTTAAACTTTGTGGAGCTCATAAGGAACGAGATACGAAGTTGCTCAGAGAAAATGGTAGGTCTTTTCCTTTTCCTGGACTAATAACCGAGTTATGTTTGCAGGTGAGAGTAGAGGTCGATGATGCAAATGTAATAACGCCTAAGAAGCCGGTCACATCCCTAAGGAGAGTTCGGGGATATTCGCTTGTTCGAGAGGAACACTCTCCTATTACCACCACGTATCCCGAGACCCGAGGAGTGGTGACGAGGGAGCAATACGATGAGCTTAGGCACAAATATGAGCTTCTTTTGGCTACTCAACATGCCACATGTGAGTTCCTTAAGAAGATATATAGTGATAAAGCACCTTCTTTCCGCGATGTGCTTACGGCCGACTTACCATCTTCTTCCCGTCTTCCTACCGATTCCACCGACGATGAGTCTTCAGATGATGATTAGAGGAGTATCTCTCTCTCCTTACTTTGATACTATATATGTTGATCTTTATCTTGTACATTAGGTTAGTTTGTTTTGGTTGTTTAGTTTAGTTTGCTTGTTAGGTAGTTTAGTTTAGTTTTAGTTTTAGGATAGTTGTTGGGATGTATGTTGTGTTGTTAGCAATGTATATCAGTTGTGTTTTTGCATATGTTTAAAGTTCAAGCTTGCATGCTTCCTTGTTCTAGCTACTAGCTTGTCCTTAGCTTCTTCAATGCATCTTTTCTAATCTCTCAATATGTTCAATTTTTTAATGAAATGTTTTCCTTTGTTATTTGTTTTTGTGTTATGTCGATGACGATAATTAAGGGCATGAATAGGTTAAATTTCCTAGTTTTATGATCAAGCCATAAGTCATTTTCCATTCTTTTTATTTTGGTTATAAAACTTTGTTCTGCTTCTTTTTATTTTCAAACCTAAATTTTTTCATTGCTTTGGAAGTCCTCGTCCTTTTTGTGCAAAAATTTTGCATCACTCAAAAAGAAAAGCAAGTCAAAAAAGAGTCTGGAGAGAAAAGAGTGGAGAAAAGAAAAGAAAAATAAAAGTAAGAGAAAGATAAGAGTGGTACAAAATATGAGAGGCAAGAAAACACACCTACCTTTTCGCGAGTCCCCACTGTAGACATTCATTTTCTTTTAATGGGTGGCGTTAGCATGTTGGATGGTAGTAGCCTACATATTAAGGTGACTTCGTGAAAACAATTGTTGACATCATTTTGTGCCGGGTTGCTACCTAACAAGTTTCTATGAGTGGCTGTGGTTTGAAACCGATGTTAGTGTGTTGAAAACCTCAGGGGTTAGTAGTCGATCCATGTGTCTTTTTGATGTAAAACGTTTTGACTCAAAACAGAAGTGTGCATATTCCTTGGTTTTGTAAAAAGTTTTGTGTTTTTGAAAATGAGAAGTTTAGAGTCATTTTTATCTTCAAAACAAAGGATGATTTATGGTTTGCTTGAGATTAAATTTAGGATGTTTAGTCTGTGGAGCCTTTCCTGAGACGTATATGATTCATTTACTTAGAATCTTTAGATTGTTGCTCATTCATATTTCTAGCATGTTGATTATTTTAGATTTGTTGTTGTTGTTTTTGCTTGAGGACAAGCAAATGGCTAAGTTTGGGGGTGTGTTAGGGTTGATTTTTTCTGAAGAAGCATGTGTCCGTAGGCCTGTTTGACCACGTTTTTTTACTTCCTTCCCATCACTATTTGCCAAAAAGAACCACATATTCTTAAAGTAGAACATGCATAGAACATTTCTGCAAGAAAGTCAAACTATGGTCCTTTAGGAAGAATATAAGAAAAATGTTGTCAAAGTTAGAAGAAAATAACAGAAGTATGTTTTTTGCAAGAAAATGCGCCTAGCGCAATTTTGAAGACTATTTTGACAAAACATGCGTTTTGATTAATGAGGGGTAGAGAAGACATTTCCCACATGTTCAAAAACATCCCAAACCGGGAGTCCAAGTCCAAGTGAGGTGGTTAGATGAATTTCAACTCATTACCACCTAAAATGGTGGGGAGTTTCAACCAACCTATGGTGCTATAAAAAGAAGTCATCCCTTCACCAAAATTTCATCCCTTCCAAGCTTCATTTCATCTTCTTTTAGTTGCTCTCTAGTTGTAGAACACGTTTTTAGGGTTTATGTTTATGTTCTAATTGTTCATTTCTTTGTTTTTCACACTTTTACCTTTTGTATTGCTTTTAATTCAAGTTCTTACTTCCGTTATTTGTTCATTATGTTACTTTAAAGTTCTTTAGCGAGTTTCAACTCCCCTCATGCTCGAGAGAGAAGAGGGTCAAGCTAGAACTCATTGTACAGCATATTTATTCATTTAAATTCAATGAAAAATACTTTCTTTATGTTTTCATGCATTTACTTTTCTTTAATTTTGTTCAAAATTAGTTACTAACCTTTTTGTGGAATGCCTTAGACAAAATGATTTTATTTTCAACACGCTTGGGATTTTGGCCAGATTGCGCCTGACACTTTTTTGGGTTGGTTTCTTAAAACTTCTCTTTGCATCTTTTTTTCCATCTGGCTGGTGGGAACTTGATTTATACACCAAAGTCGAACCTTAGGAAATGTGAGTTAGGTAAAATAATAGGAAACCAATATTGGATGTGTAACGCCCCAAGATTTTCAACATTCAAACAGGGAACGTTACTAAAAGCCGCTTAAAAAGTATCACTCGTACTAGAGAGTTAAACCACTAGAAATACAAACTTTGACAAATTCTCACCACGCTTCCGCTGTGCTACTCTGATTAATAACACTTACAAAAGCTTGCACTAAACAAAACAAACACCACTAAAGTTCTAACGAAACTCAAATTCTTCTCGGTTAATAATTTAGTAACAATCCAACCTTATAAAAACTTTGCACCAAAATCTTCACTAACCATAAACTATTCACTACACAAAATTAACTTTCTCGAATAACAGCGACGCAAAGGCTAATTCAAGTTCAGCTTGAACAAATGTATTATCCTGATAAATAACCTCAATAGATCACATCATCAAAGTTTAAGTAGCTAAACAAAATTAATTTTCTTAAACGAATTGTGAACTGTCAGCCCTAAAACATCCTTTAAAAAAAAAGAACTTAACAACCCAATTTAATAATCTAACAACAGACTCAGTTACAAATAAACAACTATAACTATCATATTCTAATTGAAACTTAACAATGCAACGTTAAATGGTCTCTCTAGTCAAGTCTCCTCCTCGCTATCACCATCTCAAGAGCTACCTCGATACCTACAAAACTGGAGGGGGAAAAAGAGGGATGAGTACAACCACAGTACTCAGCAAGCAGCCCTTATCTGAAGGGTCACACACAATGAGCATGTTTATCAAGGATACAACGTGTCATGCTTATCAAAGAATCAACACATCATGCTTATCATTAATCTCGAGCCTTAAATGAAAGAAACATATTTCAAGAAGTAGTTTATGTATAAGTTTAACTAAAAATATACCATACATGTCAAACTCAGCCTCACATCTTAACTCACTAGTGCTCTTTCTTGATTTCTCCAAGACTTACTTCTTCGAGTCGTACCGACCCCTGACCTCGCGCAGCTAAAGCATCGACACTTCTCTACGGTGCTCGGTGTTGGACCTTGACATTTATCCACAGTGCCTCAATTACTACTCAATGTATTGGTCCTTGGCCTCCAAACAACTCCTAACCTATCACACTATGTTAGTCCTCCAAGTCTAACTCCTCGATTTGTATCGACCCTTGCCATTTATCCCCAAGGCCCGACACTCATCTACAGAGGCTTGGCGTTCGACCTTGCCATTTATCCTCAAGGCTTCAAACTGTGCATCACATTATATTAGTCCTCCAAGTCTAACTCCTCGAATCGTATCAGCCCTTGCCTTTTATCCCTAAGGCCCGACACTCATCTATAGAAGCTTAGCGTTCGACCTTGCCATTTATCCCCAAAGCCTTGAACTGTGCATCGACCCTTGACATTTATCCCGGAGGTATCGACGGCTACTCAACGTATTGGTCCTTGACCGCCACCACATCAAGACGCAATACTAATTCAACAAAATAGAATCACCGTGCCGACCCCCGACCCTTTGTACCGGGAGCCTCGACACTCATCTCTACCAAGTTGGGGTATCGATCCCCGACTTTTGCACCTGGAGCCTCGATACCCAACTAGTGACGTGCCAGCCTTTTTGCCCTGTTAGTTCTCCATTTACTTTATTACATCCCGGAACTCTCACCAGAGTCCTACTACATACTTTCTAGGCCATGACCCATGCAGAAATTATCTCACAACAATGGAACATACGTTATGCACAACACCTATGTCACTATCATCCAGACATGGCCATCCAAGATCACGAGGACACCCTTCTCTCAACACTCAGCATGCTTTACACACGATAGCGCAGATAATTCACAAAAGAGACGTAACCAACATATATCCATATACGCATCCAAGACTCTAAAAATTTCATAGTAACAAGAACACAACCTAACTCATTCACTTCATTAAGGACCAAACTCCCACCAGAGTCCTACTACATACTTTCTAGGCCATGACCCATGCAGCACTCAACACACAATAAAACCAGCATGCTTCCGAAACCAAAAACAGTAAGCTAAAAAAAATAAAATGACAGGTCCCCATGCATGCGCAACACAACAGATTTCTCCCACATTATTTCAGTATGCTTTTATGAACACAACCATACAACGATAAAATCATTCATAATCCATAATGCTTTCAGAAATACCAGTAACCATCAAATCCAACAACGAAAAGCAAATCAATTATCAACAACCAGAACCAACATAATTTCATTCAAACTACTTATAATCATTAGCCAATATTTACAAAGACACAATCAACTTACATACTAATAAATAATAAACACGCCGAAAGCACCAAACAATTTGTACATATTGATACAACAAACATCCCCAAAGTAAGAACTACTTACCCACTCACAATGTTCCTAATTCTTCGGTTGATTCGACACCTAGGCATTCAAATAAAAAAACAGCATGTCAAGAAGACAGTTTCAGTCATAAAAAATCAGTTATAAGGAGGGTTCGAAGGGTCCGTTACCAGAAAAACGATTTCGTTTGAGTGTGGGTAACTCATATCTAACTCGAGCAAGGGTGGGTAACATAGATCGGGTTTCAAACGGGTGTGGGTAAGCACCAAACACCACGAAACTGCTGCTGTCCACGTTTTGCAGCAGAGGAACGCGTCGAAACAACTTCCAACGACTTCGTTTTGCTATCCGTTACTACAAAACGACTTCGCTTAGGTGTGGGTAACTCTTTTCTAACTCGAGCAAGGGTGGGTAATGTGAATCGGGCTTCGAACGGGTGTCAATAAGCACCAAACACCACGAAACTGTTGCTTTCCACGTTTTGCAGCAGAGGAACGCGCCGAAACATCTTCCAACGACTTCGTTTTGCTGTCCGTTACCACAAAACAACTTCGCTTAGGTGTGGGTAACTTAGATCTAGCTTGAAAAGGTGTGGGTAGTGTAAATCGAACTTCGAACGGGCATGGGTAATTGCTGAACACCAAGAACTAAGTTTTTTTTTTTTTTTGCATTTTTACGGCAGCAAAACGCACCGAAAAGACCCCAACCGACACAAATCAGTGCTACACACCACCGGAACACCCGAATTGATGCGCCGCCGTTGCTACAAGTCATCTTGAGTCGTTGTCGTCGTTGATGACGGCGGTGCTGCACGGGTCGCCGGTGGTGAGGGATGGTTGGGGGTGGGGCGGCTATAATGGTGAGGAGGAAGAAGAAGAAATCGGGGGGGGGGGGGGGGCAGCGGCTACAAGGAAGAGGGAGGAGGAATAGGGTTTGTTTTATTTAAAAACATTTTCCTTTAATTTCTTTTCTTTTATTCCAACATCTTAATTTTGGATTTAAACTAAAAAGCCAAAATTCTCAATTTTACAAGAAGACCCAAAACAAAACCCCAAAGAAAACACTTTAGTAATTAAGAAAAATCCACCACAACCCAACACAAAATGATTAACTTAACTCTAGGACCCAAGAATAAAATCCAAAACTTAAAGATTTAAATTTCCCAAAACCTTGGATTTAAGATTTAATTAAAACTCTCCTCCAAAGTTCGAAAACTTAAATTATCTTAAATCGAAGAAATTAAACTTAATTCTAATTTACCCAAAATTAGAACTCCCAATTAAAAATCAAATAATTTAATTTAATAGCTTCGAGGAAAAAAATCCAAACGCTCAATTTAAAACTTAAAATAAAAATAACCTGAAAACTTGGGGTGTTACAGGATGTGACTTAGGCATAAATGCATAAAACATGGTCCTAGACATAGGCCCTCTGACCCATAATGCAAGTGAGTTGGTAGATATTCTCTAGGATTGTAATCACACATAGGCATATGATTGTAGGTTACCCTAGCATCTGCAGCAGCCAAAAGCGGTAGTGAAATAGTAGAACTCGAATCCCAAGAAAAGTCAAGAATTGCGTCTGGCAAAATTTCCCCAACATAGTGTGTTTTCCATGGTTTGCATCGAGACTAAGGTAGGAAGCAAAGAGGTTAAGTTTTATTAAATTTCTCGCTAGTTAGAACCCCAAACATCAACATTTCACCACTATTTTCTTCATAAAGTACAATTGCATATTTGAACTATTCACTTCTTTAAAATTGATTTGAAAGCAGTAAGTCCCTGAGGATTTGATTTTGGATTACTACCACATATTACTTGCGACTGTGTGCGCATGTACGAGTCTCTAATGTTTTTGACGGTAGAGAAAGTTCTAACCACTTTCCAACTATAACCCTCGGATATATCCAGATTTTTTCAGCTTCTAAAATTAAATCATTGTTAGCAACTCACCCTCCAACTACAACCCTCAGATATATCCGGATATAAACTTCCTAAAATAACGGTTAGAAACTCACTCTTCAACTACAACCCTTAGATATATCCTGATTTATTAGGCTTATAAAATAAAATCACTGTTAGCAATTCACTCTCCAACTACAACCCTCAGATATATCTAGATATAAACTAAATTCAATATAAACTTTCTTATATCCTCATATATACAATAGTTCACACGAAATCCGAAATCTAAAACAACCATTGGAAACTACTTGGGCATGGAAGGAACATTGAAACGGTTTAATAGTACAAAAAAAAAAACAGGGTTTTCAACATTGTCTAAATTGACAGAGAAAACTATTAGGATATATTGGAATACAAACTTTTCGATTGGCATAAATGGAGACGAACTACTTCGACAATGGAGAGCAACAGGAGACAAAGGAACAAGGACCGGAGACAAAGGAACAAGGACCGGAGACGAAGGAGCGGACGGAAACGACAAGTTTTTGAATAAGAATAACGGAGATGGCGGAGGGATAAGAAGAACGGATACGGCAGCCGGAGAAGGAGGCACCCAGTTGACCGCGAAGGTAAAGGCCGGAGACAAAAAACAGAGACGGTCGGCCAGAGACGGAAAACAGAGGAAGCAGAAGAGTCAGAGGAAGGGGTTTCAAATTTTTCGAAAATGGATGATTTTGGGGATTTTTGTGGTTTTCGTTTATTTAATTTTTTTTTTTACTTTTGGAAAGTACAATTAACCAAATTTTAAGGGATTTAAATTGTAACCTCCCAATTCTCGAATTTGTGATTTTTAAAATTATTTAATATTATAAAAGGTTATATTAGTAATTTGTCTGATGGGTACCATTCTAATTAGGGTTGTTTCATGACAAAAGTGTAAATTCTATACATTCCAATTCTTTTATGTAATTATGATTTTTAAATAGTCTATTAATGTACTCATCCAAAAAAAAAAAACTTGAATGTTGTAGGTTAGAGTTTGGTAAAACGTGTGTGATATGGAAATTTAACAAAAATATATATTCCTTAATTACTACATATTTTGTTAACGTGAGTCATAAATTTTAATTTATTATTTTTTAGATATTTGACTTATTATATATGGAAAAAATTAACTATATATTTTAAAATATTGTTTAAACCACTAAGAATGTGGTAAATAGGGTTTACAAAATTAATATTTCTTAATTATCCCATGTTTTTGTTAAAAAAAAAATACCTCATATTTTAATAATGTTAATCATTAATGTTTTAAAAATTTGACCTTTAGATATGGTAACATTATTAATTATAGGTTAAAATTTCGTTTTGTTATAAATTTTAATTAAATTAAATTAATTATTTTTTAGATATCCGACTTCTTATATATTGAAAAAATTAAGTATAGAGTTTAAAATATTGTTTAAACCACTAAGAATGTGGTAAATAGGATTTAAAAAATTAGTATTTTTTAATTATCTCATATTTTCCTTAATAAAATACCTCATATTTTAATAATGTTAGCCATTAATGTTTTAAAAATTTGACCTTTAGATATGGTAATAATATTAATTATACGTTAAAAATTCGCTTTTTAAATTGAAATTAATAAATTAGTCCTTCTAAGATAACTAAGTAATAAATTGATTCTCTTAAAGGAAAATATTTAAATTTTTTAAAAAGAAAAAAAAGTAAATATTTAACGATAGTTACAATTTTTTGTGATTCATTTTAAATATGTAATTTAATTTAACATAAATAAACTTAAAATAATAAATATTTTTCTATTAGGTTAAAATATTTTTTTTATTACTCTGCATTTAATTAATATAATGGGTAAAATGGAGGTTTCGCCTTCTTAAAAAGAATATATATTTTGAAACTTTTGAGATAGCGACAAATTTTTTTTTATTTTTAGTATTTTGCATTTTCATTTTTTTATATGGCAACACAAATTTTATTTTTGAAATTTCACTTTTTAGATATCATAACAACATTTAGTAAAAAAAAAAAACAAAAAACCATTTATGAAAAACATTCCTTTGAAAAAATTTCACATCAATTTAATATTTAGTTTAATATGAATTTTTGAAGTTCCTAAATTATCAAACAACAATAATTTTTCAGGTTTTGTTTTGTTCATTGTTTTATCAACTATATAGATTATATTATAGTTGATTTTTTGCTTTTTTAAAATTGTTTTTATGTTCGGTTCTCATATTTATGCCATAACCCTTTATTAAGGTCAACGTGGATACTCATTTCATTTGAACCTCTTATTTGGAACTACCTTCCAGTAACAAGTTCATGTTCATCAAAGTGTAGGTAAATTGAACACATTATTAAACTTTCAATTTTTATACGTGTGCTCATAATTTTTATGATTTATATTTTACATCTTGATATTATAGACAGAAATAAAAATACCACTATAATGTTTTATTTCCATCACAAAACCTATTATAATGTTCACTCTCAAGAGGAATTTCGATGAAGACAACGAAAGTATGGATCAAATCGATAAGCAGTGATAATAATTTACATTCAAATTGTACGAAGAATATAGTTTATAAAGAAATTCTTTTTTGATATATACAAATCTTACGTTTTTATTCTCTTTGTATATATTTATTTTTACATTTTTTAATGCACGTCTAACTTATTCATACCATTTTTTCGGAGAGAAACCATAAAAAATAGGTATGATTTTCAACTTTTTTCGTATATTTTATTTTATAGTTTTTATATTTATATTTATATTATATATAATATTTTTTAGTACAACATGTTGATCAAGCGATTTGAACTCACAACCTCAGGTTAGAGGTATATGTCAACTATCGCTGAGCTATACTCGCTTTTGCTGTATTATATGTGCAACGTTATTGCGATGCGGAGCGGCCGACCTCATCCCCTGAATGGTCTCTTTTGAGATAAGGGTTTTGGAGTCGCCGCCAATCATCTACGAGGTGTGATTGGTCACCTATTAAAAAAACTTGGTCTGCGAAAAACAGGTTTTCGTTCAGGAGTTGACTAAGCGTAGGGAAGGTGTTAGCACCCTACGCCACCCATTCGAAATCGGTACCACATTTTATCATACATTATCCTATTATTTTATTTGGTCCAAGAAAAAAAAATATTTTTGTATTTTGATTGAAATGTCTCATGTTATATTACGTATGACATTGAAGATCAATTCCAATCTCCGTCATCAGAGTTTTTGAAATAATTATTTAGCAAAAAATAAATAATAAATAATAAATAAAATTTATTTTAGGACACATTGAGACTTGAACGTGTGACAACCCATTTAACAATGTGACAACACCTTACATTACAATCTAAGTTTCTTTTTTAACATACAAACTTTTTATTTTTTAATTTTGTTTTAAAAAAATGAAAATGTTTTATTTAAAATAATTATTTAGTAAAAAAATAATGATAAAAAAAATGGAATAAAGTAATTGTATTTTAGGCCGGCAAAGACTCGAACTTGGGTCATAAAAAAGATTTATTCTCAAGCATCTTACAACTCTACAACACCCTAACATGCAAACTTTAATTTCTTTTAAGAAATTAAAGTTTTAGTTTATTTTCTTAAAACTAAATAAAAAAAAACTTTAAACGAAAATATTTTATTCACTTCTAAAATAGACTTATTTAAAGAAAACAAAACTTTGCATTTTTTAAAAACCATTTTTTCAAATATGAAACAAATCTTTTCTTTGAAAAACTTCTTTTTTTACAACTGCACATATTTTCTTTAAAAAGGCTTCGAAACTCCAAATATTGTTTTAAAAACTATGTAAAAGTGTACTAACAAACCCATCAAAACAATAAATCTTTTTCAAACCAATTTTAAAACATCTTTAAAATCTTTTTATTTTAAAACAAAATTTGAAATATCAAAATCTTTATTTTCTTTTTTAAAAAATTATTTAAACTTAATTTAACTTCTTTGTCCTTTATTTTAAAGTAAAACTTTTTTTACTTTGCATTTTAGAAAGGATTCTTAAAACTATAAAAAAAAAAATCTTTCATTTTCAAAGGGTATTTTTTTTATATGGAATGAAAGTTTCTTTTCTTTACAAACTTAAAAAACTCACATTTACTTACCAATGGTGGAGGTCGCTGGATTGTTGGTCGTTGAAGCACCGGGATGGGTCGTCGGAGGCTGTCACTGTCGCAGATGCTGGGGATGTTGTGATGCCACCCGTTTGTGGGTGAAGAAAAATGGGAGTGAGAAGGAGGAGGAGAAGGAGATATAGGAAGGAGACTTTGTTAAATAGGGAAAAATGTGGGAGAGAGATGAAGATGATGGGTTTTAGAGAGAAAGAAAGGAAAAGGAATTTTTTACTAAGGGAATGAGAGTGTATTGACCTCAAATATTTCATCTTCCTTACCCTCTAATACAATGGTAATATGGAGAGTGTAAAAGAGACTGTTTGGGGATAGAGATGGGCAGTTAGAAGAGATTGTTTAGGAGAGTTGTTTTACAAAGCTCTTCCTCGGAACCTTCCGAGGAGGGAAGTTCATTACTCCTAATTTTATCACAACCTCGAAAGTATCCGCGTTTGATCTACTCGAACCCGACATATCCGACCCCAAAACCGACCAAGGTAACTACCTGTCGTTACCCCTATCGGGACCTAAACCAATAAATAGAGGGCCTCATTTCACCATCAGGGATAAAAATTTCTCCTCGAACTTAATATTCAGTCCGAACTGCTCACTAACTTGAGCGTCGAAGATTTTGCCCTCTTGTGCAGGTCTTCCCATCGTCTTTCAAGACACTCAAGGCTAAGTGCGAAAGGAAGGAGAACCCATTCGATGATGGCGAGATGGGCGAATCGCCATTCACTTCGGATGTCTTGGAGGCCCATATTCCTCCAAAATTTAAAACGCCCGCGATAAAGCCTTACGATGGGTCCAAGGACCCAAAAGATTATGTGGAGGTCTTTGAAGGCCTCATGGACTTCCAAGCAGCCCCAAACGCCATTAAGTGTCGAGTTTCCAGATCGCTCTCACGGAGAGCGTTCGACTCTGAAACCGAAGGCTGCCGGCAAGGTCGATCTCAACCTACAGTCAGCTGAGAAAAGAGTTCATTAGTCAATTCTCTTCTCGACACTATGATAGGAAAATAGTCATTCATCTCACCACCATTCGACAAAAAGAGGGTGAAACTTTAAGAGAATATGTAACCCGCTTCCAAGAGGAGCAGCTCAAGGTCGCGCATTGCTTCCGACATCCTCACTGGCCCTGTCGATGAGACCTTGACGGTCAAGCTAGGCGAGGAAGCACCATCAACCTTCACTAAGGTCTTGCAGATGGCCAAGAGGGTTATAGATGACCAGAAGCTGCTCAAAACCAAGCTAGGCCGAGTAGACAAAAGATCTGACCAGAAGAAATCAAGAGGCCAAGAAAAGGGGAAATTTAACTCCAAGTTCAAGGACAAGGCATCATCTTTCCAGGCACGATATGATTATGGGAGATCCGATTTGGATTCCAACCGGAGGGGGCCTTATGAAAAGTACATCCCAACCACCATTCCGATCTCCGAGATTTTAACCAATATTGAGGAGAACTGTTTGGATAAACTCCTCAAGCGGCCTGATAAGCTTAGAGGAGACCCAGAAAAGCGCAATAAAGATAGGTACTGTCGTTTCCACCGCGATCATGGCCATGATACCTCAAATTGCTGGAGCTGAAGCGCCAAATTGAAGATCTGATTTAAGATGGCTACTTCAAAAAATACGTTGGTAAGTTGGGCTCGGGCTCGGCAGCGAAAAATAAGAGATGAAGCATTCAAGGATGCCACCTTGAAGGGATGACTGACCTGCGGTCATCAACACCATCTTCGGCGGCCCTAGTGGGGGCCAGTCCGGGAACAAAAGGAAGGAGTTGGCTAAGGAGGCTCGTCGGGAGTCTGCACCATTCAAAAGCAGAAGCCGACCTGCCCGGTTTCCTTCTCTGATTCCGACCTGGAGGGGGTACACTTGCCCCGTAATGATGCCCTGGTAATGTCACCATCCATAGACCACGTCCAGGTTAGAAGAGTGCTGGTGGATGGGGGCACTTCTGCAAACATTCTGTCTCTTACTATTTACCTAACATTATGATGGACTAGGACGCAGTTAAATAAGAGTCCAACCCCCTTGTGGGATTTGCAGGTGAGTCTGTCACCCCGGAGGGCTGCATTGATCTTCCCATCACCATTGGCCAAGGTGACACTCAAGTCACCCAAATGGCCGAGTTTGTGGTGATAGATGGCAGATCAACTTACAATGCTATCTTCGGCCGACCTATTATTCACTCGCTTCTGGCCATTTCGTCGACTTTACACCAAGTTATGAAGCATTCTACAATCAATGGGGTTGGAATGGTACGGGGTGAGAAGAAAGCATCACGTGAATGCTACACCTCAACTCTAAAAGGGTCAGCGGTCTGCGTCCAGGAAGAAGTTGAAAAACTTCCAAGTCCGACAGAACAAACTTCCGAGGAGAAGCTGTCCAGGACCGTCCAGCGCGAAGTAGCGGCACCCACTGAGGAGTTGGAGCTTGTCCCCTTGCTCAGCCCGGAGAAACAAATGAGCATAGGCACCAAGCTGGGGCCCGCGAATAGGGAGGAGCTCATCTCTTTCCTTAGGACGAACTTGGACGTGGATAATGGTTCATCACCTCAACATTAACCCATCATTCTGACATGTTAAACAAAAAAGAAGACATATAAATAAGGAGAGGAGTGATGTAATTGTTGAAAAAGTGAACAAGCTTTTAAAAGCAGAATACATAAAAGAAATTCTATATCCTGAATGGCTCTCTAACGTTGTCCTAGTTAAAAAATCTAACGAAAAGTGGAGAATGTGTGTAGACTTCACCAATCTTAACAAGGCTACCCAAAGGATTGTTTTCCACTGCCAAGGATTGACCAGCTCGTCGATGCTACTGTCGGGCACGAACTGCTCACGTCAATGGTGTTGGGTGTGTTGCCCTAAACTCGTAGTTTGTATTTTGTAAAAACAAATGTCTATTTAATAAAGTTTTATTCAATAAATTTGTTGTTGAATCATAGCTTTGCATTGTCCAAAATCCAATAAACTAAACATCCAAGGTTATTTATGATGTAATCGAGACAGTATATATACTGGGTATATAGTTGATATACGAGGTATATATTTGATATAACCCTGATATATGAATGGATAATGTCTCGTGAATAACCTAAAGGGTCTATGGTATATGGATAAGGCTGGGTACCTTATCCTGGCAACACTATGAATACGGCCCACTCTGTAAAGGTTACAGACGACTCGATCCAGGTTGTTCGTGTGGAGACATGCGAGTGGGGGTATCCTATACAATGAGTTTGTATAAGACCGGACCACGAAATAGGCAATCTTTAGATGTAACACCGTTAACTAATAGGTTGCTATTTCTTAGGATGACCAAGCAACTCATTCTCAATCCTGAGTGAGTTATGGACTCCTGCCCGTGAGGGCTCGTCCTTTGATCTGTATGAGTGAGAGTGGCCCGAGTCGCCGACTCAACAGTCCTACCATTTTGGGACGAGACCGAGTGGGGAGCTGGGAACATAACTTCACAAGATGGAATTCACTCCTCCCCGACTTTAGGGGGGTAGATGAGTGTTCCCTTAAATGCTGACTCTGGGACTTGAACAAGGGTCCCCACCCTCTCATTCGCCGAGAAGGACTTCCGGTTATTTGTTGGACCATAACCGGGTTGTTCATTAGAGGATCAGTGGTGTTTAAGGAATAAGATGTAACTCAGGGGTAAAATGGTAATTTGACCCAACTTGAGTTACGAACACGCGTGAAGGATTGACTCGGCATTAATGGTCGTATATCCATGGACACGAAAACATTCTGCAGTGAGAAGAGTGCAACTGCGGGTCTTTAGTGGAATGACCCGTAGTTAACGAATCTAGATTAACTCGATCAATGAGTTTGACCGATTAATCTTGCATTGTTGGAGCTTCTGATCTGTAGATCCATTGGGTACCCTTTCTAGCTCATAACGAGTAAAACGAGGATCAAGTTTTTGGAAGAATTTGAATTGTTCAAATTACCTAAGGGATTATATGTATATTGATACATTATAATATATAGTTAATAATAAATTAAAACTATATATTATGAGAGAAATTATTTGAATGAGATTCAAATAAAATTAATATGAATAAGATTCATATTAAAACTATAGGTTGAAAATAATGTGCATAAGATGTACATTAGAACTATAGATTATACGAGAGAAATGATATGGAATATGATTCTATTCATGTGATAAATAATTAAGGGTTAATTATTTATTTGATATATATATATGTATTAATTATTAATTGAATTAATAATTAACTAATATTTATTAATTAATATGATTAATTAATTATTTATATATATATTAATTATTATATATATATATTATTATATATTTTGTAATTATTATATATATTATATATATATATATTAATATTATTATTAATATTAATTTTAACTCCCTTGCAAAATTGCAGGGGAGGGAGGTTTTGTGACGTGCGGAGTTACCCCACGTCATCCCTCTTCTTCTTCTTCAAGTGTGTTGGAGAAGTGAAGAAGAGGTTACAGAACAGAACCAAGAAATAAAATCCATCAATTATCTCTCAAAATTCTCTCAATCTCTCTCTCTCTTCGATCAAGGTGCTACCACAAGCACGATCCCGAGACCCAAGAGGATAGCGAGGAAGATCTGGTGGTGGTGTTCGAGGGGAACTCACTGAAGAAACGTTTTTCAAAGGTTTGGTTTCCCCCTGTATTTCCTTCCTTCAATTTCGGTTTTGTATCCCGAAAATTAGCAACGAAGATTCGCTTCCGCTCCGGGATTCACATCCCTTCACATGGATGCCTACTCGGGATACCACCAAATCAATATGCACGAGCCATATCAGGCCCACACTTCTTTCATAACTGATCAAGGTTTATACTGCTACAAGGTCATGCCCTTCGGTTTAAAAAACGCAGGGGCAACCTACCAAATAATGGTTAAGATGTTTGCCGGCCAGATCAGACGTAATATGGAAGTCTATGTGGATGACATGCTGGTCAAGAGCAAGCAGTCTAGGTCGCACTTGGCCGACCCAACCGAGACCTTTGAGGTACTATGAAAATACCCGATGAAGTTGAATCCTACCAAGTGTGCTTTTGGAGTTTCATCTGGCAAGTTCTTAGGCTTCATGGTTAATAACCGTGGAATTGAGGCCAACCCAGAGAAGATAAAGGCCATCTCGATATGCAGGCACCAAAAACCCTTAGCAGCTGCAAGGCCTCAATGGGAGGATTGCTGCCTTAACCGGTTGTCTCCAGATCTACAGATAAGTGCATCCCCTTCTTCAAAGTTTTAAGAAGAAAATGATCGTTCGAATAGACAGCTGAGTGTGAAAAAACATTTGAAGAACTCAAAAGCTACCTATGCTCGGCGCCGTTGCTCGCAAAACCCATGCCAGGAGACAAACTCCATTTATATCTGGTCCTATCAGACAATGCAGTCAGTTCAACCCTGATCAAACAAGATGGAGTACGTCAGAGTCCCATCTATTACACAAGCAAAGCCATGACCAAGGCCAAAACAAGGTATCCCCAGATGGAGAAGCTTGCCCTTGCCTTGGTCACCTCGGTGCGACGACTAAAATCGTACTTCCAAGCCCATACCATGATCGTGCTCACCAACTTGCCTTTGAAGCAAGTTTTCCACAAGCCAGAAACGTCTGGGTGATTTATGAAATGGGCGGTAGAACTAAGTGAGTACGACATCCAATTCGAGCTCCGAACTGCTATGAAAGGATAAGTCGTTGCAGACTTCATATCCGAGCTCACTCCTCCACCAACTCAAACCTCTGCGCCCGACCAGCCGTGGATGATGTACATGGACGGATCTTCGAATGAGAAAAGATATGGAGCAGGTGTGCTACTCCTCGCCCTGGATGGCATGCGTTTTGAGTACGCCCTGCGCTTCAACTTTCATACCTCAAACAATGAGGCTGAGTATGAAGCCATGTTGGCCGGACTGCACATGGCAAGAGGGTTGGGGGTCACCCACCTCTTAATTTTTAACGATTCACAGCTAATAGTGAATCAAATCAAGGAAGAATACCAAGCAAAAGACTCTCGGATGGAGAAATATCTGGGAAAGGTAAGGTCGCACCTCGCTTATTTCCAAACCTATGAAAGTAATCAGATTCCAAGGTCGCGGAACTCCAATGCGGATGCGTGGGCCAAGTTAGCTTCAGCATACGAGACCGATCTGGCAAGGTCGGTCCCGGTGGAGATTTTGCATAATCCGTCTATTTTATAACCAGATGTGATGGAGATCGACTCTCAACCTCCTTCATGGATGGATCCGATTAGGAGCTTCCTAGAAGGTAACGTCCCCGTAGACCCGAAGGAAGCCAAAACGATGGCAAGGAAAGCAGCTCGGTACCTGCTCCGAGATGGAGCAATGTACCGGCATGGATTTTCTTTACCTCTCCTTAAGTGCATCTCCACATAAGATGGAAACTATGTCTTAAGAGAAATACACGAAGGAGTTTGTGGCAATCACTCAGGGGCCAGGTCCTTATCGGCCAAAGTCATTCGCCAAGGTTATTACTGGCCCACAGTCGACTTGGACGCGAAGGAGTTCTTGAAGGCATGTGATAATTGTCAACGCTTTGCAAGCGTCATCCACCAGCCTTCAAATCTGCTGACTCCGATCTCAGCCCCATGGCCTTTGATGCAATGGGGAGTGGACCTGATCGGCCTTTTCCCATTAGGCAAGGAGCAGGCGAAGTACGCCGTCGTCGCCGTAGATTATTTAACAAAATGGGCTAAGGCCGATGCCCTCTCGACAACCAAAGAGGCTAGGGTCACAAGCTTCATCTATACAAACGTTGTATGCCGCTTCGGCATAGCCAATGCCATGGTGATAGACAATGGCAAACAATTCGACAACGCCAAGTTTAATGACTTCTGCCGAAAGCTCGGAATCAGTCATATCAACTCGTCCCCAGCTCATCCCAAGGCCAACGGACAAGTAGAGGCGATCAACAAGATCATCAAACGCGGCCTCAAGCTACGATTAAACGCAAGGAAAGGACGATGGGCAGAGAAGCTACCTGAACTACTCTGGTCCTACCGAACTACGCCGCGGGAGTCAGCTAGGGAAACCCCGT
Organism: Momordica charantia; assembly: GCF_013281855.1. Taxonomy (NCBI): domain Eukaryota; kingdom Viridiplantae; phylum Streptophyta; class Magnoliopsida; order Cucurbitales; family Cucurbitaceae; genus Momordica; species Momordica charantia. The sequence goes on along the minus strand of NW_028275167.1, from coordinate 18,084,257 downwards.
TCACCATGGCCTTTGGTCCCGAGGCTGTGGTGCCTGTCAAGATTGGTGTGCCAACCAAAAGGGTTGAGTACTACTGGAAGTAAGACTTTTAAGAAGAAGAAGGCTACTGGTAAGGGGTCTAAACCTGACTCAACTGCTGCTGCCTAGAAAGGCAAGGTCAAGGTTGCAGAGAAAGGAAAGTGTTTCCCCTGCAAAATAGACGGGCATTGGAAGGGCAATTGCCCAAAGTACTTGGTCGAAAAGAAGAAAGCCAACGAAGGTAAATATGATTTACTTGTATTGGAAACATGTTTAGTGGAGAATGACGACTCCGCCTGGATACTGGATTCAGGAGCCACTAATCACGTTTGTTCTTCATTTCGGAGAATGAGTTCTTGGAGGCAGCTTGACGCCGGAAAGATGACTCTCAAGGTCAGAACGGGAAAGGTCATCTCAACTGTGGCGGTAGGGGAGCTCAAGTTGTTTACAAACAAGAATATGTATATATTATTAGATAATGTCTACGTTGTTCCTAAAATTAAAAGGAACTTAATTTCAATTTCTTGTTTGTTAGAACAGATGTATTCAATTTCTTTTCATATGAATGAAGCGTTCATTACGAGAAAAGGTGTTAATATTTGTTCTGCTTTACTTGAAAACAACTTGTATGTGCTAAGACCAACCATAACTAAAGCAGTTTTAAATACCGAGTTGTTTAAAAATGCTAGAACACAAAATAAAAGGCAAAAAGTTTTTCAAAAGGAAGATACCTATCTTTGGCACTTAAGATTAGGTCACATTAATCTCAATAGGATTGGGAGGTTGGTTAAGAATGACATTCTAAGTGAGTTAGAAGACGATTCTTTACTACCATGTGAGTCTTGTCTTGAAGGCAAGATGACTAAAAGACCTTTTACTGCAAAAGGTTATAGAGCCAAAGAGCCCATAGAACTTATGCTCAATGATGAGCTATGCTCAGTTGCCTAACTCGTTTTGGGGTTATGCAGTGGAGACTACAGTTTATATATTGAAGGTAGTTCCATCAAAGAGTGTTTCTGAACACCCTTTGAGCTATGGAAGGGTCGTAAACCTAGTTTACGTCACTTTTGCATTTAGGGATGCCCGACACACGTGCTCATGACTAACCCGAAGAAACAGGAACCTCAATCAAAAGTATGCCTATTCGTAGGTTACCCTAAAGAGACGAAAGGTGGTCTCTTCTTCGATCATAAAGAAACAGAGTGTTTGTATCGGCAAATGCTACTTTCTTAGAAGAAGGCCATGTTCGAGATCATAAACCACAGAGTAAGGTAGTAATTAACGAGATTTCCGAAGAGGCTACAAACACGTCAGCAAGAGTTGTTGATCAAATTGGCACTACAACAAGAGTTGTTGATGAATCCAGCACATCGCGTCAGTCACATCCACCTCAAGTGTTGAGGGTGCCTCGACGTAGTGGGAGGATTGTGTCACAACCTGACCGCTACGTGGATTTAACTGAAACTCAAGTTGTCATGCCTGATGACAGCGTCGAGGATCCATTGACCTATAAGAAGGCAATGGATGATACTGACAAAGACAAATGGGTCAAAGCAATGGACCTGAAAATGGAGTCGATGTACTTCAATTCCGTTTGGGAACTTGTAGATCAACTTGATGGGGTAAAACCAATAGAGTGCAAATGGATCTACAAGCGAAAACGAGACGCCAAAGGAAAGGTACCGACCTATAAGGTGAGACTTGTGGCAAAAGGCTACACACAAAGGGAAGGGGTGGACTATGAAGAAACCTTCTCCGCTGTACCTATGCTGAAGTCTATTAGAATACTTTTGTCCATTGCCACATATTATGACTATGAGATATGGCAAATGGACGTCAATACTGCTTTTCTGAATGGCAATCTTGAAGAAAGTATTTATATGTTTCAGCCCGAAGGGTTCATAGAACAAGGTCAAGAGCAAACAGTTTGCAAGCTTAAACGGTCTATATATGGACTAAAACAAGCATCTCGATCTTGGAACATAAGGTTCGATACAACGATCAAATCTTATGGTTTTGACCAAAACGTTGATGAGCCATGTGTATACAAGAAGATCGTCAACAACACTGTAGCATTCTTAGTGTTGTATGTAGATGATATTCTACTCATTGGAAATGATGTAGGATACCTTACTGACATAAAGAAGTGGCTAGCAACTGAGTTCCAAAATGAAGGATTTTGGAGAAGCTCAATATGTTCTTGGCATCCAAATTCTAAGGGATCACAAGAACAGAACGTTAGCCCTGTCTCAAGCAACTTATATCGACAAGATGCTTGCTCGATATTCGATGCAGAATTCCAAGAAAGGTTTATTACCCTTCAGGCATGGAATTCATCTGTCTAAGGAGCAGTGTCATAAGACACCTCAAGAAGTTGAGGATATGAGACGTACACCCTATGCTTTAGTAGTGGGCAGCCTGATGTACGCTATGCTGTGCACTAGGCCTGACATTTGCTATGCGGTAGGGATAGTCAGTAGGTATCAATCCAACCCAGGATATAATCACTGGATTGCTGTTAAAGGAATCCTCAAGCATCTATGGAGAATGAGGGATTACAAGCTCGTGTATGGCGTTAAGGATTTGATCCTTACAAAATACACTGACTTTGACTTCCAAGTAGACAAGGATTCAAGGAAATCCACGTCGGGGTCAGTATTCACTGTTAACGGAGGAGCAGTAGTTTCGCGAAGCATCAAACAAGGATATATCGCAAACTCCACCATGGAGGCTGAATATGTTGCGGCTTGTGAAGCAGCAAAAGAGGCGGTTAGGCTTAGAAAGTTCTTGACATATTTGGAAGTCGTTCCAAACATGAAGTTCCCCATCGCACTTTATTGTGATAATAATGGTGCTGTGGCAAATTCTAAAGAACCTCGTAGCCATAACAGAGGCAAACACATCGAAAGGAAGTACCACCTTATACGGGAGATAGTGCAGCGAGGAGATGTGATTGTCACGAAGATCGATAGAGAGCACAATATTGCTGATCCTTTTAGAAAGACACTTGTTTGGGGAAGAGAATACCTTGGACACGTGGAGGACCCCTATTGGTGCTCTAAGATGACTCATGAGTCATGCCCAGCTCCGACGGCCGAGATCACCACTACTAGCGTTGATAGATGCTAAGTATGAGGGCCGAGGTGAACCTGGCCGAGGTCCGACCTACCGGGAAACTCGGTGGGGGCCGATGCGAATTACTGTCAGCGGCGTGATTATCGGGCGTAACCGACGATCCCGAGATTACCGAGTGTAACCGTTGCGAGATTAGCGGGACTACCACCCATAAGTAGAGGACTTCACTCCACGATCAGGTACGATGATTTCTAGCCTCGAACTAAACTGGGAATCCGACCTTTACTGACTTGATTGTCGGAGTGCTCACCTTTTTGTGCAGGTCCGCTCAAGTGTTCAGGTCGGTCCGCAGGCCGAGTTTGAGCTGCAATCTGAAATACGCTGTTGTGCACATCCTTGCATAAACAGCACTCATGGCTAAATTGTTTGAGGGCAATCTAGAAAGTCCAGGTTTACGAGCTTTGAACAGTTAGTCTGGGCAAGTGAGAGAAATGTAATTGGGTATAGTGTATGCCCTAGTTTATTGTATTTTCCCTTTGCTTTATTATAACGTACACCCCACTCGAGTTTAGTTCAAGTGGGAGTTTGTTGGGTGTGTTGCCCTAAACTCGTAGTTTGTATTTTATAAAAACAAATTTCTATTTAATAAAGTTTTATTCAATAAATTTGTTGTTGAATCATAGCTTTGCATTGTCCAAAATCCAATAAACTAAACATCCAAGGTTATTTTTTATGTAATCGAGACAGTATATATACTAGGTATATAGTTGATATACGGGGTATATATTTGATATACCCCTGATATATGAATCGATAATGTCCCGTGAATAACCTAAAGGGTCTATAGTATATAGATAAGTCTGGGTACCTTATCTTGGCAACACTATGGATACGGCCCACTCTGTAAAGGTTACAGACGACTCGATCTAGGTCATTCGTGTGGAGACATGCGAGTGGGGGTATCCTATACAATGAGTTTGTATAAGACCGGACCACGAAATAGGCAATCTTTAGATGTAACACCGTTAACTAATTGGTTGCTATTTCTTAGGATGACCAGGCAACTCATTCTCAATCCTGAGTGAATTATGGACTCCTACCCGTGAGGGCTCGTCCTTTGATCTGTATGGGTGAGAGTGGCCCGAGTCGCCGACTCAACATTCCTACAATTTCGGGGACGAGACCGAGTGGGGAGCTGGGAACATAACTTCACAAGATGGAATTCACTCCTCCCCGACTTTAGGGGAGTAGATGAGCGTTCCCTTTATTGCTGACTCCGGGACATGAACAAGGGGCCCTACTCTCTCATTGGCCGAGAGGGACTTCCGGTCATTGGTTGGACCATAACCGGGTTGTTCATTAGAGGAGCAGTGGTGTTTAAGGATAAAGATGTAACTTAGGGGTAAAACGGTAATTTGACCCAACTTGAGTTACGAACACTCGTGAAGGATTGATTCGTCATTAATGGTCGCATATCCATGGACACGAAAACATTCTGCAGTGAGAAGAGTGCAACTGCGGGTCTTTGGTGGAATGACCCGTAGTTAACGAATCTAGATTAACTCGGTCAATGAGTTTGACCGATTAATCTTGCATCGTTGGAGCTTCGGATCTGTAGGTCCATTAGGTCCCCTTGCTAGCTCATAACGCGTAAAACGGGCATCAAGTTTTTGGAAGAATTTGAATTATTCAAATTACTTAAGGGATTATATGTATATTGATAAAATATAATATATAGTTAATTGTAAATAAAAACTATATATTATCAGAGATATTATTTGAATGAGATTCAAATAAAATTAATATGAATAAGATTCATATTAAAACTATAGGTTAAAAATAATGTGCAGAAGATATACATTAAAACTATAGGTTATACGAGAGAAATGTTTTAGAATATGATTTTAATTTTATAATAAATAATTAAGTGTTAATTATTTATCTATATATATTTATTAATTATTTATTGGATTAATAACTAATTATATTTATTAATTAATTTGATTAATTAATTATATATATATATATATTAATTGTTATATATATATATATATTATTTATTATTTATTATTATTATTATTATTATTAATATTAAACTTCTCTGCAAAATTGCAGGGGAGTGGGAGGTGTTGTGACGTGGGGAGTTACCCCACGTCACCCTTCTTCTTCTTCTCCAAGTGTTGGAGAAGGTGAAGAAGAGATGTTACAGAACAGAAGGAAAAAAAAAACTCCCAGGATCTCTCTCAACTTCTCTCAATCTCTCCCTCTCTTCGTTCAAGGTGCTACCACGAGCACGATCCCGAGACCCAAGAGGATAGCGGGAAGATCCGGTGGTGGTGTTCGAGGAGAATTCACTGAAGAAACGTTCTTCAAAAGTTTTTTTCCCATGTATTTTCCTTCTTTCTATTTCGGTTTTGTATCCCGAAAAACAGCAACGAAGATCCGCTTCCGCTCCGGGGTTCACATCCCTTCAGGCTCCTTAGTGCGAGAACACGTTCTCAACCTGATCGTCCATTTCAACATGGCTGAGTCGAACGGGGCCATCATAGACGAGCAGAGTCAGGTTAGCTTCATACTGGAATCTATTCCGAAGAGTTTCCTACCATTCCGCAGCAATGCGGTTATGAATAAGCTGGAGTACACTCTTACCACGCTCCTAAACGAGCTGCACTCCTACCAGTCTCTTATGAAATGTATGGGACAAGAAGGGGAGGCAAATGTTGCCACCTCAAAGAGGTTAAACAGAGGATCGTCCTCTGGAACCAGGTCTACGCCCTCTTCTTCTGGAAGTAAGACTTTTAAGAAGAAGAAGGCTGCTGGTAAGGGGTCTAAACCTGACTCAGCTGTTGCTGCCCAGAAAGGCAAGGTCAAGGTTGCAGAGAATGGAAAGTGTTTCCACTGCAATATGGACGGGCATTGGAAGCGCAATTGCCCAAAGTACATGGATTAAAAGAACAAAGCCAACGAAGGTAAATATGATTTACTTGTATTGGAAACATGTTTAGTGGAGAATGATGACTCCGCCTGAATACTGGATTCAGGAGCCACTAATCACGTTTGTTCTTCATTTCAAGGAATGAGTTCCTGGAGGCAGCTTGACGACGGAGAGATGACTCTCAAGGTCGGAAAGGGAGAGGTTGTCTCAGCTGTGGCGGTAGGGGAGCTCAAGTTGTTTACAAAAAAGAATATGTATATATTATTAGATAATATGTACGTTGTTCCTGAAATTAAAAGGAACTTAATTTCAATTTCTTGTTTGTTAGAACATATGTATTCAATTTTTTTTTATATGAATGAAGCGTTCATTTCGAGAAAAGGTGTTAATATTTGTTCTGTTTTGCTTGAAAACAAATTGTATGTGCTAAGACCAACCATAACTAAAGTAGTTTTAAATACCGAGTTGTTAAAAAATGCTAGAACTCAAAATAAAAGGCAAAAAGTTTTTCAAAAGGAAGATACCTATCTTTGGCCCTTAAGATTAGGTTACATTAATCTCAATAGGATTGGGAGGTTGGTTAAGAATGGCATTCTAAATGAGTTAGAAGACGATTCTTTACCACCATGTGAGTCTTGCCTTGAAGGCAAAATAACTAAAAGACCTTTTACTGCAAAAGGTTATAGAGCCAAAGAGCCCTTAGAACTTATACATTTAGACCTCTGTGGTCCGATGAATGTTAGAGCTCGAGGAGGGTATGAATACTTCATCTCTTTTATCGATGATCATTCAAGGTATGGTTATTTATACCTAATGCAACATAAGTCTGAAGCCTTTGAAAAGTTTAAGGAGTACAAGACTGAAGTTGAAAATCAATTAGGTAACACCATTAAAACACTTCGATCAGATCGGGGTGGAGAGTATATGGACTTGAGATTCCAGGACTATATGATAGAACATGGAATCACGTCCCAACTCTCAACCCCTGGTACACCTCAACAAAATGGTGTATCAGAAAGGAGAAACAAAACCCTGTTGGACATGGTTCGATCAATGATGAGCTATGCTCAGTTGCCTAACTCGTTTTGGGGTTATGCAGTGGAGACTGTAGTTTATATTTTGAACGTAGTTCCATCAAAGAGTGTTTCTGAAACACCCTTTGAGCTATGGAAGGGTCGTAAACCTAGTTTACGTCACTTTTGCATTTAGGGATGCTCGACACACGTGCTCATGACTAACCCGAAGAAACTGTTACCTCGTTCAAAAGTATGCCTATTCGTAGGTTACCTTAAAGAGACGAAAGGTGGTCTCTTCTTCGATCATAAAGAAAACAGAGTGTTTGTATCGACAAATGCTACTTTCTTAGAAGAAGGCCATGTTCGAGATCATAAACCACAGAGTAAGGTAGTAATTAACGACATTTCCGAAGAGGCTACAAACACGTCAACAAGAGTTGTTGATCAAACTGGCACTACAACAAGAGTTGTTGATGAAGCCAACACATCGCGTCAGTCACATCCACCTCAAGTGTTGAGGGTGCCTCGACGTAGTGGGAGGATTGTGTCACAACCTGACCACTACGTGAGTTTAACTGAAACTCAAGTTGTCATGCCTGATGGCGGTGTCGAGGATCCATTGACCTATAAGAAGGCAATGGAAGATACTGACAAGGATAAATGGGTCAAAGCAATGGACCTGGAAATGGAGTCGATGTACTTCAATTCTGTTTGGGAACTTGTAGATCAACCTGACGGGGTAAAACTCATAGGGTGCAAATGGATCTACAAGCGAAAAAGAGACGCCGAAGGAAAGGTACAGACCTATAAGGCGAGACTTGTGGCAAAAGGCTACACACAAAGGGAAGGGGTGGACTATGAAGAAACCTTCTCCCCTGTAGCTATACTGAAGTCTATTAGAATACTTTTCTCCATTGCCACATATTATGACTATGAGATATGGCAAATGGACATCAAGCCTGCTTTTATGAATGACAATCTTGAAGAAAGTATTTATATGTCTCAACCCGAAGGGTTTATAGAATAATGTCAAGAGCAAAAGGTTTGCAAGCTTAAACGGTCCATATATGGACTAAAACAAGCATCTCGATCTTGGAACATAAGGTTCGATACTGCGATCAAATCTTATGGTTTTGACCAAAACTTTGATGAGCCTTGTGTATACAAGAAGATCGTCAACAACACCATAACCTTCTTAATGTTGTATGTGGATGTTATTCTACTCATTCGGAATGATGTAGGATACCTTACTGACATAAAGAAGTGGCTAGCGACTGAGTTCCAAATGAAGGATTTGGGAGAAGCTCAGTATGTTCTTGGCATCCAAATTCTAAGGGATCGCAAAAACAGATCGTTAGCCCTGTCTCAAGCAACTTATATCGACAAGATGCTTGCTCGATATTCGATGCAGAATTCCAAGAAAGGTTTATTACCCTTCAGGCATGAAATGCATCTGTCTAAGGAACAGTGTTCTAAGACACCTCAAGAAGTTGAGGATATGAGACGTATACCCTATGCTTCAGCAGTGGGCAGCCTGATGTACGCTATGCTCTGCACTAGGCCTGACATTTGTTATGTGGTAGTGATAGTCAGTAGGTACCAATCCAACCCAGGATATGATCACTGGATTGCTGTTAAAGGAATCCTCAAGTATCTACGGAGAACGAGGGATTACAAGCTTGTGTATGGCGCTAAGGACTTGATCCTTACAGGATACACTGACTTTGACTTCCAAACAGACAAGGATTCAAGGAAATCCACGTCGGGGTCAGTATTCACTCTTAACGAAGGAATGATAGTTTGGCGAAGCATCAAACAAGGATGTATCGCTGACTCCACCATGGAGGCTGAATATGTTGCGGCTTGTGAAGCAGCAAAAGAGGCGGTTTGGATTAAAAAGTTCTTGACAGGTTTGGAAGTCGTTCCAAACTTGAACTTGCCCATCACACTTTATTGTGATAACAGTGGTGCTGTGGCAAATTCTAAAGAACCTCGAAGCCATAAGAGAGGCAAACACATCGAAAGGAAGTACCACCTTATACGGGACATAGTGCAGCGAAGAGATGTGATTGTCACGAAGATCGCTAAAGAGCACAATATTGCTGATCCTTTTACAGAGGCACTCACAGCTAAAGTGTTTGAGGGCCATCTAGAAAGTCTAGGTTTACGAGCTTTGTACAGTTAGTCTAGGGCAAGTGGGAGAAATGTAATTGGGTATAGTGTATGCCCTAGTTTATTGTATTTTCCCTTTGCTTATGATAATGTACACCCCACTCGAGTTTAGTTCAAGTGGGTGTTTGTTGGGTGTGTTACCCTAAACTCGTAGTTTGTATTTTGTAAAAACAAATGTCTATTTAATAAAGTTTTATTCAATAAATTTGTTGTTGAATCATAGCTTTGCATTGTCCAAAATCCAATAAACTAAACATCCAAGGTTATTTATGATGTAATCGGGACAGTATATGTACTGGGTATATAGTTGATATACGGGGTATATATTTGATATACCCCTGATATATGAATGGATAATGTCCTGTGAATAACCTAAAGGGTCTACAGTATATGGATAAGACTGGGTACCTTATCCTGGCAACACTATGGATACGGCCCACTCTGTAAAGGTTACAGACGACTCGATCCAGGTCGTTCGTGTGGAGACATGCGAGTGGGGGTATCCTATACAATGAGTTTGTATAAGACCGGACCACGAAATAGGCAATCTTTAGATGTAACACCGTTAACTAATAGGTTGCTATTTCTTAGGATGACCAGGCAACTCATTCTCAATCCTGAGTGAGTTATGGACTCCTGCCCGTGAGGGCTCGCCCTTTGATCTGTATGGGTGAGAGTGGCCCGAGTCGCCGACTCAACATTCCTACCATTTTGGGGACTAAATCGAGTGGGGAGCTGGGAACATAACTTCAAAATATGGAATTCACTTCTTCCCGACTTTAAGGGAGTAGATAAGTGTTCCCTTAAATGCTGACTCTGGGACTTGAACAAAGGGCCTCATCCACTCATTGGACGAGAGGGACTTCCGGTTATTGGTTGGACCATAACCGGGTTGTTCATTAGAGGAGCAGTGGTGTTTAAGGAGTAAGATGTAACTCAGGGGTAAAACGGTAATTTGATCCACCTTGAGTTACGAACACTCGTGAAGGATTGACTCGTCATTAATGGTCGTATATCCATGGACACGAAAACATTCTGTAGTGAGAAGAGTGCAACTGCAGGTCTTTAGTGGAATGACCCGTAGTTAAAGAATCTAGATTAACTCGGTCAATGAGTTTGACCGATTAATCTTGCATCGTTGGAGCTTCGGATCTGTACGTCCATTAGATCCCCTTGCTAGCTCACAACGTGTAAAACGAGGATCAAACTTTTGGAAAATTTTGAAATGTTCAAATTTGGGATTATATGTATGTATATTGATACATTATAATATATTGTTAATTCTAAATTAAAACTATATATTATGAGAGAATTTTTTTTAATGAGATTCAAATAAAATTACTTTGAATATGATTCATATTAAAACTATAGGTTAAAAATAATGTGCATAAGATGTACATTACAACTATAAGTTATACGAGAGAAATACTTTTAGAATATGATTCTATTTTGATAATAAATAATTAAGTGTTAATTATTTATTTAGTTAATATATATATATATATAATTAATTAATTATTAACTCGATTAATAATTAATTAATTAATATTAATTAATTGCTTTTTATATATATATATATTAATTATTAATATTATTATAATATTAATATTAAAACACTCCCGTGCAATTTTGCAATGGAATGGGGAAGTTTAATGACGTGGGGTCACTCCCCACGTCATGTTGGTTGGTTTTGGGTTGCACAAGAGTTCTGTAAGGAAAAAAAAAATAGAACAAGAAACTTCCTATGATTCTCTCAAGTGCTCTCCCTCAATTCTCTCTTGTTTTCCAAATCAAATCTCCCACAAGCGAGATTGTCGTTCCCAGAAGATAGCGGGAAAATCGATGGTGGTTTTCGTTGGCGATTCCTTGAAGAACGGTTCTTCAAAGGTATAGGAAAAACTTTCCCTTGTATTTTTCCTATTTTCCATTTGTGGGTTTTGTTCCTCAAAATTCAAGAACAAGATCCCTGTTTCCGCTACAGAATTTACGTCCTTTTACAACTCAATGTAATAGTATATTTGATCATTTGATCATTTGTGACAATGATTTTATTGCGGTTGTGTGCTGTAAAGCGTATCTGAGCAAGTATTTTTATATGAAAGATCTTGGTATTCTTAAATATTTTTTTGGTATAGAGGTGTCTAGAAATAACTCAAGCCTATACTTATTGTTCGGAGATTAATGCGCTCCAAACAATTTCCCTTTCCACAATGATCTCCAGTTATCTAAGCCAATCACACAACAGAAAGAGAAATATATGGAAAGCAATATTAAACGACACGAGAATTTATAGTGGTTCACTCCAACAGTTTATGGGCTACGTCTAGTCTTCTGCTTAGATGCGGGTTCCACTATAATCAGAATTGGATACAAGCAAAACACTCTCAACATCTCACCCAGATAATTACCCTCTAGAGGTCCCAACAAAAGCCCTCTAGCATCTATGTATTATAACACACTATACTTAGGTATACAGGAAGGAAAGAACTCACAAAGAATCAAGATACTTCAAAATTTCGCTTCTTAGGAGGACACAAGTTTTTCTGCTATTGATTCATCAAAATAATCTTCAAAACAGAATGATGGGTGGTAATACTAGAACATTAGAAACCAGAAATAACAACTTGCTATTTCATGAGTTTTCTTAGTGGATTTATAAAACATATGCTCCTGTAGATAATTAACTTTCACTTTTGACTTTACAGTATTGAATGATTTAAATCAATCAGATTTTGACATAAACAAAAGTATAAGTGCACAAAAAAGTAATACTATGAAATGTTTTTTTTTTCAATAATTAGTAATAGAGAACAGCTAAGTAAAAGTTGTTAAAAGAAGTTTTGTCCAAATAGTCTCTCACATACTTTTGTCATTAGTTTCAAAATGTCCTGGACACGAGCATCGCCAGATTGCTTGTGAAATAAAATCCTTAGGTCGCAAAACCCCCTTCATAAGAAATTCTTGGTTTAAAAAATGATATAAAACTAAAGATTCGCTTTTCCATGTCTAATCTTATGCAGGAAAAGGAAAAAGAAACGATATCATGTGATGATGTTTAGTTCAATAAAAACAACAATAGCTTGGAACCTTTTCTCATAGCAACAATAAAATCCAGAAAGAGAAACCAGCTGTAAGAGCAAGATTTATGGAAAAGATGTCTCTAAAACTTGAAAAAAATAAAGGAGATGCCACCTGTTTATGCAAAGATCTGCACAACAGTGTGTTCCTGGTTGTAGCTCGAACCCGGCCTCCGGACCGACCTGAACACTCGGGCGGACCTGCACAAAAAGGTGAGCACTCCGACGATCAAGTCAGTATAGGTCGGATTCCAAGTCTAGTTCGAAGCCAGAAATCATCGTACCTGATCGGGGAGTGAGGTCCCCTACTTATGGGTGGTGGTCCCGCTAATCTAGCGACTGTTACATTCGGTAATCTCGGGACCGTCGGTTGACGGTTACGCCCGATAATCACGCCGCAGACAATTGCGCATCTCGGCCCATACCGAGCTCCCCGGTGGGTCGGACCTGAGCCAGGCTCACCTCGGCCCTCACACTTGGCATTTGTCGGCGTTGGTGGCGGCCATCTCGGCCTTCCGAGCTGGGCATGATTCATGAGTCATCTTGGAGCACCAATAGGGGTCTTCCACGTGTCCCCAGTATTCCCTTCCCCAAACATTGGCCCCCTCTCTGTCTGGTCCGATCTCGACCTGGCAGAGAAGTTCATTCGGCTTGCTTTGGACACGTGGCGACTTCCTATTCGTGGGAAAATACAACCGTCGCGGAAGATTTATCGTCGGAATATTCAAATATTCCGACGCTTCGGATCTCAGAGAGGATCCCAGCCGCTCGTTGATTACACGTGTACGGTGGGGAAGTTCCTCCGACGGGCTATAAATGCCCCCAATCCTTCAGATCATACCTTACGTTCCTTGAATTCTTGGAGTTCGATCTGAAGGCAGCTCGAACCCTTGGTAGGTCGGTCTCTTCCCTATCTCTTTCGAACATAATTGCCATGTCGTCCTCTATTAGCAGCAACCTAGGATCCGATCTAGCTCGTAGGTTAGAGTCCGAGCTCGAGGAGATAGAACACTTTATAATCTCCTATGACGGGGAGGATAACGATGCCTCCACTTCAGGTCAGGGTTTGGAATACCCTTCTAGGATACCTGAGCACTACCTCGGATCCCTTCATAGGGGGTTCGCTATCCCTGAGAACATCCTCCTCAGGCTTCCGGAGGAGGGGAAGAGAGCTGACCATCCTCCAGAGGGATGGGTCACTCTCTACTTCAAAATGTTTGAGTACGGCCTCAGACTTCCCTTTCACCCTTTTGTCCAAGAATTTCTCTTCCGGACTGGGTTGGCTCCGGCTCAAGTGGTCCCCAATGGGTGGGGTGTCATCTTCGCTTTGGCCATCCTCTTTTGGCTTCGAGCTCGGGATAGTGAGGAGGCCGAGCTGTTGGACGTAGACCAGCTCCTCGCGTGCTTCGAGGCGAAAAGGATAGCTAAGAAGCCTGGTCGGTTCTATATGTGCGCAAGGAAAGGCACAGGCGGTATAGTTAAGGGGCCGACCTCCATCAAGGGATGGGTGAGGAAGTGGTTCTACGCTTCGGGGGAATGGCTCGCAAAGGACGAGTCAGGTCGTCCCTTCTTTGACGTCCCCACTAGGTTTGGGAACCTAGGTACGGAATAGTTCTTACTTTTCGTAATTTTCTTCTGTCTTTCAGGTCTAACTCGGATTTTATCTTCGTGCAGTTTCAATCCGACCAGTCCCCGAGCTTACGCAAGCCTCCTTCGACACTCTGAAATACTACAAGGAGCGCTTTCCGAGGGGCAGGAAGGTCGGAACCCTAGTGACTGACGAACTGCTGCTTGAGTCCGGGCTGCTAGATTACAACCCTGCAGTTCGTCCCATCGAATCCTCAAGGCCGAACTCTGAACTTGGTATGCCGAACTTGCCTTCCCTCTTTTTCCTCTAACCTTGTGTTGACCCTTGTTTTTATCTTGTAGCCATGGTTTGCGGATTTGCAAGCGGCGTGAAGCGCAAGTCTAAGGGCCGAGCCCATGCTCTTGAGGCTGCCCAGAGTTCGAAACCGCCCACCCCTGCCGTGGTAGGGCCTGCCTCGGAAGATCCAGCCCCAGTGATCGAGCTGGAGTCTTCCGGGGGTCCCTCGAGGGAGAAGCGCCCCAGGGATCAGACCGAGGCGGCGGACGCCCCGCCTTTGGGCGAGGAGGCGAGGGAGGAAGCCCCTCTAAAGCGAAGAAAGAAGAAAAAGAAGGCGATCTCTCCCTCGGAAGTCGGAGCCTGCAGGGTCTTGCCTGCAGGTTGGGCTGATCGGGTGGACGATCCTGCGGCCAGGATGGGCGGGACGTCCGATGTGACGGCGCGGTTCAGAATTGAGCCGTCAAGTCTCAGGGTGAGGGAGCAGGTGACCCGCATCTCAGCTGCGAGTTTGGACCGCTGCCTAAAGAGGGCGTCCAAATTTGTGAGCGCCCCTGGGTCCGTTCTGCAGAGGACCATTGACTACGCCGCCGAGGTAAGACTAGTGCCCCATTTTTTTTTTTTGCTTGATTTCACCCAACAGGTAGTTCGATCTAACTTTTTCCTTGTACCATTTCTCAGGCGTTTGTTGCTTCCATTCAATCGGCTCTGCTTATGAAGGCCGAGCTGGATGGGAGGGAAGCTTTGGCAGCGAGGGAGAAAGAGGAGTTCTCCGCTGCCTTGGAGGCTGCTTCCTCCACCATGAAGGATGAGCTGCTGAAGGCTCACTCCGAGGTGGAGACTTTGAAGGCCGAGGTGGAGTCTCAGGCCGAGCTACTGAAGAAGGAGGATGACAGGCACAAGGCTCAACTCCGAGCTGCCCACGCCATCACCAGGGGCTTGGAGAGGGAGAAGTTCCAGCTCCTGAAGGAGAAGAACGACATGCTCCAGGCGCTCGAAGCGAAGGATAAGGAGTTGGAGCATGCAACTGCCGAGCTGGAGACGGCGAAGGAGCGCCTCAGCAATGGAGTCCTGCTGGAGGAATCGTTTAGGCAACATCCTGACTTCGATGGATTTGCCAAAGACTTTTCTGACGCGGGCTTCAAGTTCCTCATGAAGGGCATTGCTTCCGACATGCCCGACCTTCAGATTGATTTCAGTGGTCTGAAAAGGAGGTATGCCGAGAAGTGGGCGTCTGGGCCTAGCGGCACCCCTGGCCCCCAAGCGTTGGTGGATCGGTATGTCAAGGATCTGGACTCTGACTACTCCGATCCCGAAGAGGACCAGGCCGACTCCACTCAGGAGGGCGCTCCCCCAGCAGGCTCTTAGACGACCACCCTTCACGAGGCTTCTCGCTGTTCTCCCTCCCTTTTCTTTTTGTTTGTAAGTGTCAGGGCAGAGCTGCAAGGTCTATAAGCCTTGGCTCTGCTCTTCATTCAATAAAGAGACTCCCATTCGCTTCTACTTTGTTGTTACTGACCTCTTTTCTTTGCTTTTCCTTTGAACTGCGGCTAATGTCACCTCACACCTCTTTACTTTTGAGGTCGCGCCTTTAAATAAACTAATTTGAAAGTTTGAGTTTGAATCTCTTAATGTTCAACACATTGCACCAACTCTGGATTTTTAACATTTCACCCTTAACTTAAAAAGGTAAAAAGGCTAAAATCCGTAGCTACTCTTCATATCGTTCCTCGTATCCTTAGGCTTCGAAGGATTGAATTTGAACCAACTGCTGGAATGCGATCGCGTGGGAGTCCGTGGCCCCCATTTAATTTATGGTCGAACTCGGAAGCACGAAATTAAATCATCACATTTATTCCGATCATAATGCTTTTGGAACAGTCGTTACAAATTCATTGAAAACCCTTTTAGCATTTCAAGGATAATAACGCTTCAGATGTTCCGCGTTCCACGGGTGCGCGAGGACATCTCCTTTCAGATCGGCCAATACGTACGTCCCAGGTCGGACGATGCCCTTGATCTCAAATGGGCCTTTCCAGGCCGGATCAAGGGCACCCACATGCGTTTGGACCCTCCTTAAGACCAGATGTCTGACCTGAAAGGCCCGAGGTCGAACGCGGGCATTGTAATGTCTGGCCATCCTGCCCTGATATTCCGCCAGGCGTAGCTGGGCCATTGCTCTTCTTTCTTCCAACAAGTCGAGGTTGAGGAGCAGCTCTTCCTCATTTGTCGAAGGCTCGTAATGCTCTACTCTGTCAGATGGCATGCCGATCTCAACCGGGACTACAGCTTCGGAGCCGAAGGCCTGGGAGAACGGGGTCTCACCCGTCGACCCCCGTTGGGTGGTTCGGTACGACCATAGAACTTCTGGTAGCTTCTCGGCCCACCTGCCTTTCTTGGAGTCCAGTCTAAGTTTGATGCCTCGCTTGATGATCTTGTTGACCGCCTCCACCTGTCCATTTGCTTGCGGATGTGTGGGGGACGAGCTGAGATGACTTATGCCAAGTTTGCTGCAGAAGTCTTTGAACTTGGCGTTGTCAAACTGCTTCCCATTGTCTGTCACTATGGCCTGTGGTATACCAAAGCGACATATGATGTTCGTCCATACGAAGGACGTGACCCTGGATTCCGTTATGTGGGAGAGCGCTTCGGCCTCGGCCCACTTGGTGAAGTAATCCATAGCAACCACAGCGAACATGGTCTGGCCCTTGCCCAAAGGGAAAGGACCAATGATATCTACCCCCCACTGCGCGAATGGCCACGGGGCCGAGATGGGGGTGAGCAGCTCGGGAGGTTGGTGGATTACGGTTCCGTAGCGTTGGCAATTGTCGCAAGTTCTAACGAACTTCTTGGCGTCCTGGCTGAGGGTCGGCCAATAGTATCCTTGTCGGATCACTTTGGCTGACAGCGACCGGGCGCCCGAGTGATTGCCGCACACTCTTCGTGGATCTCTCTGAGGACGTACAGGCCCTCTTCAGGGGTTAGACATCTCAACAGAGGCAGGGAAAAGCCACGTCGGTACAATGCCCCATCTCGAACCACGAACCGAGCTGCCCGCCTTGCCAACTTTCTGCGCTCCTTGGGGTCTTGTGGTGAGTTGCCCCTAATGAAATCCGCGATCGGGTCCATCCATGAGGGTTCTGGAGCGCCGATCTCTATCAGATCTGGTTCTAAGATCGAGGGATTATCTAGGATCTCGACGGGGACCGACCTGGCCAGGTCGGTCTCGTACGCCGATGCTAACTTGGCCAAGGCGTCTGCATTAGAATTTTCTACCCGCGGAATCCGGCTTACTTCGCAAGTTCGAAACTGGGCAAGGTATGATCTGACCTTGCCCAAATACTTCTCCATTCGGGTGTCTTTGGCTTCGTACTTGTCCTTGATCTGGCTCACAACCAGCTGGGAGTCACTGAAGACCTTAACACAAGAGGCCCCCAATGCTCTAGCGATTCGCAGGCCAGCAATAAATGCTTCATACTCAGCCTCGTTGTTTGAAGTCCGGAAGCTGAACCGCAAGGCATACTCAAATCGTTCACCCCCTGGTCCGAGCAAGAGGACCCCGGCTCCGCACCCCTTCTCATTGGAGGATCCGTCGACATAGACTGTCCAAGGCAGGTCGGACCCGCTCAGCTCGGAAGGTGGTGTGAGCTCGGCTATGAAATCTGTCGCTGCTTGCCCTTTCAACGCAGTTCTGGGTTCGAACTGGATATCGTACTCACTTAGCTCTATTGCCCACTTCATTAGGCGTCCGGAAGCTTCCGGCTTGTGGAAGATACTTTTAAGGGGCGAGTTAGTGAGCACCACCACCGTATGGGCTTGGAAGTATGGTCTAAGTCGTCGGGCCGAGGTGACCAAAGCGAGAGCCAACTTCTCCATCTGAGGGTATCTAGTCTCGGCTTCGGTCATAGCCTTGCTTGTATAGTAGACCGGGTTTTGCCGCGCTTCCTCTTGCCGGATTAGGGCCGAGCTGACGGCACTGTCAGACACTGCTAGGTATAATTGGAGCTTGTCCCCGGCATAGGCTTGGCGAACATTTTGTTCACCATTCTCTGGTAGGTCGCTCCTGCGTTTTTTAACCCGAAGGGCATGACCTTGTAGCAATACAGACCTTGGTCTGTTATGAAAGCGGTATGACCTTCATCTGAGACATGCATCTTGATTTGGTTGTACCTAGAGTAGGCGTCCATGAAAGTGAGCAGTTCGTGCCCGGCTGTGGCGTCCACGAGCTGATCGATCCTCGACAATGGGAAGCAATCTTTCGGGCATGCCTTATTTAAGTTCGTAAAATCTACGCACATTCTCCACTTGCCGTTAGATTTTTTAACTAATACAACATTGGAGAGCCACTCGGGATACGAAATTTCTCTTATGTATTCAACTTTCAAGAGTTTGTTAACTTCCTCAACAATTATATCACTCCTCTCCTTGTTTATAGGTCTTCTCTTTTGTTTCACAGGTCGGAATGATGGATCTATGCTGAGGCGATGTGTCATAATTCGCGGGTCAATGCCAGGCATGTCCTCATGGGACCACGCAAAGACGTCCGAGTTGGATCTGAGGAAGTGGACTAGCTCCTCTCTGTCGGTGGCCCCTAGCTTGGTTCCTATGCTTACCTGCTTATCGGGACTAAGCAGAGGAACAAGCTCGAGCTCCTTAGTGGGCGCGGCAAACTCCTTCCTCGGCAGGTCGGCCTCAAACTCGAGCGTCCCATCCCTGAGAGTTTCGAGGGCGCAGACCGATGGGCCTTTGAGTGCGGCGGCATAACACTCCCTCGAAGCGGTTTGTTCTCCTCGGACCGTGCCCACGCCATTGGGGGTGGGATACTTCAAAACTTGATGAAGTGTTGAAGGAATGGCCCGAAATGAGTGGATGATGGGTCTCCCAAAGATGGCGTTATAGGCCGACCTACCGTCAACTACCACGAACTCGGCCATTTGAGTGATCTGGGTTTGGTTCTGCCCCAGCGCGACCGGCAAGTCGATGCAACCCTCTGGGATGACCGATTCTCCGGAGAACCCAACCAGCGGCGTCGGGCTTCTCTTCAATTGCGACCTCGTCCAGCCCAAGGCGAGGTAGGTCGGTAAGGACAGGATGTTAGCGGATGCGCCCCCGTCTACCAGCACTCTCCTAACCACCACATGATCAATCAAGGAAGCAATCACAAGGGCATCATTGTGGGGCAGGTGGACCTCCTCCAAGTCTGCACCGTCAAAGGTGATTGGGCAGGTCGGCCCCTACTCCCTGATGATGCACACCTCGCGTCTGGCTGCACGGGCTAACTCCTTTCTTTTATGTCCGGATTGACCCCCGCTTGGCGGTATTGATGACCGCAGGTCGGTCGGTGCGCCGAGGTGGCGTCCTTGAACGCTTTCGCTCCTCCTTTTTCTCTGCTGAGCTGGTCCCGGGCTTTCCCACAAACTTCTTGAAGTAGCCGTCTTGAATTAGATCTTCAATTTGGCGCTTCAATTCCCAGCAGTCCGACGTGTCGTGGCCGTGCTCCCGATGGAAGCGGCAATACTTGTCCTTGCTGCGCCTCTCCGGGGCTCCCCGAAGTTTCTCCGGACGCTTGAGTAGTTTTTCCATTCCAGAATCCTCGATGTTCGTTAGGATCTCGGAAATTGGAATCGTGGTTGGGGTGAAGCGCTCGTAAGGCCGGCTCCTGGTAGGTCCGTTCTCCGCCCTTCGATAGTCAGCTCGGCCGCTGGAAAAGGATCTCTTGTCTTTGGACTTGGGATCTGTCCTTTCATCTTTTCCACTTCTGCCCCGGCCGATCTTTCGTTCAGGTCGGCCGGTTTTGGTTCGGAGGAGCTCCTGTCCATCGATGACTTTCTTCGCCTTCTGGAGCACCTCGGCGAAGGTGGTCGGGGCCTCCTCTCCAAGTTTCACCGTGAGGGCCTCATCGGCTAGACCGGTGAGGAAATAGCACATGGCCAAGTCATCGGAGCAGTGTGCGACCTTCAACTGCTCCTCCTGGAATCTAGTGACATACTCCCGCAGCGTCTCCCCCTCCTTCTGCCTGATGGTGGCGAGATGGGTCGCTGTCTTTTTGTCGTAGTGCCGAGAAGAGAACTGGGCGAGGAACTCCCTTCTCAGCTGAGAGTAGGTCGAGATCGACCTGGCTGGCAGTCTCCGGTACCACAATTGCGCGCTGCCAGTAAGCGCGATCTGAAAGGCGCGACATTTGATTGCGTCTGATGCCGCCTGGAAGTCCATGAGGCCTTCAAAGACTTCAACATAGTCTTTGGGGTCCTTCATCCCGTCATAAGGCTTCACGGTAGGAGCTTTGAACTTCGGAGGGATTGGTGCTTCCAAAACGTCCGAGGTGAAAGGCGATTCTCCCAAGTCGCCATCGTTCAGTGAATCGTCTTTCTGCTCACATTTGGCCTTTAAGGCCTCCACTTGAGCATCAAGCTCCCCCCTCAGCTGGTCGAACTCCTCCCTTGTGATTATCCTTGCGGGGTTGTGGGAGGATTCAGCCTGCTGATTGGAGCTCCTGTGGGAGCAGGATGGTGACTGCCCTTTTCGAAGAGACGAGCCTCTCTTTCGGTTGAGATGCTCACGGAGGTCTCCCCTCTGGCGAGTGTACCCCTCACTCTCGTTCTCTTTGGGACGTTCCTCCTCGGCTGGGCCGAGGTGGGAACCCCTTTGCTCGCGTACGTCCATGCGCGTCGCCCGATTTTCAGATCGGGACCCTGCGCCTACAGCTAGCACCATTTCGTTATACATTGCCTCCATGGAGCGCATTTGCGTGCGCATTGCCTCCATCTCTCTCTGGAGCGCATCAAAATTCTCGCTTGTTGGAGCCGGGGCTGGACCCCGGGCGCCCTTCTTAGAGGTCCCACCTCGACCACGGGTGGCCTTGGACGTCCTCGGGTGTGCAGGCGGTAGGGCAGGCGCGGTGATTCGTGCCGACCTGCGGAGGGGTTCCGCTGCTAGGCCGTTGTGACCTTGCCCCTCTACCGCCGCTGCTCCGACCTCCCTCTGGTGGGCATCGCTGGCAGCCAGAGTCCTTCGATCCGTCGTATTGGTCGAATTCGCTGGTTGAACCATGTTCGCTCGCGTGTTGGTTTAAAGGAATTGGGATGACTCAGATTGTCAGTCGAGTCCCCACAGACGGCGCCAAATGTTTATGCAAAGATCTGCACAACAGTGTGTTCCTGGTTGTAGCTCGAACCCAGCCTCCGGACCGACCTGAACACTCGGGCGGACCTGCACAAAAAGGTGAGCACTCCGACGATCAAGTCAGTATAGGTCGGATTCCAAGTCTAGTTCGAAGCCAGAAATCATCGTACCTGATCGGGGAGTGAGGTCCCCTACTTATGAGTGGTGGTCCCGCTAATCTAGCGACTGTTACATTCGGTAATCTCGGGACCGTCGGTTACATCCGGTAATCTCGGGACCGATGGTTACGCCCGATAATTACGCCGCAGACAGTTGCGCATCTCGGCCCATACCGAGCTCCCCGGTGGGTCGGACCTGAGCCAGGCTCACCTCGGCCCTCACACTTGGCATTTGTCGGCGTTGGTGGCGGCCATCTCGGCCTTCCGAGCTGGGCATGATTCATGAGTCATCTTGGAGCACCAATAGGGGTCTTCCACGTGTCCCCAGTATTCCCTTCCCCAAACACCACCTAAGAAACTCGCAGCATTGAAAGCCACCCAAGAAATATGGAAAGAACATCGTATACACTAGCTAGCAAACAAACAGGATAACAATATAAGTATTAATTGAACATAACAAATCAAATATAATTAAAATACAATATATTTTTCAACTTTTTATTGGTCGTAGAACAAGTTAGCCCTGATTTTTAGCGTTTTCTATGGATTCTCTGCAAGTCTCACTCACTACAAGAAAATTGTTGTCCAACAAGGAAAATTAGAGACGAAAAACCTTTTGTCGCAAAAAAAAAAGCGACGAAAATAAATAGTCGTTAAAAAAGCAACGAAAATGAATTTTCGTCACTCCAAACGCCGGCGACGAAAATAAAATTTCGTCTGAGCAAGGTGACTAATTTTTGTCATTGGGGCAACGAAAAGTTTTCGTCGCCGGCTTTTGGAGCGACGCATGGGCGCCAACTTTGGCGCTCTTCTTTTTATTAAAACATACGACACTATTTTGGCGCTCAGCGATGAAATGAGTTTTCGTCGCCCACCTCCCAAACAATGTCGTTCTGGCTGAAATTTCGACGTCGTTTTGGAGGCAGGCGGCGAAAACCCTTTTCGTTGCTGACCCCTTCAAAACCAAAACCGGGAAAATTGACAAAATAAGCTTCCTGTGAGACCCTTTTAAGTTTTTTAATAGCTCTTCTCAAAACACAAGTTTTCTAGTCATTGCTGACATCACCTAGTTTGCCAAATGACCTCCCATGCCCTTCCTTACTCTACTGCTTTTTTAGTTTTCGTCATTTTCCTCCCTTATTTCTCTTTTTCTTTATTTCTGGTCCCTACCTCCATCTTCCTCCTTTTCCAGATTTTTTTCTTCTTTCTTTCTCTTTTCCATGCCTTCCGCAAGCATGAGTTTTTTCTTGTTTACTAAACCATAAAAAGAAAAAACCTAAATCTCTCACCATTTTTTAAATAGCAGCCTCCATAATTCCCGTGACCTTCAACAATCGCCGACGACGGATGCATCAAAGCCGACGAGGGAGGTCATTCGTCAAAGAAAGAGGCTCAGGAGAGGAAGAAAGTTACGATGGGATGGGGAAGGAGATAGAGAGAGAGTTGAATAACAGAAAGTTGAGAGAGAGAGAATTGAGCGAGAGAGAGAAAACGAGAGATGAGCGAGCGAGAGCGAGATTGAGCGAGAAACGATTTTAAAAATTGGAATGGAGAGACGAAATCTCAAATTTAAAATACTAAGCATTGAAGATTTTTTTAACTAAAATTTAAAATTATAAAATCGCATTAATTTTAGTATATTCAAATTTGAAATTTAATTTAGATTTGTTTTCTTAATTGTTTTTTTCCTATTAAATTATTTGAACGAATCATTTGAAAAATTAACATAAATCTCTCCTTTAATATCTCCCCTAATTTTGATTAGGGGTAGAATTCAAATTTATAATTTAATTAGGTAGTCCTCCTTTAATAGTAAATTTAAAATTTTATCTAATTAGGTGGAAGTATAAAAAAAAATCATGTTTTTTCCTTAATCTGTTCCTCATAATATAAATCTGCTCCTTTAATCATAAATTTAAAATTTAATTTAACTCAATTTGGTGGAGTAAAGAAAAAAGAAAAAGAAAAAGAAAACAATCCCCTTTTTTCCTAACCATCCCATTTTTTTCGTTATTATCACCACTTCTTCACCGCTCTCTAGATCTCGCTCTCTCGATCTCGCAAAAGAAAACAATCCATTTTTTTCCTAACCATCCCATTTTTTTCTTTATTATCACCACTTCTTCACCGCTCTCTGGATCTCGCTCTCTGGATCTCGCTCTCGTCTTTCTCGATCTCGCTCTGTCTTTCTCGATCTCACTCTATCGATGACGTCGCTCTCGCTTTGTCCCTCTCTCTTCTCTCCTCTCTCTCTTCTCCCCTCCCTCCTCAACGCATTTGGTTTCATGGAGAAGAAGATAGTCCGGACAAGAGGGACGTACAAGAGATATAGAAGGAAAGTTTTTGAAATCTTGAAAATTTGATTTTAGAAGAGAGGGTGAAAGAGTTGGGAAAAATAATAAGGAAATTTTTATCTTATTTCATATGCAAATTATTCTTGTTCAACAATGTCGCCGGAGAGGCCACCAGGGAGGCGCAAGAGCTCGGGATGGAAGCAGCGGACGGCAACCGAACGGGACCTCCACTCGTTGAATTCCTAGCGGAGACGCCAAAAACTGGTATGTGTTATGTAGAAATCATGGACAAGATCAAGCAAATCTATGAAATAGAGGAAAGAGGAGGGGAGAGAGAAGAGAGATGGAGTTTGGAAGAGAAGAAAAAGTAAGGAGGGGCATGAAATGTCATTTGACAAAGTATGTGATGTCAGCAGTGACTAGAAAACTTGTGTTTTGGAGAGGGCGATGAGACACCTACACAACGTTTATTTTGTCAATTTTCCCTTCAAAACCCCACCTCATTTTCTTTCTCCCCATTTCGTCTCTCTTGGGTTTCTTCTCCATCTATAGTTCCCCCTTCTTCGCCACCGCCCTATTGCCGCCATTTCTTTCGTTATTTCGCCAGAAGGTTGTGCGATTTGGGTCAAATGTAAATTTATTTCCTTTTTAAACTTTATCTTACTTGATTTAAGCTAACATGCATTTTTTCTTTGTAGTTTTCATTTGTCTTCGCTGCCGTACCTCAAACCAAAAGTTACGCGGTTCTTTTTGGGTGTGGGTCAAGTTTAAATCAAAAGTAAATTTATTTGATTTTTAAACCTTAACTTACTTGATTTTATCTATATGTAATTTTTTTTTTTGTAGATTAATTCATGATTTGGGGATGAAGAATTACTATTTGGTATAATTTTTCTGTTTTATTTTACTTGAAGTATATCACCGAGTTCCACCCTATTAGCCTATGCATAGTTTTATAAAAGATTGTTACGAAGACAATTGCAAATCGGTTGAAGCTTATCCTAGATTATATTATTTCTCCTTTCCAGAGTGCCTTTGTCTTGGCGAGGAATATTTCAGATAACGCAATTCTAGAATACGAGTGTATTCAGAGCCTAAATCGAGGAGATCTGGAAAGATAAACTGGAGGGCTCTAAAGCTTGATATGAGTAAACCTTACGATAAGGTGGAATGACATTTCATTCAGAAGTTCATGACGGCTTTAGATTTCCATGTCTCATTTATCAACCTGATTATGCGGTTTATTTCTTCAGTTAGTTATTCTTTTGTAATAAACGATGAACGGAAAGGTTCTTTGATTCCTCATAGAGGTCTCCGTCAATGAAACCCCTATCTCTTTACCTTTTTCTTCTTTGTGCAGAAGGCTTATCTATGATTCTATCAGAGCTTGAGAGGGTGAAGAAAATTTCGGGCATTAAAATTGTTAGAGCAAGCCCTCCAATAAATCATTTGTTCTTTGCTGACGATAGCCTATTTTTTACCAAGGCAACTAGAGCAGAAGTTCAGGCGATGGTCAAGGCTTTGGAGTTCTATTCAGTCTTAACAGGTTGGGAGATAAACTTTAAAAAATTGGCTGCTTGTTTCAGTCCTAATACAGGGAGAGCCATGAAAAGATCGCTAGCAAGGCTTCTCAATCTCGGAGAGGTTGCGTGTCATAAGAAGTATTTAGGCCTTCCTTCTTCTCTTTCATATAAGAAGATTGTGTCGTTTGGGTATATTAAGGACAAAATGTGGAAGCATCTTCAAAACTGGAAGGAGAAGCTCTTCTCGGTGGGAGGGAAATAAATTTTGTTAAAGGCGGTCATGCAAACTATCCCTACCTACTCCATGTCTTGTTTCACATTGTCAAAAAGGGTGTTAGTGGAATGTAATCGGCTTATGGCAAGATTCTGGTGGGGAGGGAGTGAAGACAAGCGGAAGATCCACTAGGCCAAGTGGAAAAATGTGTGTATCCCGAAATCTAAAGGTGGGTTGGGTTTTAGGGATGGGAAAGTGTTAACCAAGCTCTATTAGTAAAACAAGGTTGGCGAATTCTCACGACTCCCAACTCCCTTGTGGCCCAAAGTTTTGAAGAGCAAATGTTTCAGAAACTGCTCCTTTCTTGAAGCTCAATGCAAACGGAATGCTCCTTTTTGTGGAGAAGTCTAATGTGGGGGAAAAATATTTTACGTATAGGGACTTGGTGGAGGGTGGGGAATGGACAACAAATTTTTGTTGAGAAAGACCACAAGATTCCTGATTCTTGGGGTCCAACTGGACAATGGAATGTTCCTCTGATTCGAGATTGCTTTGATAATGGAGATGTGGAGAATATTCCCAATATAATTCTTCCTCGGTCTAATCAACCTCATAGAACCATGTGGCAATTTACAAAGAATGGCATTTTTACCGTGAAGAGTGGTTATCATGTGGCCAATTCTAGAAAGGCTCGGGTGAGTCCATCAGATATTAGCCAGGCTGAAATTTGGTGGAAACGGCTTTGGAGTGCAAATGTCCCATCAAAGGTGATGCTTTTCGACTGGAGATTGTTTAATAATTTCCTTCCAACTGTAGAAAATCTGAGAAACCGAGGAGTTGACATATCGGGAAGGTGTTCTACGTGTGGGGCTGGCAAGGAAGACTCTTTTCATGTGTTTTGGCGATGCAAATAGAGTAAGCTCGTTTGGGCATGTACTCCTTTCTACAATATGGATTGGCCAAAGAATGTCTCTATTGTCTCTGATATTTTATGGTGGTTTAGCGATAAGCATACAACTGATTTTGACCTTTTACTTACTATCACTACAATAATTTTGATTTTTGGCGACGGAATTTTTGGCGACCACAGATTTTTTCCACGCCGAAAGAGATTTTCAGCGACGACATCTAATTTCGTCTCGATAGTCACGGTTTTGGCGACAAAATTGAAATTCGTTGCCTAAACCAATCTTTTGGCAATGAAATCGGTAATGTGTCGCCGAAAGTTTATTGTTTCGAGGATGAAACCAGGTTTCGTCACTGAAACTTAGTCTTTCAGCGACGAATTACCAATTTCGTCGCCGAAAGACCCATATTTCGGCAACGAAATATATATTTGGTCGCCAAAACATGGGTTAATCCATGAAATTTTATGAGGCGGTAAAATTTCCGCCCCTTTCTGGGCATCTTTGGCGACGAGAAGTATGTTTCATCGTCAAAGAGGCACGACTTTCGGCGGCAACTTGGCTTTTCGTCATCGAAGGTGGCCATCGGCAACGAAATAATGATTTCTTCATCGAAAGGGTCAAAGACAAATTTTAAATTTGCTTTTTCGGCCACAATTTTTGAACCTTTGGCGACGACTTTAAATGTCGTCGCTAAAGGTTGCCCTAAAATCCAAACAACTCATTTCTTCTTAATTCCTCCATTTCTCATCTTCCTCTTATCTCTCTCTCGCGCCGTCCCCACCCCTCATCTCTCTCGTCGCCACGTTCGTCGTTGCCGCTCCCGAAGCCATCCGTTCTCACTGTCGTCGTCCGTCCATCCCCACCGTTGTCCGATCCCGCACTCTCCCTTCTTTTGTCCGCGTCGCCCGCACCCTCTCTTCTTCATTTCGTGCCGCCCGTACCTGCTTCGACGCAGCCCTCACCATTTTCTCCGCCGCCACCTGCCGTCGCCGTGTCGACGCCTCAACAAGGCTTGAGGTTGTTTTTTTACCCTATTTATGTTATTTTTTTATAATATTAGAATTATTTAGGTCTTTTCGTATTTTAAAAATATTATATTTATGTATATTATTTTGTTTGTTATTTGAGAAATTGTCAATTTCATTTGATAAATTGTGAATTCTATTTGATGTTTTGTAATCTTTAACACATGCTTTGAGTTATGTTTTGTTTAGTAGTAGATGTTTTATATGAGTTATTGGATAAATTGTGAAATGACTTATTTGAGAAATTATGAAAATTGTTAATTGTTTTATTTTGACATACTTTATTTGATTGTGAGATGTTGAAATATTGTTTGTCTGATTTAATTTATTGGTTTAGTAACTAGGAAATACTGTTAGTTATTTAGTTTAAAAGCTACCAAATGAATATGTGGTGATCAAGTCAACTACTTAAATTAGTCGATGCTTGTGCGCATGATTGTTTTATTCATATGTGTTCTTTGTGATTTTATTGTGTTGGTTTTGAATTTATAATGAATTATGAATTCGTTATTTTGGTTGTGAATGTTTGATCTAGATTTTTAGCGACCTCTCTAAGTATATTTTAGTTCTTTTTTTAGTGGTTATATCTTAGGAATATATCTAAGCCTTCAATAATACTTTCAAACTCTCCTACTTTTAACTACAACACTCATAATCGACAATAATGACCACACCCCTGTCCTCATCGTCTCACTTTGAATGCAAATTTTAGATATTTTTATTTTAAAAATATCCTTAGGTTGATGGCAAAATGAACCTAATCTTTTATCTGATTCTTTTAGGATTCAACATTGACCATTTATACTGAATTAGAGGTTTTTTAAATAGTATTATCATGGAGAATGAATAAGGATTGGATTAAGGTTAGTGATAGATTCTCGCCCGAATATGTTCAAGGAGTAAAACATTTCATAGAATTGGCAAAACTTCACGTCAACAATATGGGAAAAACAAGATGTCCATGTAGATATTGTATGAATGTAAAGTGGCTTTCAATTGATGAGGTAGAAAGACACTTGTTTATAAATGGAATATCACTTTCATATACTCAATGCATATACCATGTAGAAGAACCAATCCGTTCAAGTTGTTATACAAGACGTGAAACTCCTTCACACAATGAATTAAGTAGAGAACCCAATGTTATGAATAATGAGGATGGTGATATGTCTGGACTTCTGAATGATTTACAGTACCCTATGGTAGAAGAAAATGTAGAAGGTGAACAATTTTGTTTTGAGATGCCCCCAAACGAACATGGAAGAGACACGTCTAACAATTTCGAGCAGTTGTTCAATGAAGCGCATAGTCAATTGTATCCAAGTTGTACAAAATTTTCATTATTGAATTTTTTAGTAAAACTTATGCATATCAAAGTCATTAACAATTGGAGTAATAAATTGTTTGATATGTTACTTGAATTGTTAAACGAAGCATTTTACAATAGTTGCATCTATACCTAGTACATCATTGAGGCTAAAAAAAGACTGTGTGATTTAGGACTTTCATATGAGTCCATACATGCTTGCAAGTATGATTGTATATTATTCATGAAAGAATATTCTAAATGTCAAAGTTGTCCAGTATATGGTGAACCTCATCATAAAAACAGTGATGGGAAAGCTTCACAAGTCCCCCAAAAAGTGTTACGACATTTTCCATTGATACCAAGATTGAAATGGTTCTTTTCTTCAAAACATTTCGCTTCTGAAATGAGGTGGCATAAAGAAGAACGAGTTGAGACAGAGGGTGTCTTATGACATCCAGCTGACGCTTTGCGGTAGAAGCATCTAGATAACACATTTCTTTGATTTGCTTCAAACCCACGAAATGTTCGTTTGGGACTAGCTTCAGATGGGTTTAATCTAGTTTGGGAATATGAGTAATTTGTATAGCATGTGGCCAGTGGTACTTATTTCATATAAGTTACCTCCTTGGAAGTGCATGAAGGAAAGTAATTTATTAATGTCATTGCTTATTCCTGGGTCTAAGTCACCTGGAAAAGATATCGACGTTTACTTACAGCCATTAATTGAAGAGTTGAAAGAGTTATGTGATACTAGGGTTCGTACTTACGATTGTGCAAGTGGTGAGTACTTTCAACTACACACAACTCTTTTATGGACTATTAATGACTTTCTAGCATATGGTGACTTGTCTGGATGGAGTACGAAGGGATACCAAGCATGTCTCATCTGTAAAGAGGACAATTCGTCTTTTCGAATAAGAAGCAAAATTTGTTCATGGGACATCAACGTTATCTTCCTCAAAATCATAGTTGGTGTGGGAATAGACTGCATGATGGAAAGTTAGAACGACGCCCCCCACCAATGTCAATGGATGAAGATGCGATTCTTCAACAAGTAAATACACTAAATTTTCCAAATTTTGGTAAGAATCCAACCAAACAAAAGAGTAAAAGAAAGCGAGATTTAAATTGGACGAAAAAAAGTATATTCTTCGAATTTCCCTATTGGTCGAAACTTATGTTAAGACATAAGTTGGATGTGATGCATATCGAGAAAAACATATGTGACAATCTAGTAGGAACTTTGTTAAATATTGATGGGAAAACGAAAGACATGATCAATGCGCGTTTGGATTTAGAAGATTTAAAAATTCGAAGAGATTTACACTTACAAAAAGAGGGGAATAAAGTTGTAAAACCACATGCTATGTATACATTGACTGCTGCTGAGAGGGTGAAGATTTGCAAATTCTGGAAATCAGATAAGTTTCCAGATGGATTTGTGTCAAATATATCGAGATGTGTGAGCGTAGAGGATGAGGGGTTGAAAACTTATGACTGTCATGTTTTGCTACAACGACTCTTACCGATTGTCATTCGAGCATACGTACCAAATTTTGTGGGTACGACTATCGTTGAGCTATGTAACTTCTTTCGTGATATATGTGCAAAGACAGTACACATCAATGATCTGGATCGATTGCAATCTGACATTATAATCATACTATGTAAGTTGGAGAGAATATTCCCACCAGCATTTTTTAATGTTATGATGCATCTTGCAGTTTACTTACCATACGAAACAATAATTGTGGGACAAGTTAGTTGCAGTTGGATGTACCCTATCGAGCGAAGTCTCCGAACCTTAAAACAATATGCACAGACGAAGAACAAAGCTCGTCTTGAGGGTTCAATAGTCGAATCATTCGTCATGAATGAATCGTTGACTTTCTGCTCATTGTATCTGAGTGGAATTGAAATGAGATTTAATAGAGATGAATGCAACAATGATACTATTGTCAGTTATAAAAATTGTGGACATTTTGACGTGTTCAGGCTAAGAACACATCCTTTAGGGGCATCAACTTTGAAAACATTATCCGTCATTGAAAGAAAAGTTGCATAGTGGTATGTACTGACAACTGTGCAAAGATAGAGTCGTATCGCGAGTAAGTTCGGCTTATGCTACGTTCACTTTAATTTCACACTTAGTACATGTAACACTAATATTGTTTTTCTCTTGGAATTGTAGTCAACATTTGAGCTGAATTCGAATTCTTGGAGATAATGTTCCAGCCCTATATGAACGACACAATACACAATTTCCTGATTGGTTAAAAAAAAGTTAATATTGATTTTTAGAGTTTGAATGTAGATGAACACAAAACGAAATCGCTAAGTATTTTGTTATGATCTATTACAGGTTTTGACATTACGGGAACAAGGCGAATTAAATGATGATCTTTATTCACTTGCGTTAGGGCCCTCACTAATTGCACGTTCATATAGTCGTTGTATTGTAAACAGACTACGCTTTTATAATATAGAACGCGATAGTCGTCGAAAGTGGGGTCATGGTGTGTGGATTAGAAGGGGATAACATGAACTTTTATGGTGTCTTGAGTGATGTTTGGGAGTTAGATTATGCTAAGGGGAGACGTGTCATACTTTTTAAGTGCAAGTGATTTGACACAGACTCTAAGAAGAATAGACTTCGAGTTGACTTAGGTTTTAAGTCGATTAATACGTCTAAGTATTTGTATGTCGACGACCCGTTAATTCTTGCTGGTCAAGCTCAACAAGTGTTTTATTTGGATGATCCCAAACTTGGTAATAATTAGAAAGTTGTGCAACATATTCTAAATAAACGTGTATGGGATATTCCAGAACAAGAAGACGTTGAAAATGATCAAATTTCTTTGTTAGAAGTAGGACATAGGATCGAAATAGATGAATCCACTCAAGATAGTTCATTGCATCGAGATGAAGTTGATTCTATTATCGTTGAGGGTCGAGAACAGTCCAATAGAAGCATAGATGCAAGTAATGTGGATGATTTTATAAATGACAAATCAGATGATATGGACGCGTCAGCTGATAATGATATAGATGATGTCGATGATGAGTACTATAGCGAATAAGTATTCCTCCATGTATGTCGATTTAAATATATGTTGGATAAATTATGCATCAAATTGATTTATGTTGAGTATTTGTTTTGTCAATATATAATACTTTTTGTTCGTTGCCTAAGTTCACAGAAAAATGAGACCAGACCAAGCAGGTCAGTTAGAGGCACACGTACAGGGTCGTGATCAACCACCAACAGACTCGCCTGTTCCGACTTTTCCTCCAAGTTCGTCAATTTAAATATATGTACAATAAATAAGTATGATTTACTATTTGGTAACATATAAATAGATAAAGTGTGCGAGGATATACTCGATTGATAGAGCTAGAAAATCAAGTTCGTGCAAGGAACGCAAAGGTAGATTTCGAATGTGACCACACAGTTAATAAACCAATATGTCCCATAGCCACCATATTCTCTATCGCGATCGGGGTACATACACGCGAACAAGTGAACCTAAAGGTTAATAAGTGGAGTGAGGTCAAAGAAATTAAGAAGAGGGCAATAATAACTCATCTCAAGATTTGAGATTAATTACTTAATATGTTTATAATTTTTTATGATGCAACAATAATAACACTTAAATATATGTTCGATGTTTTTTTGTTGTAGTGTCATTTCGATTTCAACGAATCAGATCGAGTTATGATGAAATTCATCAAGCATGAGATGAGATTGACACATAAGGCGTATAGGGCAAAATTGCACCAACATTACCTGAGTTATCCCACACCTGCGATTGCGCGCAACAATCCTCCGGAGCAGTTGTTGGCAAAACCAGACGAATGGAACATGCTGTGCGATAGGTAGGAGACGAATGAGTGGAAGGTCGTTTACAAATATAACTTATACTTCTTTTTTTAGAATTTATATTCAATATATATTCTCATTTTAGTTTTTTTTGTTAGCAAAAATCTAAAACCAACAAACGCAACAGGGCGAAGATGCCATTCAACTATCGTGCGAAGCTGAAGGCGTTTGCTATTATTGCAAAGGAGAATGTACAATACAATAATATATTTTTAGCCATATACTTATATTACTTAAGATCGATTATCAACAATTATGTGTTATCAATTGCAGAAAGAAGAAGATGGATGATTACGCTTGTTTACATGCGTAAAAAGAAGGTTTTAGATGCTGTTTTTACTATGTTTTAACTTTGTTTCGGACTTTTTCTCGGTCGTTTGAGTTCCAATTCATGCAAAATTCATATATGATGGTTTGTGGTTGGCTTATATTATATTTATGACATTTTAGGACCATTTGGGAGTGGAAACTAATCAAAAGACGGAAAAGTACCTCAGGAGGCGCCAGGCGCCTGCGTGCCTGCAGAAAAACTGGTTTTCTTCCAACTTTGCCCTTAATGAAACGCGTCTTCCAATGTGTTTTGGTTGTTCCAACCGATGCATACGTGTAGAAGAAGTGTTCCACTATCAGTTTGAGCACGATTTAGTCAGTCAAGGATGTTGGAAATGGGTGATTCACCATCGTTTTAGGACCTACCTAACCAATTCTGCACAGCTATAAATTCCAGCAGCTTCTCCACCAAAGTCATCAAGCCTTGCTTCCTTCTCTTGATCATTTTTAATGTTTCTTTGTTGCTTTCTAAGTACTTTTGAGTTGCTTTCATTAGTTGTTTTTGGTTTTTAAATCCCGAGCACTTTACATTCCTTTATTGAGCTTTGTTTTGTTTCCATTTGTACTTAGTTATTTTCTACTTATTCAAATATAAAAAAATTTAGCACTTTGCTTATCTTCCCTTTGCCTTTACTTTATTTTTAGTTAAGAGAGTTGTGTTTTTGGAGGAAAGAGCACGTGACACTCCCCCTTGCTTGAAAGAGAAGGGCGAAGCTCTCAATCCCAAGAAAAACTCTCCGTTAGTTAACTTTTGTTTTTCACACATGCATTCCAATTTCAACCATTTTACTTGCTGTATTTTCTTCAATATGTCTTTCTAAATTCTCGTCTCTAGCCCGGTTATGGATAGTTAGCCTTTTATTTCTAAAAAGGGTTGCTAAGAAGTAGTGTTTTTGCTTTCCACTCATTGCTCAACATGTTTTCCCAAAAAGTTAGGATTTAGAGAAGGCCACTGTAAGTCTTAACAAGTCAATACTGAAAAGGTTGCTTATTTGCATTGTTGAGTGGTTAAACCGAGGAGAGGAGCGCCTTAGACATAAGGGTTCCGCTTAAGTAGCCTAGACATAGGACCTTAACCCGAGGTTGCGACTATTTCCATCCTAAAACTAAGATATCTCTCATAATAGACATATTAGGGAATGTCTTAGAACTTTGAACTTGCTTAGACATAAGTCAAGTGAAAAGCGTAGTCGTTGGTTCCTAAAGTAAAATGCATATCGTCCTTAGCATATCCTTGATTCTTTGTTGGCTAACTTGAAGTAATTCGGGCTAGGTTTTACCATTATAAGACCAAATCCCAAATCCAAAACCATTATTTGTGACCACTTCCCATTTTACAAAAATTACTCATTTCAACGTTCACTGTTCATTAAAACTTTAGAGTTTGGAAATTATTTAGAAGTCCTTGAGGATCGGTACTTGGATACTCCATCCATTTTATATTACTCTGACAGGTGTGCGCTTGCATCTATAGAATTGTTACCACGCTTAGTGCGTGCATTCAGCAGAACGCCAGTCAAGTTTTTGGCACCGTTGCCGGGGACTTTAGTTTTAAAATTATTTTCAAATTCTTTTAGTTTTTATTTTTGTGAATTGTTGTTGGGTGTAATTTTCATCCACTGTTTTTGTTCTATATTTTTGGTCGTTTAACTCACAAGGGTAAGTTAAAGTGCATGAGCACAAGATCTTTTCTTCTACCCCTTGACCCTGAGATTGAGCGGACCCTTCGAAAAACACGAAAGGAGCAAAGACTTCGAAAACAACTAGAAAAGCAAAAAGAGAGAGAAGGTGAAATCAGTCCTGAAAGTGAGGTAGAGAGTACGAGCACATCAATGGCAGATATTCCACCGCGTGATCCGGTTAATCCACCTGCCGTTAACGGTAATATGAGGGATCATGCAAGAAATGATGAATTCAACCATATCCAGATGGCGGACAACGGAGATGTGGCAATGCGAGAATATGCCGCCACGGCTTTTCAGAACTTTGATTCAGGGATAGTCAACCCTATTCCAGCCCACGCAAACTTTGAGCTTAAACCAATGATGTTCCATATGTTGCAGACAATTGGACATTTTGGAGGGCAGGAACATGAGGATCCACATGATCATCTGAAATCATTCATTCAAATTGCAAATGCATTTCGATTACCTGGTATAACAGACGATGCTCTTAGACTAACACTTTTTCCATTTTCTTTGAAGGACCAAGCTAGAGCATGGCTCAATGCATTTCCACCGGGATCCATCACCACATAGGGGTCGTTAGTGGAGAAGTTCTTAACAAAATTCTTCCCACCTACTCGCCACGCTGATATCAGATAGGAGATCATATCCTTTAGATAGTATGATCGTGAACCTGTTCACGAGGCGTGGAAAGATTTAAAGAACTAATCACGAAATGTCCGAACCATGGGTTGCCGGCATGCATCCAGATAGAACATTTCTTTAGAGGTTTAGATCATCCTACTAAGATGATGCTAAACAATTATGCCAATGAAGCCTTTACAAAGAAGACATTCAACGAGATAGTCGACATCCTAAATGACTTAGCTTCACACAACGAACTATGGTGTTCGCAAAGATCTAGGGCAGCACCAAAGAAGCAAAATCCAGCTGGAGTTTTGGCTCTGGACATTGCCACCTCGATGCAAAAAAAGATGGTTACAATGAACCAGAGGCTGAAAGAGATGGCGTTGGGAATAAAAAATCCATTAGCCACGCTGATACAACCTGTGCAGTCGGATTATTGCACTTCTGCCCCTGTTTGCCAAGTCAACGATCTCATTTGTTCATTTTGCAGTGAAAACCATATTTATGATAATTGTCCACATAACCCTGCTTCCGTTTTTTATGTAGGACATGGGAACAATAGGAACTTTAACCCATATTCGAATAGCTACAACCCAGGTTGGAGGCACCACCCTAATTTCTCATGGGGAGGTCAAGGAGGTTCGAGCGGTTTTAATCAAGGGCAGAGCCAGCAGAACAAACAGCCCTATGTTCCACCTACACAGTAATACATCCCGCCATCGCAATAGCAGTACATTCAGAGAACACAGACTCCACCAGTTCAAAATAACAACTCAAATCTTGAGAATATGATGAAGGAGTACATGGCCCGAACCGACGCAGTGATACAATCCCAAGCGGCATCAATGAGGAATTTCGAGACCCAATTGGGACAACACACCAATGAATTAAAGAATAGACCACAAGGTTCTTTTCCAGGCCATACTGAATTACCAAAACGAGAAGGGAAAGAACAGTGCAAAGCTGTCACCTTCAGAAGTAGACTGGCATATGATGGACCAACAATGCCAACAACAGATATACAGATTCCGTCCACTGAACCAACTTTAAAGATACCAGAAAATCCAACAACACCAGAAAAAGAAAATATTAGAAAAGGTAATGAGGACACCCCGAGTGTTCCTCCACAGGTACAACCTTCTTTTACCCCTACTCCTCCGTTTCCAGAAAGATTAGTTAAGACAAATAATGATTCCCAATTTAGAAAATTTTTAGATATTTGAAAACAATTGCATATAAATATACCATTAGTAGATGCTCTAGAACAGATGCCAAATTATGCTAAGTTTTTGAAAGATATAGTTTCTAGGAAGAAAAAGATAGGAGAGCATGAACTGGTAGCCATGACAAAATGTAGTAGTGAAGCTGTAGGCAGCCCGCTACCCATAAAGTGTAACGATCCTGGCAGTTTTACCATTCCATGTTCCATAGGAGGAAAAAACTTAGGAAGGGCATAATGTGATCTAGGCGCTAGCATTAATCTTATGCCATTATCAGTTTTCAAATCTTTAGGCATAGGAGAAGCTAGACCTACTACGGTTACCCTACAACTAGCAGATAGATCTATCATAAGACCTGAGGGAAAGATAGAAGATGTTTTAGTCTAGGTGGACAAATTCATTTTCCCTGCGGACTTTATCATCCTAGATTGCGAGGCGGACTTAGACGTTCCCATTATTTTGGGAAGACCATTTCTAGCCACTGGGGATATAGTTTTTAATGTGAGGAAGGGAGAAATTACAATGAGGGTAAATAATGAAGAAGTTAAATTTAACGTTCTAGACGCCATGAAATTACCAGGAGACTTTGAAGAGTGCTCTGCTATAACTAACTTGAATCCTGTTATGTTTGATGAGTTTTATGACTTGTTAGTTACAGAGATTGAAGAAGAGCTTGATAAGATAGCAGAAGGACCAGAAGATGTGACTAATCCTGTTGAAAAAATACAAAAAGAAGAATGCAAGTCGTTACTTCCGTCCATAGTGCAACCACCCACTTTGGAGCAGAAGCCATTGCCGTCGCATTTGAAATATGCATATCTAGGGGATAACGACACTTTACCAGGTATTATAGCTTCCAATTTATCACCTACTAATGAATATTCTTTATTGCAGATTTTGGAGAAGCACAAAAAGGCCATTGGATGGACGATAGCAGATATCCGAGGGATAAGCCCGGCCTTTTGCATGCACAAAATTCTATTGGAAGAAGATGCTAAGAACTCTATTGAGAGTCAAAGGCGGTTGAACCCGAAGATGAAAGAGGTTGTAAGGAAAGAAATTCTTAAATGGCTTGACGCCGGTGTTATATACCCAATATCCGACAACAGCTGGGTAAGTCCAGTATAGTGTGTACCAAAGAAAGGGGATATAACCGTGGTGGCCAACGAGCAGAATGAGCTCATCTCAACCCGAACTGTGAGTGGGTGGAGAGTTTGCATTGACTATCGCAAACTCAACAAGGTAACGAAGAAAGACCATTTTCCTCTACCGTTTATTGACCATATGCTCGACCGTCTGACAGGTAAGGATTTCTATTGTTTCTTAGATGGATATTCGGGTTATAATCAAATTACTATTGCTCCAGAAGACCAGGAGAAGACAACATTTACGTGTCCGTATGGTACGTTCTCTTTCAGGCGAATGCCCTTTGGACTATGCAATGCACCCGCGACTTTTCAGAGGTGTATGATGGCCATCTTCTTTGACATGGTAGAAAATATTCTAGAAGTTTTTATGGATGACTTTTCTGTTTTTGGAAATACTTTTGACGCATGTTTAGTTAATTTGGAGAGAGTATTGGAGAGATGTGAACAAACAAACCTAGTCCTAAATTGGGAGAAGTGTCATTTCAGTGTACAAGTGGGTATTGTTTTGGGTCACAAAATTTCCAAGCAAGGAATAGAGGTAGACCACGCTAGGATAGACATCATTTCAAAGCTACCTCCTCCCACAAATGTTAAAGGGATTAGAAGTTTTTTAGGGCATGGGGCATTTTATCGCCGCTTTATAAAAGACTTTGCTAAAATTTCTAAACCCTTGTGTCAATTGTTGGAACATGATAGACCATTTATTTTTTATGATGACTGTTTAAAATCAGTTGAAATGTTGAAAGTTGGTTTAAGTTCAGCCCCTATAATTATCGAACCTAATTGGGATTTACCTTTCGAGCTCATGTGTGATGCTAGTGATTATGCAATAGAAGCTATGTTAGGACAACGTAAAAACAAGATCTTGCATCCTGTGTATTATGCTAGTAAGACTCTGACCGGTGCACAACTCAATTACACTACTACTGAAAAGGAACTGTTAGCAGTTGTGTTCGCCTTTGATAAGTTTAGGTCTTACTTGATAGGCACAAAAGTCATTGTTTTTACTAACCATTATGCTTTAAAATATTTATTTGCTAAAAAAGATTCGAAACCACGTTTGATACGGTGGATTTTGTTACTTCAAGAGTTTGATATTGAAGTTAGGGACAGGAAGGGTACTGAAAACCAAGTTGCTTATCACCTGTCTAGATTGGAATCCCCGCTCTGTGATGATGGAACTGTTATACATGAACAGTTTATTGACGAGCAACTCTTGCGAGTTGATTCAGTTCCGTGGTATGCCGATATAGCAAATTATTTGGTAAGTCAAATAGTTCCTTATGAGTTCAACAAGCAACAGGCAAAGAAATTTCTAAATGAAGTTCGATTTTATCGTTGGGATGAACCTTTTTTATATAAGCTAGGACCTGACAATATCTTACGCAGGTGTGTAGCAGAAGAAGGGCACGAGGCGATATTAGACGCTTGTCATATGTCTCCATATGGAGGACATTTTGCAGGACACAAAACCGCAGCCAAAGTTTTGCAAAGTGGGTTCTTTTGGCCCACTCTGTTCAAAGATGCACATACGTTTCCCAGGTTTGTGACAAATGCCAACGGACAGGTAATATATCTAAACGCCACGAAATGCCTCAAACCCCGAACCTTGAAATTGAAATATTTGATGTGTAGGGTATAGATTTTATGGGTCCATTTCCATCTTCTAATGGTAAGCTTTATATATTGTTAGCAGTAGATTATGTTTCGAAATGGATAGAAGCCATTGCAACTGCTACTAATGATTCTAAAGTTGTCATTCGTTTTCTGCAAAAGCACATTTTTACGCGTTATGGAACCCTGCGTTGTCTGATAAGCGATGAGGGGGCTCATTTTGTGAATAGGTCTATGCAAAAGTTGCTGGCTAAATACAATGTGCGTCATAGGGTTGCAACAGCATATCATCCTCAGTCGAATGGGTTAGCCGAAATATCTAATAGGGAGATA
The DNA here is from genome assembly GCF_013281855.1 of Momordica charantia. Lineage (NCBI taxonomy): Eukaryota > Viridiplantae > Streptophyta > Magnoliopsida > Cucurbitales > Cucurbitaceae > Momordica > Momordica charantia. Next base: position 18,044,713 of record NW_028275167.1, on the reverse strand, counting down.
AAAAACATTTTAGAAAAAACTGTAAATCTTAACCGTAGGGATTGGTCTTTGAAGCTTGATGATTCACTTTGGGCATATAGGACAACATTTTAGACTCCCCTCGACATATCCGCCTATAGGCTAGTTTTTGGAAAAGCATGTCATTTTCCTCTTGAGCTAGAATATAAAGCATTTTGGGCTACTAAGAAATTAAATTTTGATTTGTCGGCTGCAGGTAAAGCGAGGACGTTACAATTGTTGGAATTAGAAGAACACAGGCAATTTTCTTATGAGAATGCTAAGCTGTTTAAGGAAAAAACTAAACAGTGGCATGATAGGCGTTTTCGACCGAACAATCTTCAAGAAGGTGATCTGGTTCTGTTATTCAATTCTAGGTTGAAACTTTTTCCTGGGAAACTTAAGTCTAGATGGTCTGGTCCCTTTAAAATTTTTAAAGTTTACCCATATGGGGCAGTGGATCTAGTTGATTCTAAGGGAAATATTTTTAAAGTAAATGGGCAGAGACTTAAGCCGTATTTTGGAGAACCAGTGGATAGAGGAAAAACCTCTATTCAACTTTCAGGTCAATCAATTTTTGCAAAAAATGTTTTTCCTTCTTATCCGTTTTTGAAAGAACAAAAGTAAAGGAAGGAAGTCTTTGTATCTTGTATTTTCTTTTTGTTTAATTATAAAAAGTTTTTCTTATTAAGAGAATGTTTTTGAAAACGTTGAAAAACAAAAAGAAAGAAAGAAAAAAAAACGTTGAAAAAATTTTACGCAGGCGCCTGGCGCCTGCCCTGTTTTTCCAGCAGTTCAAATTTCTTTTTCCTTCGTGATTTGGGTTTCATTTTTTGACTTTTATGGGTTTTATTTTGGGTCAAACATTAATCCTTTGTGATTTAAGTTTCAAATCTCTCCTCAAACTCAAAAATACTTCAATTCTTGTTTCCCTAATCTTATTTGGAATTCAAACTTATTTTTTCCTTTTAGGTTTAGGAAACCTAGTTGAACTTAAATCTCAATCCCTTTCCATTTAGGATTTAGTTTGGGGAAAGCTTTAAATAGATTCATTGCCTAAGCCTTGCACCTCCACACAAAAACCCACACACATCTTTTCTTCCCGTTTGTTTTTTTGGCAAAACCACTCCTTCTCCACCACTGTTTTCGATTTTCGGCCACAACCAAGAAGAAGCAGAAAATTCCAGCCTTTATTTCTTTCTATGGCTTCTTCTTCTCAACAAACTTCACTCCCTACTTCTCCTTCCCAAGCTCTTACACAACCTTCTATAATGGCTCCACATGGTTATGTAAATTTTCAGCAACTACCCACCCTTAATATACCTCAAAACAGTGAGTTTAGGGCTGAAAATCCTCAACAACCTCCTCCAATGATCAATCCGGGTATGTACCAATCGTTTATGTTTAACCCGGTTCCTTCCTATCATTTTCCCTTGTCCCAAATGCAAATTCCAGCTAGTGTTCATCCTTATGGAATGCCAAACCCATCTACTCTATTTCCTAGCCTTCCACCTTATTATGGAATGGGTCATTGGGTACCTCCACATAATTATGGGATGATTTCACCTAGGGTTCCCCCACCACCTCAACTTCCATTCCTAGAAAGAGGACCTCAAGCACCCCAATTGAACCCTAACATACTGAGTACCTTCAACATGGGACAACTAAAACCCTTAGAGCCTCCTAGGATGCCAATCCCAACCAATTTGCCAATGGATGCAGGAGTTGAACATGGAGGAGAGCAAGAGAAGAGCCATAGCCAGAGGCTAGAGCCCGGGGTTTCGATAGGGCAAAAGAGGAAGGGCAAGGAGGTGATGACGGACCCAGAAATTGAGGAAGATGGGAGTAGTAGGCGTCTGACGCCTAAGGATTCGTCTATGGAGAATAGGGATGAGGAGCAATTTTATTCATCTCCATTGATTATTACACCGGTAGATGGTAATGATGATTTTCTACTGGTTTCCCGAGGCAATTGTTCAAATATGCCGGAAACAGAGGATACCGAGAACGAAGTGGTGAGAACAGATACTCAGGAACCTTCCCCATTGGATACACCTACAGAAGGAGCATTTTGTAGTCACCAAGAGTTGCCTACTGGGGCAACTGGATCTACCCCGTTGGCAACGGATGAGTACGTCACACCGATGGCCACTCTACCCGGGGTAAGGGATGCTCACACTATTCCTTCTAATGCAGTTAACCCGCTTGGGTGTGATACAGGTAGATCCAAGGTTGGGGAGAATAGTACTCAAGAACCTACCAGCGAAGAAGATCCTGAGGACACGCAGACGATAAAGGAAATGTTCCAATACAAGAGGCGAAAGAAAAAGAGTTCAAAACGTCGTGCAATTCAGGCTAAGAAGCTGACAGTGCCCATGAATGAACCTAAAACTCGAGCTGCGAAAGCTAAAGCAGCTGAAGCTAAGAAGAAGGTAGTGGCACCTGGGCCAGTTGATACAATCGAACTGGACTTGTCTGAGGGAGAGGAGGTCGAGACGAAATGGAACGCGGCAACTTTAGCCACTCGAACTTCCTTAATGAAATCCCGTAAGATTATGACAGAATTGGGATTCGACCTCACTCTAGGAGATGTGCCTGATGATTGGAGGGAGACCGCTAGAGATAAAGAATGGAGACCACTCATTCAGCCCATACAATGTGAGGCTTTGGAGTTTGTCGGAGAGTTCTACGCTGCTGTCCATCCCCAGTCCCATATAGCCATCGTGCGTGGGAAGGAAATACGGTTTGATGCCACTCAGATCAACCACACCTTCAACATTAAGAATATCAGAGATGCTGTCGGCAATAAGATGTTAGTGACTCCGACTCTAGAACAGCTTGATGAGGCTTTAGAATGTGTTGGGAAGCCCTCTGCCACTTGGGATTTGACTACTCATGGCAAGGTACAACTAAAACCCGAGGATGTTTCCCTAGCTGCTGCAGGATGGTTATACATAGTCAAAAACAGAATTCTGCCAACAGAGCATGATAAGCATGTCACTCAGGATAGGGCACTGCTGGTTTATGTCATGCTAAAGGGCATAGATGTGAATTATGGAGAATTGATCAATACCAGTATCCATGAGTGTGCCCACCGGACACGTGGTAAGCTTTATCACCCACGCTTGATCACTTCTTTATGCTTGCGACAAGGTGTGCAGCTCCCTGAGGATCAAATTAAGAGAGATGCCCCAATTGTGGAAGAGAAGAATATTCGGCGTATTATCGCACATGCGTTAAAAAGAAGGGAAGGTACTGGGACGTCTCCTACATCGGAGATCCGTCGTGTTCGAGAGGAGAACCAACAGCTGTGAGATCAGGTTCGAGCAGTCGTGCAACATATCTACAACTTGAGGGCTTCATTGGATTTTGCGGTTTTACCTTCATGGCCTCCAGCGCTAGCTGCTATCCTTGGTCATCCATCTTCCAGTACCGACACTGATCCTAGTCCACAACCTCCGACTTCATGAAGGGGAGGTTCTTTCTTTGCTATTTTTTTTGTGTATTACTCTTTTGGTTAATGACGTAGTTTGCATATTTTAGCATTACTACGCATGTTTTTTTTTGTATTGATTATGTTTCGAGCTCAGTTGAAGTATGTATAAATTAATATCGTTTATCTTCTGATCACTTAAAGTATGCCTTCACTTAACCTTAGTTTAGCTTTTCACATGCCTACTTTGAAGCATCTGTGTTGTGCATGTGATTTCATGTCAATGATGATTCTAAGAGATTGTTGAGTTTTCTGTTCTATGCCTGACTAAGCTTTGAGCTATTTCCTTCGTTTATGTGATAAACTTATTTTCTTTTATGTCTTTTTGATCTTTACAAACTTTAAGCTTTTTCTTTGCCCCTATATAGGAAGTCCTTGTCCTTTTTACTGTTAAGCATTTTTCATCAGATGCAAAAGTCTTTTCCCAGTGAGGACACTGTCTCTCTTAAGTTTGGGGGGGACAGTCGTTGTCTCAGTCATTGTTTCAGAAAAATAAAGTGTTATTTATATTTGAAAAATCATGATATTTTCTTTTGAAAAAGAGTCAGTTGGAAAGAAAGAAAGTGTTGAAAAGCACTTAGCTTAAAAAAAAAAGAAGAAAAAAAAAGTTGCAAAAGAGTAAAAAGAGTCTTGTTCAGAGAAAATAAGAGTGGGGAAAAGACTTGTGTTAGAAAGAAAAGAGTGGTAAAAACAATGAGAGTTAAAGAAAATGTATTTATGATTTTCGAGTCCTACTGTAGACACCCATTTAGTTTTAGGTTGGGTGTTGACTTTGAAAATAGCAGTAAGGATGGTGATAAGTGGCTTCGTGTTTCTCATTGTCGTCATCTTATGACCTAGCTGTTAGTTTCAAAGTCTTTCTACGAGTAGCTGTGGTTGAAACCGATGTTAGTGTGTGGAAACCTCAGGGGCTAGTAGCCGGTCTTTCAGATGTAAAAGTCTTAATGTAAGAAGTGAGTGTGCAGATTCCTTAGGGGTATTTGAAAACGTTTTCTGTTTTTTAAAGGAAAAAGGATTTTGAAAGAGAAGGTTTTTATCATTTCAAACTTGGTTTATAGTGACTAAGCTTACAAAGGCAATAGAATGGTAGGCTTTGACATCTTTTCCCTGAGACAATTTATGATTGAACATCTCGGTTGCTTTTGCTCTACCTTGTCCATGTGTTAGAAAGCTGATTAAAGTTGCTAAGTTTTGCTTGAGGACAAGCAAAAAGTTAAGTTTGGGGGTGTGATTACGCTTGTTTACATGCGTAAAAAGAAGGTTTTAGATGCTGTTTTTACTATGTTTTAACTTTGTTTCGGACTTTTTCTCGGTCGTTTGAGTTCCAATTCACGCAAAATTCATATATGATGGTTTGTGGTCGGCTTATATTATATTTATGACATTTTAGGACCATTTGGGAGTGGAAATTAATCAAAAGAAGCAAAAAGACGGAAAAGTACCTCAGGAGGCGCCAGGCGCCTGCGTGCCTGCAGAAAAACTGGTTTTCTTCCAACTTTGCCCTTAATGAAACGCGTCTTCCAATGCGTTTTGGTGGTTCCAACCGATGCATACGTGTAGAAGAAGTGTTCCACTATCAGTTTGAGCACGATTCAGTCAGTCAAGGATGTTTCAAATGGGTGATTCACCATCGTTTTAGAACCTACCTAACCAATTATGCACAGCTATAAATTCCAGCATCTTCTCCACCAAAGTCATCAAGCCTTGCTTCCTTCTCTTGATCATTTTTAGTGTTTCTTTGTTGCTTTCTAAGTACTTTTGAGTTGCTTTCATTAGTTGCTTTTGGTTTTTAAATCCCGAGCACTTTACATTCCTTTTTTGAGCATGGTTTTGTTTCCATTTGTACTTAGTTATTTTCTACTTATTCAAATATATAAAAATCCAGCAATTTTCTTATCTTCCCTTTGCCTTTACTTTATTTTTAGTTAAGAGAGTTGTGTTTTTGGAGGAAAGAGCACGTGACACTCCCCCTTGCTTGAAAGAGAATGGCGAAGCTCTCAATCCCAAGAAAAACTCTCCGTTAGTTAACTTTTGTTTTTCACACATGCATTCCATTTCAACCATTTTACTTGCTGTATTTTCTTCAATATGTCTTTCTAAATTCTCATCTCTAGCCCGGTTATGGATAGTTAGACTTTTATTTCTAAAAAGGGTTGCTAAGAAGTAGTGTTTTTGCTTTCCACTCATTGCTCAACATGTTTTCCCAAAAAGTTAGGATTTAGAGAAGGCCACTGTAAGTCTTAACAAGTCAATACTGAAAAGGTTGCTTATTTGCATTGTTGAGTGGTTAAACCGAGGAGAGGAGCGCCTTAGACATAAGGGTTCCGCTTAAGTAGCCTAGACATAGGACCTTAACCCGAGGTTGCGACTATTTCCATCCTAAAACTAAGATATCTCATATAATAGACAAATTAGGGAATGTCTTAGGACTTTGAACTTGCTTAGACATAAGTCAAGTGAAAAGCGTAGTCGTTGGTTCCTAAAGTAAAATGCATATCGTCCTTAGCATATCCTTGATTCTTTGTTGGCTAACTTGAAGTAATTCGGGCTAGGTTTTACCATTATAAGACCAAATCCCAAATCCAAAACCATTATTTGTGACCACTTCCCATTTTACAAAAATCACTCATTTCAACGTTCACTATTCATTAAAACTTTAGAGTTTGGAAATTATTTAGAAGTCCTTGAGGATCGATACTTGGATACTCCATCCATTTTATATTACTCTGACAGGTGTGCGCTTGCATCTATAGAATTGTTACCACGCTTAGTGCGTGCGTTCAGCATAACGCCAGTCAAGGGAGGTGACTAATTTTCTGAAATTGATTTGTTCAGGAAGACGAGATACTCTGACACTAAAGGTTGGGTCGAAGGAGCGGAGACAGCTTACGTAAGTTTACAAATCTTATAGCAATTAACTTCAAATTACGCATTGAATTTTATGTGTAAACATTTTGTTCTTTTTGAAATATGTATGCAGCTAGACATGATGCGTATTAGAGAAGCATCTATGCAAGACGGAGGTGAACCGATACCAGACCTAGAAGTATTGGAGACAGTTCTTGGTTATCGTTCAGGCTACGTTAAGAGTGCTGCTTGGGGCCCGAAACCCAAGTCTCGTAGAGGTTCTGCTTCAGGTGTACCATCTTCACAATGGGAAGAAGAGCTGTCACAAGAAAAATATACTCTAAGAGAAGAATTTCAAGACCATCTCACACAGAAAGACAAAGAGCTCGAGGATCGTCTTTCTCATAAAGACAAGGAGTAAGATGAGCGTCTCGCAGCCAAAGATTCTGAGATTATGGGTCTACGTGATGAAATGTCAGATTTGAGATCAATGGTGCTACAACTTATGAGTCAGTCTCGTGGAGCCAACTCGTCAAAATAGGTACGTCCACGTAGAGTGTTGTTAAAATTCAATAACCATAAATGTGGCTATCCTGCAGTTATGGTAGCCATTTAGAACATGTATTATGAATGTTTATGTTTGAAGTATTTTTGGATGATTTTGGTGAATCTGTGAAGTGAATTGGTGAGTGCATGTTTGAAGTGTTTTAGATATTAATAGCAAGTGAATTGTCTGAGAAGTGAATCTTTGAACTGAATTGGTACGTCAAGTATGGTGTTGTTAGAATTCAATAACTGTAAATGTGGCTATCCTACAGTTATGGTAGCCATTTAGAACATATGTCATGTATAGTTTAGCTACGTTTATGTATAATGTGGTTTTGGATGATTTTGTTGAATTGTGAAATGAATTGATGATCGTGGATGTTTTATATAATAGAAGCAAGTTGTGAGAATTTAAAGTTTGAAGATTAATTTTTCTTAACTTTGGGGAGTTTTGTACGTACTTTTCCTTTAGTTTGTATAATTTGGATTGAAGTTAATGAGTTATATAGAAAAGAGAGTTGTGTGTGTGTTTTGATAGTGAGACTAAGTTTTGTGCACTTTAAGTTTGTTTTGGAGAGTTTTTACTGGCTTTTAATATATGAAAGTGTTTGGGGGGAGGGGGGTGGGGGCAGTTATTAAGTGTTTTTGGATAACGTTGTTGAATTTTAAGTGAATTGTGATAGAGTTTGTGTGAATATTTTTTAGACTTAGTGAGAGTAAGTTTTGTGAATTTGAAAGTTGTTTTAATGAGTTTTTGTTAACTTTTAATGCCTATTTTGAGTTCGTGCATATGAAGTGAGAATAACATTTTTAGTTCATGGCATGTAGAAAGCTTGAATGTTTAGTTTGACATGTGGAATGAGTTAGAATTGGAAGTTTGTTTGAATGGAAGTGGTGAGTTATTCAGAGTTTTTGGATAACGTTGTTTAATTTTAAGTGAATTGTGATAGAGTTTGTGTGCATGTTTTTTAGACTTAGTGAGAGTAAGTTTTGTGAATTTGAAAGTTGTTTTAATGAGTTTTTGTTAACTTTTAATGCTTACTTTGAGTTCATGCATATGAAATGAGAATAACATTTTTAGTTCATGGCATGTAGAAAGTTTGAATGTTCAGTTTGACATGTAGAATAAGTTAGAATTGGAAGTTTGTTTGAATGGAAGTGGTGAGTTAACTTGTGGAAGTGTTTGTTAACATAAGTTTATTTGTTATTTATTTTTTCAGGTTCGTTCCATTTCTGTATCGAAAGCTTCTGAAAAAGTTGATTATCTCTCATGAAGAATTTGATGATATGAGACATTTTCATACGTTTAGGTTTTTTATTTTGGGACTTCTTAGAATATATTGTTTAATTTAAGTTTACTTTGTAAAACTAATTTTTATTTAATATTGTAAAGTTTTATATGAAATTCAATCTATGACATTTAGGTTTATTGTTGAAAGAGAGAGAGAGAGAGAGAAAAAATAAAATAAAATCGACGACGAAACCAGCATTTGGTCGCTGAAGGTCAGCTTTTTCGTCGCCGAAGGCTATATAACGCCCCAGGATTTTCAACATCCAAGACAGAGACCGTTACTATAACTACCTAAAAATCCCACTTAAACAAGAGAAATAAACTACTAGCAACAATAAGTGATGACAAAAATCTCACCACGCTACCACTGCACTACTCGGATTCGAACACTCACGATAACAAGGCTACTTTTTATTCCACAATTCCACCGAACACTTTATTAACCTTAAAATACTCATTCTCACAATTCAACAATTAAACAAAACTTAAACTCTTTAAGGAAAAGAGAATCCCAACCTATAACATATTTGATTATGCATAAAGTAACTCTGGTTCATAACAAAACTCAGCAAATCTTGCTATTAAGTATAAACCACAACTCTAACTATCCTATCCAAAAGAAAATTAACTACGTAGCACTCTAAGGTCTTTCCGATCAAGCCTCCTCCTTGCCATCACCAATCCTATGAATGACCCCGTTACCTGCAAAATCTGGAGGGAAAAAGAGGGTGAGTACAACCACAGTACCCAGTAAGCAGCCCTTATCTGAAGGGTCACGCACAAACAACATGCTTATCACAGAAAGTTCCACGATATGCATAACAAATTATCATGCTCATTAAAACAACATGTTATACATAGGTGGAACACAATCTTGACTTAAACATACATCTACATGCCAAACTCAAGTTCCACACCATAAACCTTCCCAGAGTCTGTAGCTCTTTATAAACTTTATTCCTCCAAGACTTACTCTTTCGAGTCATGTCGACCCCTTACCATTTTACCTAGCGCCTCGACACTACTCTACGATGTTTGGCGTTCGACTCTTGACCATTTTACCCAAGGCCTCGAACTGTTGCATTGACCCTTGACTATTTTACCCAAGGTCTCGATGACCTCGCAACGTATTGTCCCTTGACCGTTTCTACCCAAGGCCCCAATACTTGTCTACCAACCCGACTCATTGCATCGACCCCCGACCATTTTACCCGAGGTCTCGACACTTGTCTTATCCAAACCTTGATGTATTGATCAACGACCATTTTTTACCTGAAGCCTCGATACACAACTAGTGACGTATCGACCCCCTGGTCCCGATATTCACCCATTCAGTTCAACAAAACAACTCTTACACACAAATCCTACAATATGCCTTTTATGTCACACCTCAAACATCAAACATCACACAATATTCCATTATGCAATGTATCCAATACATACATAGCTCCTTTCAACTCACAATGATTCAGCAACACAACCATATTTGTTTCTCCACATTTAGCATGGTTCAGACTCAAAAAGCAAATCTAGCATTCATGTTCCAAACAAGCTTTATCGTCTAAACATTGAGCTTTCAAGAGATCATTCCAAACAGTATACCATAACAACGACAATATGATTCAAAGAAGAAAATCACAGCTTATAAGCACATCCAGTCAAGACACATCAACAATCCCATGATACTAAACAATACTATATACATCATATCAAACTATAACGTATCTATAATAGAAATCAATACATTAGCTACCTTTGGGAACACAAGCTCGCAAGCACACGTAATCAAGTATCACACTTACTCACAATGATAAACACGAATTTCAAATAATTTATCATCCACTACCGATATTGATAGTAAAAAGAATGTAAATCAACTAAGTCATACAGGCAACAAAGCGACAACACATATATCATACAACAAACATCCCTCCAAGTAAGAATTACTTACCCACTCCCAACGTTCCTAATTTTCGCTTTGACTCAATACCAGGGCATTCAAATAAAAAAAAAACAGTTTCACTCATAAAAAACAATTCTAAGAAGGGTTCAAAGGGTCTGTTACCACAAAAACAAATCCGTTTGAGTGCAGGTAACTCATATCTTACACGAGCAAGGGTGGGTAACGTAAATCGAGCTTCGAACGGGTGTGGGTAAGCACGGAACACCATGAAACTACTGCTGTCCATGTTTTGCAGTAGTGAAATGCGGCGAAACTGCTTTAAACGACTTCGTTTAGCTGTTTATTAACACAAAACAACTTCGTTTAGTATGAGTAACTCAAATCTAACTCAAGCAAGATGGGTAATGTGAATCGGGCTTCGAATGGGTGTGGGTAAGTGCCAAACACCACGAAAGGATGTTGTTTGTGTTTTACAGCAGCAGGGCGTGCCAAAACCATCGTAATATGTCGTTGGTCATTACAAAAGGGTGTGGGTCACCCAACCTAAGCTACTACAAGTTGTGGACTAACAACGGAACACCGAGACACCACCACATGCTGCAAAAATGTTGCTGCACTGCCCAGTTCGCTGCCAACCCAATCAAAACGCCGCCAGGCGCACCGAAGCTATGCGCCGTCGTTCGCCAGAGTGGGTGCCGCTGATCGTCGAAGGTTGTCAGTGGTCGTCGGAGGAGGGTGGGCGGTTGGGTGAAGGAGGATGACAAAAAATAATGGTGGGGGAGAAGGCTATTCACGTGAAAGAGTGGGAGAGGAGAAATAAATAAATAAAACAATGTGGGTTAGGGTTTTGTTTCTCCTTTGTTTTCCTTTTTTTTTCTTTGTTCTACTCCTTTTGATTTAGAATCCAAAAGCCCAAAACCCAATTTTTTTTTTTAAAAAAAAAGCCCGTCGGTGAAACTAAAAATCTAATTTTCTTTAAAAGTAACGGTCTTCAAAAGAAAATCTCAAGCGAAACAGCTACCTCTAGAAATAAATTATAATCCTTTATGTTAATAGAAATCCCGCTCTTAAAATGATTTGGTTAAAATAATTAATTTTCAAGACCCAACAATAAAATCCAAAAGTGAATTAAATTTCCAAAATTTTTGGTTAAGATTTAATAAAAAATCTCTTAAAAGATTTTGAAAACTTAATTCATCTTAATCTAACAAAATTAAACTTTAGGTTCTAATTTACCCAAACCTAGAACTCTAAAATTAGAAAATCCAAGAATTTAACTTATCCAAAAGGGAGAAGTTCAAGGGCACAAAGTAACTCTTAAAATAACTTAGCCAGAGAATCGGGGGCGTTACAGCTACCTTCGGAGACGAAAACGAATTTCGTTGCTGAAAGTGTCTTCTGCGACCAAATCCATTTGGTCACTGAAGCTAGATTTGGTCGCCGAAAGCTATTTTCGTCCCCGAAACCCTCTCGAGACCGAGCAACGGTGACGATTGAGGCGACGACTTATTTTCGTCACCAAATGTTTTTGGGGACGAATTTTGACCTCTTAGAGACGAAATTTGTCGTCGCCGAAACCCTGAATTCTTGTGGTGTATGTTTCGGCCTCTTTAGAACTATCGCAACAGGAAATTTAGTGACGTTTTCTGAGGCAGTTTGCTTGATGGGAAGGGAGCCCACATTTGGAGTTGGGTACAAAACTATATTTTGCAATTTTCAGAATCCAATTCTAAAGTAGCAGCAGTCGAAGGGACGAAGGTACCTCGTAGAGATGGCCATTCGAAACGACCAGATTGGTGTCCTCCCAGCGTTAATAACCTGGAACTCAATTCGGATGTGGTCGATAGAACAAACTCGAAGACGGTAGGGTTTGGGGTGGTCATTAGAGATGAGAGAGGTGAGGTGTATCTTACTTTTATGCAGAAAATCAACAGTGTCTTTGAACCCGATGAAGCGAAAGCACCAGCGATTCGTGAGACCTTGGCTGTGGCGTTAGCAACAGGATTCAGCCAATTAATTGTGGGAATCGACTCTTTGCGTGTTTTCCACCTAATTGAAACAAACAGGGATGATCGTTCTCTGTTAGGCATGCTTGTGTCTGAAATTATTCATCTTTCAAAGTAGCTAAGAAAGGTTCGCTTTACTCACCGCGGTCGGGGGGGGAGGGGGGAACAAACGCGCTCATGAAGTGGCGAAGGTGGTAGTGGATGGTCAGATCGCTGGCGTTTGGTTGGAGGAAGCTCCGGACCCGTTGCTTGGTGTTCTGAGGAAGGACCTCCGACACTCTTTGGATAAAGGGCATTGGGGTAGATAATGTGTAACGCCCCGCGTTACTCAGGTTAGTTTACCCTCGAGTCTCGAGGCCTCCTTTCTTAGAAATCTATTTTTATTTAATTTAATTGTTTCATTTCATTTTATTTCGAGCTGCTGCGGTAATTGTTATGAGTGTTGATGTGTACTTACGTATCTAATTATTGTTTAACGAGGAAATTGTTTTCTCTACAATTCTTTTGGTTCGTTGGGCCCAAATTAAGTATCTGGGTAACTGGGTCTTCCTTGTTTTAAAACAAGAGGGAGAAGGAAAAACCCTAGCCCAAGTGGGTCCCTTCTTTGTAAAAACAAAAGAAAGGTAAGGAGAAAACCCTAGGCCCCAAAATCCCTCCCATTCGTGAAGCACCTCTATTTCCCCCATTTTAGTTTTCGTTTTTTTTCTCCTACCGGCGCCTCAACCCTCCCCGAAGCACTCGACGGACGGCGACCTCCGACGTAGCGGCTTACCTTCTCCGGTTGACAGCAGCAGGCGGCGCGGCAGACAACGGCGGCGGGCGACTCCAGGCAGCGGCGGTGCGCGACGTCGAGCAGCAACGGGTGCACGGTTTTCCGGCAGCAGCAGGCGCGCGCGGGTGTCGGGCAGCAGCGGTGTGCGGGCGTCGGGCAGCAGCGGCGCCCGGGTGTCGGGCAGCAGCGGTGGTGCGTGGATTTCGGTAGCAGCGGGTCGTGGCTCGGGTCCTTGCTGCACACAGCGTCGTGTGTATCGTTTTGGTGAGTTTTTACTGCTAAAATAGTCCGGACAACAGCAGTTTCCGATCTCGGCGCCTACCCATAACCATTAGAGGCTCGATATACGCAACCCACATTTATTCGAGTTAGGCCTGGGTTACCCGCACCAATACGAAGTCGATTTTTGCGGTAATGGACATTACAACATCTCTTAGAATGAATTTAGACGGCTGGAAATTTTGTATTAATTATTTCGTTTGTCTATTGTTGGTTAGGTGGTGAATTGACGCAAGATATAGGAGCATAGCAGTGGGTAAGTAGCACCAGGGGGCGTGTGCGTGCGTTATTTAGTGTTAACGGAGTAGTTTTGTGTTGATTTTTAGTTAAAATAATTAATTTCGTGTATGTAGGAATTGCTAGTCTTGGTTTTGAGGGCTTCTAATGATAGTGTCGAGTTTCGTGTTACTATTTTTATTGTTAGACATTATAAAAATGCATGGCTTATTATTGTTGGAGGGGATTGGTCTTTTGTGATTATTGTGGTTGGGAGTAATTGTCCTATGACGTTTGTGAACAGGTCGAAGATGAAATACACGTGCTGATAGCCTGTTATACAGTTTTTTTTATTATTTTGTTTTTTTTGTTGGAAGCTGTTGCGTTAGTGTTTTGTTTGGTATAATGAAAAGCATGCTGGTAAATTGTGCTGTGAATTGAAATTTGGATGACGTGCTTATAGGTTGTCTTGGGAGGATTAGTGGAAATTGTCAAGAGTGATGTGATGGGTTAGTGGTTCGTTAACCTGTGGGTCGTCTGAAGAGAAATTGCATACTAGTCGCTTGCTTACGCAAAGCCTTGAGTGGATGCCTTGGGGATAAATGGCAAGGCCGAACCTCAGGTTTCTGTATAGGAGTATTGGGGTCTTGGGGATAAATGTCAAGAACCAATACGTCGGGTAGTCATCGGTACCTTGGGGATAAATGTCAAGGACTGGTGCACAGTTCAAGGCCTTGGGGATAAATGGCAAGGCCGAACGCCAAGTTTCTGTAGAGAAGTATTGGGGTCTTGGGGATAAATGTCAAGGGCCAATACAACTCGAAGAGTTAGACTTGGAGGACTAACGTAAACTGATGCTTATGAGTAACAGTTCAAGACCTTGGGGATAAATGGCAAGGTCGAACACCAAGCGTGGTAGAGGGAGGTCGGTATCTTGGGGATAAATGTCAAGAGCCGTTACGCCTCGAAGAGTTAGACTTGGAGTACCAACATAGAGGGTAGAGCGAATGCTAGCTCAAGTGAGGCAGGGGCTAGTGAGTCGTGTGGTTGGAGTCTCAGAAAATCCCGACGTTAAGCTGCTTGTACGGTAAGGTTAATCTGCTGTTATCATTCATTGCTGCCTATCTGTTGTTTGCTATTGTTTTGATGTGGTTGTGATTACTAGCATGCTGTTGTCTTTAGTTCGGGAGGGCTACTTACGGAGTATTTTATGTACTCACCCCCCTCTACCTTATTTGTTTCAGGTGTGAACAGGGCTGACCGTGGTGATGACATGGAGGACGTTTGACTGAGGAGGGATCACTAGCTGTGTTGGTTAGGATAGTGAATAATGTCGTGCATTGCAGACATCGTTAAAATCTTTTTGCTATGAAATAACAGGGGAATTATACATTGGGTTAACTCATAGGACACTTTCTTTTATTGTTTTACGGATATTTTTACTATTCGAACTACTGATGTATTTTGGATTACTAGACAAAACAATTATTTTCTTTTGATTGGATTCCTGACCACTAAGGCGGGTATTATTTTCTGGACATTCCATTATTGTGTACCTCCATTTTGTATGTTGCATTAAGAGAACATTACATTTTTCATTACCTTAAATAGGAGGGTTCAATAAGCGTTATAGGGCTGTTACCTCGTTAAACGTATCAGAAATTCGGGTCTTTACATAATGTCTGTGTATTTTTTCTTGTTTTTATTTTTTGGTAAAAAAAAACTTGGAATTAGATTTAAAATTGTTCTCGCTAATTTATTTTAGAGTTCAATTATTAATGGAATTTGTTTCACTTCTTTTATTTTATTTTTATTTGAAAGAAAATGGCTTTAGATTGAATTTGTGTGAGGTTGGAATCAAAAAGTTTAGGATTGTTAGACTTGTGATTTTATTGTGATATATTTAATTTTTCTTATAAATTCGTACTTGCACTTGTTGAATTATATTAATGTTGTATTATTACTTTTGAATAGGAAAACTTATGGATAATAGTTGGATAAAAAATCCAGATAGGTTAAGTAAAGAATATACAGAAGGAATTAGGTCATTCGTTCAATTATCGAAGAAGAATCTCGATAAAAGAGGGTTCACAGGTTGCCCATGTAGGAAATGTCGAAATTTACAATAGAAACGACCATGTGATGTCGAAGGTCATTTGTACTCACATGGAATATATCCTTATTATAGGATATGGACTTTCCATGGGGAAACTAGAGAGTTGCATTCTAATAGAATACGTACAAATGTGGACCAAAACACAGAGCAGGACCAAGGAGTTTGTGAGATGTAAAATGATTTGACAAGTGAGAGATACACTGAGTTTAACGAAGAAGGACACTTAGTTATGGGTGAATCAAGTGATCACAATAGGCAAGCTCAAAATACTAAGTTTTAATCAATGTTTAATGAAGTTGACCAAGAATTATACCCTGGATGTATGAAATTTTCGGTATTAACATTAATGGTTAAGTTAATGAATATCAATGTACTTAATCTATGGAGTAATAAGTCCTCATTTGATATGTTATTGCAATTACTTAAAGAAGCTCTTCCTAATGATTGTAAAATTCCAGAGTTTTATTATGGTACAAAGAAGATGTTATGTGATTTGGGCTTAGAATATGAAAAAATAAATGCTTGCAAGAATGATTTTATCTTATTTTGGAAATAAAATGAGCAAGCTGATGTTTGGACACAATACAACGAACCTCGTTACAAAATAGACAAGGAGAAAGGAAAAAAAATTCCACAGGAAATTCTAAGGCATTTCCCATTGATACCTCGATTGCAAAGATTATATCTGTCTAAGCATGCATCACGAGAAATGACATGGCATAAGGAAAAAAGACTAAACGTAGAAAGGGTTTTACGAGATTCAGCTGATGCTGAGACGTGGAAAGATTTGATAGAAAACATTCTTGGTTTGCAAAAGATTCAAGGAATGTAAGATTGACCTTGGCCACTGATGGATTTAATCCATTTGGAAACATGAATGTACCATATAATACGTGGCCAGTAATATTGATTTCATATAACTTGCACATTTGAAAATGCATGAAAGAATCATTTTTTTTCATGTCATTACTTATACCAAGTCCAAAATCTCTAGGAAAAGAGATAGACGTTTATTTGCAACCATTGATAAATGAATTGAAATAATTGTGGTCTACCGGTGTAGATACGTATGATGTATGTAGTATAATAACAAACTCTTGTCACACGAGACCTCTGGTAGAAAACACGTGTCTTTTATGTAAGTGCTGTAATTTTTCTTTCTTGTAAATAATAGGAAATTAATTGATATTGGGTATTAGAGAAAAGAATCCATAACAAAAAAGGGGAATGGGTTGAGGGTCGTGTATGTGAGAAAAAAAGGCTGAGAGAATTCCAGGGAGAAGGGTATTTGAGACTCTGTTTTCTTCTTCAATTTGAGTCTGCTACAAATACTCTGTAAAGGCTGATTTCTGGTTTGATTAAGCCTTTGATTGGAAGATGATCAGGTAATCAAGACCTTGCTGAAACAAATATCAAGGGAAGTGACTCAATGGATGTAGATCAAATTTTGGATCGAACCAAATTGTTTGTTGTTCTTTCTTTCTCTTTTTTTTTTGTTGTTTTAAATTTGCTTTACTGCTTTGAATGTGAGTGTTCTAAAATCTGATCGAATTTGGTCATTTTGTTCATTGTTGAAACGATTTTGAATTAAAAATTACATATTGGTCAAGTCTCAAGATTCGACACAAACTTGATGTCATGCATATTGAGAAGAAGATTAGTGATAATGTCATGGTCACATTATTAAATATCAAAGGAAAACCAAAGGATATTGTGACCTCTTTACCTCGGCATCCCCCTACGACCCGACCGTGTCACCGTCTAGTTCGAGCTACTTAGAAGAGCGTAGACTATCCCTACAGACCAACACGAGTCCTTTCAGCATCTTTGTCCTCACACACATGCTTCCTAGTAAAGCAACTAGGAGGTCACCCAGCCGAAAATTGCTCGAGGTCAAGCACGCTTAACTTTGGAGTTGTTGCGATTGAGTTACCGAAAATGAAGCTGCAACTTGTTAGTATAGTAGTAACTATCATTTCTTTGAAGTTTTCTTAACCATACTTTCTATGGTCTTAGGAACCCTCTCATTCAAATGTGGTATTGGTTCATTCTAGTCGAACGTTACATGTCCACCAGCTTCTACTTTAGTTCATCCCCGAACCACATCGTACTGGGAGCACGTAAAGATTTAATGAAGTTGAACATACGTAAAGAATTACATCTTCAACATGTTGGGAAGAAATTGTTAAAACTGAATACTAGCTACACGTTAACATTGGAAGAAAGAAAGAAGTTCTGTAGCTTTTTGAAGACCGTCAAATTCCTTATAGTTTTGCATCGAACATTTGAAGAACTGTTAGAGTTAAAGACGAAAAAATACATAGTTTGAAAAGTCATGATTCACATGTGTTGCTTCAAAGACTTTTACCAGTGAGTGTTCATCCATTTTTGCCCAATGATATTAGTAGAGCTATTGCAGAATTGTTGAATTTCTTCAAAAACTTGACTGCGAAAGCACGGAAAGTTGAGACTTTGAATAAGTTACAAGATGCAATTGTATTGATTCTTTGAAACTTTGAGAGAATATTCCCTCCGGCGTTCTTTGATGTCATGGTTCATCTAGCTGTGCACTTACCCAAATAAGCCAAACTAGTAGGACTTGTCAATTATAGTGGGATGTATCCGACTGAGAGGTATGCTTCTTTCTTTATATGTGTTGCTTCAAAGTATATCTAGTGATATAAACTAATTAATATCACATATTATTATAGGAGTTTGAGAACATTGAAACAATATGTAAAAAAATAAAGCTCGGCCTGAGGGTTCCATAGTAGGCATTGACATTCTGCTCAATGTACCTTGATGGAATTGAGACAAAATTCAGTAGGTCAAATCGAAATGATGACATGTTGGACCCAAAAAACTCAAAGACACATCTTCCTGTAGTTCACAATTGAAAAAACTATTGCCTACTGAGTTACGAAAGGCGCATTAGTACTTTCTAACCAATTGTGAAGCAGTGGATTCATATAGACGGTAGGAACTTTCATGTACTAATAGTCGGTAAGTTTATTTCAAATGTAATTCAATGTTAGTTTCGTTTCACAGAGAACATGAATTAGAGTTACAACGACAAGACAATGGTAATTTAGCTAGTTTGCATGAAGTATTATTTCCAGATTGGTTTGAAAGAAAAGTAAGTTATACTACATCAAAATTTTGTACATCATCTATCCATTATGGTTCATTATTTCCATAATGACCTTTAGTCTTGTAAAATATGCCTGTAGATGAGATCAGAAGTTTCTTCAAATTTGAATGTTGTTGTGCACGAGTTGAATCCACTAGCATGTGGTCCTGGTATTTCAATTCGTTCTTATAATGGTTGTGTTACGAATGAAGTTAAATTTAACTCAATAGAGCGAGATGATCGGTGGACAATACAAAATAGTGGAGTATGTGTAATGGGTGGACATAATATTGAGTTATCTGATTTTCAAAGCGTCGTTAAAGAAATTATTAAGTTGAGCTACATTAATAGAAAACGAGTTCTTCTATTCAGGTGTGATTGGTATAATACGAATGCTAGGAAGAATTGTATTCGTCAAGACCATAGTTTTACGAGCACAGACACATGCCATTCGTGGTACCAAGACGAATCGTTCATACTTGTCTTTAAAGCACAACAAGTATTCTATGTTGATGATCTCAAATTAGGTTCTACATGGAAAATAGTTCAAAAAATTGAACACATACATTTATGGGATGTGCCTGAAATAGAAGAAGTTGATGTATGTGAAGGAGTTCTAGATGAATGTGAAGTTGGAGAAGTGGATCCCGAAGCACAAACATTTTATAGAGCTGATATATATGCAGAATAAATTTGAGGTGGACCTTACTGTTAAACATCACTTCGATTATATCAAGTATGAGATCAAGACTCACTACAAAGATTATCAACATCGCTTACATAAGCACTATCTTTAATTTGAAGATCCAGCAACGGCTCGACAACGACCATATGGAAGAATTACACAAGATGTTAGGATATATGTTGTGTGATAGATGAGAAACTAGTGAATGGAATGTAACTAATAACTAAAGTTTGTTACTAATGATTAGAAATAGTGATATATATATTTATTCTTGTTGTAGGCAAAGTATGTGAGAAACAAAATTAGTCGAAGTAAACTACCATTTAATCATCGTGCTAACCCAAAATCATTTTTATCCCATCTAGAAGACAAGGTGCGAAGTTGTTGTTTGTGGTAGTATAATGTATGCTTTGCTTATTATTATTAATATTAATAACGAATTGGAATAGAAAAATGAAGATGGGACGTATTTGAGCCATTCCGAATTGTTTTTCGCAACACACTGTCATCCGACGAAGGGTTAGACCGACAAAGCCGCTTGTATTGCATATGTAAGTACTCATTTTAATAATGTAAATTTAATGGTAATATTCATTTCGAATTATAACTTAATATTTTGTTGTGGTAGGAAAATATGGTGAAGTTGGTAGAAAAAGCAAAAGAATATGGTAAAGAATTAAGTGATCAAGATGCTATGGAAATAGTGCTTGGCAAACGATCATCTTACACGAAGTGGATGGGGTATAGTCCAAAGCCACCAAGTCAGAAACAAGTAGCAGGATACTCTTAGGAATATGTTCAGGCTTTGAAGGCTAGACTTGCAAAAACAGGAGAGTTATTGCAAACTCAACGCGAAGAAATGTAGACATTGGTTGACATGCAACGTCAAGAATATGAAAGAAAATTTAGCAATATGGAAGATCTTTTTCGGAGATTTACTGAAGGAAGAGGAATGTGCATTTCTAAAGAGGGTGCATTAATGTTGGAGATTGAAGGGATAAAGTATGCATTTAGGGGAAGGGGTGTATTGAATCTACTTTTGTTTCAATCGTTGTTGGCAGTTTAAAGTTTATTGTTAGATATTGAATTGTTGAATGCCTATAATTGTTGTTGGAGCTTCAAATATTTCAATGTTGAGTTTGTGTTTGATGTTGGAGACAGAAACTTATATGTTGTTGTTGAAACTTTAAATATTATGCTTCAAACCTCTTGCTTTGCTTGTTTAAATTTGATGTTCTAGATTTAACTGTTGAATACCTATAATTATGTTGTTGGAACTTCGAATATTAAAGTTGGTGCTTCTATTACTAGTGTTATTTTTTTACCAACGATTTTATTTTTAGTTTGCTAATAATGTTGATCACATGCAATTATCTTTGCAGGATTGAAAACATAGCAGCTCCCCACTCGATCTCGTCCCCAAAATGGTAGGAATTTAGTCGGTGACTCAGACCAGTCTCACTCATACAGATCAAAGAACGAGCCCTCACGGGCAGGAGTCTATAACTCACTCAGGATTGAGAATGTGTTGCCTGGTCATGTTATAAAATATCAATCTGTTAGTCAACGGCGTTACATCTAAAGAATGACTATTTCGCGGTCCTGTCTTATACAAACTCATTGTATAGGATACCCCACTTGCATGTCTCCACACGAATGACCTGGATCGGGTCGTCTGTAACATTTATAAATTGGGTCGTATCCATAGTGTTACTAAGATAAGGTACCCAGCCTTATCTGTATATTATGGTAGTTATTCCCGATACATTATCCACTCGTATATCAAGGGTATATCAAATATATACTCAGTATATATACTGTCCCGATTACATGATAATAACCTTAGATGTTTAGTTTATTGGATTTGGACAATTCAATGCTATAAATTCAACAACAAATTGATTGAATATGAAACCATAACTTTATTGAATATAAATTTGTTTTTACATAAATCCAAACTACGAGTTTAGGGCAACATATCCAACAGTGTCGTGCTTCACGGATTAGGGCTTTTCTCTTATTACCCCACTACCCACCATTAGGTTCACAAAAAATGGTGTTGATGACTGCAGACCTTTTTTGGTTAATTTCTCTCTTTTTCAGTGTGGCGACCTATCTCTATCACCTTTGTCAGTTCAATCGTATTTTCTTTTTCCTTGTGAAGAAAAAGTGTCATTCTTTCCCACGTACATCTTCAGATGACACCGTCGGATCAGGTTCTCAACTTGGTCCCTCAGGTCGAAGAACTGCGAAGTGTTATGACCATGATTCCGATGGAATCTACAGTACTTAATTCGATTCCTCTTATTTGGACTCGGCTTCATTTTTTCAGGCCTCTCTAACATATATATAAATCACTGTTTTCAATATTCGCCAAAATTTCGGCTAGCGGTATGGTGAGCAGTGTGTATTGGTTGAACTCTCGCAGCTGCCGATCATTAACTTTTATTGTTCAATCTTGTCGTTGACGATTATCATGACCTGGTTTCCTTCATTCACGATCCTTTTCCGGATAACTTTTCTTCTTATGGGAAGCATTATTTCGATATCCTGCGTACTTTGAAGTAATGGTTTGGTGTAGGAGATGTTTGGACTTAAGCACGTCTTCAGCATGCATATATTTCCTAGCACGTTGTATGGCCTCACTATACTTGCGCACTGATTGCAGGGCGTAAGGCGGAGCCAGGTCAAGATTATTTATGGCAGACATGAACGTCATCCTCGCCACATCATCCAAACAATCTAGTACTTTTATTTTCTCCTCTATAAAATGTCCCACGAATTCACTCAATGACTCGCCCTTTTTCCTAGCGAATGGTTAGCATATGGGTATCTAGCTTTTTCCTGTCATGCTGCGTAGAGAACTGATTAACGAGTACTTTTCTTAATTGCCTCCAGGAGGCGATTGAGTTCGGTCTTAACTGTCGATACCAATACCTTGATTGGCCTTTCAATGTTATTGAAAAAGCTTGGCATTTAATCTCATCACTTGCCGCATTCAGCAACATAAGTCCTTCATACAACTCTATGTGGTCAATAGGATCAGTTGACCCATTGTATGGCTTCATGTCCATTTTTTTTTCATTTTTGGAGGTAGAGGATGCAACATTATCGGCACTGTGAAAGGAGGATCTTCTTTCTCACGTAACTCAACCCAGGTCGTATCATCTAGGTTACAACTTTGTCGCAAAGCCTCGAAGTCGCTTTGTAACTTACTGGTCACTTCTTTCACTGTGTCAAATACCTCTAACATGTCGAACGTAGCTTGGCGAACAGATGTAGTTGCCTGCTTGCAGCAAGAATAATTGACTATACCCAGTAGCAGGAGTAGATCCTAGATTTTGCATTAAAAGGGTTTGTAACTCAGTTAACTCTGGGGTAACATCTATACGAAGACCTTCTCGAGGACACATTGTTGTCGTCCTCCGAGACCCTAGGTTAAGTCACTCAACGGCCAGTATCCGTTGTCGTGTATTGTCAGTCCCTTCATTTCTAGTGTGCATAGGTGCTTTGCCCCGTGCCGGATCTTGCAAAATTGGAGAGTCATGAGATGCATCCTTTTCAATTTCTCCTTCTTCGAGTCTAACAGATGGTTCGGAAGCTTCTCTATCTCTTTCAGTCGGGATCTGACTTTTCCGCAGCGTCGCGGTTAGTTCTCTTATTTTTGCGCGTAAATGAGCGACGCCCCGTAATTCCGTACAAACTTCACTCAACTTCGCGCGCAGGCCTATTAATTATTATCCCATCTGACTGGCATTGTTTAAATCGACCGATCGTGAGGCATTTCTTCTTGAGGTTCCCCCTCGCATGAGGGGTGTGTTAGGATTGACATTTTACTACAGAAATCTGTGTTGGATGACTGATAACTCAAACTACAACATCAAAGTCTCAAATTTGTCAAGTCTATCCCCTTATTGTAAAATATACTTTGAGATGTTTGACTCCTTACATTTGTTGTTACTGCAGCATGATTTGATTAAGCTATTTCATTGAAATCCAGCTTAATCTTTCCTTCTCGAGCTAAATTTAGGATACAGTCTTTTAGGACAAAATACTTTTCCACTAGATGACTGATAACTCGTTGGTACTTGCAATATTCGGGATCATCAACTTTACCCATTTCTTCCGATCGTATACACTCTGGAAGTACAATCAATCGTGTTTCCAATAATTGTTCCAATATATAAGGGATGTTAGAATCAAGAAAAGGATAGACTTTTTCTTGTCTTTCTTTCAAGCTTAGTTGTCTTTTCTCATTTCCATGTTGCTTCCCAATTCTCTTTCCTTCTATTCTTGAAGACAACTTGGGAGAGATTGTGTTTACACCAAAAGATTCACCTAAAGCTTTCTCAACACTTTTGCTTTCTTTCTCTAAGTCCGACACTAAAAAATTCTTACTTCCTCGACTAGCGATGCTTAACTCCATATCGTGTGCATGAGTTGCCAGCTCTTCAAAAGTGCGAGGTTTTATACCTTGAAGGATGAAAAGAAGTCCCCAATGTATACCTTGAGTGCATAATTCGACGACAGATAGTTCAGTAAGCCTATCTTTGCAATCAAGACTTAAAGCTCTCCATCGGTTGATATATTCGACAACTGATTCACCTTTTCTTTGCTTGCAGTTGGTGAGCTCCATCATGCTGGCAGTTCTCCTCGTACTATAGAAGTGATTTAGGAACTCTCTTTCAAGCTATTCCCAACTCTCGATCGTTTCAGGCTCTAGATTTGTATACCAATCAAAGGCGTTTCCTTCAACGTTCGGACAACTGCTTGACCAGTTGGTCGCCTCTCGTACCAAAATTCTCATAAGTTTCAAGGAAGTGAGCAATATATTGTTTGGGATTACCATTCCCATCAAAATGTTGGAACTTAGGCGGCTGATATCCAACAGGCATTCTCAAGTTGTCAATTTTCTTGGAATATGGTTTTGAATACAATAGAGTATTTTGAGAAGATCCACTGTATTGAGCCCTGATTGAGTTTGTTATCATGTCCTGGAGTTGTTGAACAGAGAGTGAAGTGATTGAAGTGGAAGGTTGAGAGTGATTTTCTTGAGTGTTGGTCTTTCCTTCGTTGTTGTCTTTGAAAACTAGGGTCTGACTTGACTCAGTAGCATCAACATCTTGGCTCTCAATCCTATTCTTCAAAGAAGCAATTTGATAATCTTTTTCTTCTATTATCTTCATCAAATTTCTGATTTGTCTCTCTATTTCTGCCATTTTTTTCATCCATAGTGCTTGCATCAGTCATCATAACAGAGTCCGGATTAGGATCAAATAAGGGGTTGCGATTAACAAGAAACTCATCTTCAATAGATGTTTCTAACAACATCATTACTTTGTTCTCAACAATAGAAGGAGTTTGATTTTCCCGTAGTTGGAGTTCATTATAGTAACCATGAGTTATATGACATGTATGAAAGTTACTCATGATAACAACTGTTGTAGAAGCCATTTTGAATTCCATTGATTTTCTTAAAAAACTTTAAATCTTAGAAAGAGATGAGAGGTAGATATTGTCCAACTGGGCGTGCCAATTTGTTCACACGAAATTTCTGGAGAAATTATATTTCGTGGATTTGAACTTTTATATTGTTTGTATGTATTGTATAGTGGATTCAATCTCTTATCTTTATCATCTGATTCTTTCTATCAAACTGTATGTGAAGATATATGTTTTTTAATTCGGCTTTTTATCGAAGTTATATGTTCTTCAAAAGTCTTTAAGTTTTCAAGTCTTCAGAGAATCTTCAATTTGGTGTGAATTCTCTCAATTCTCAAATTTTGAACCTTCAAAATGAATGAGGTCCCCTCTATTTATAGAAGTTTCTCTAGGCTTGGTGGGCCTTTAGGCTTTGATAATTTTGGGTGTAGCCCAATTCTTTAAATGAATTTAAATTTATTTAAATTTAAATATTAATACATCTGATCTCATGGTAAATTGGATTTTGGGCCAAGTTTGTGAACCAAATTGATTCTAAGCCCAGTTCTCATATGACCCAATTACATATTTTAATTGTCAATTTATCTTTAATTTTAATTTCGGGTTAATATATAATTAATCCCTAAATAAAATTGATAATGACGTGACCGTTTATGATTGGCCCAAAATTTATGGTTCTACGATGTCGACGACGATGACGTCATGAGTTTGGGGGAGATGACCAAGCTGATTGTATAGTTTGTGTTTTGGAGGTGAAATATGTCTCTTTTATTGTATAATAAATAATCAGTATGCTGGGATGTATTAAAAATGTATATTATAAATATGGGGCAAGTATTTTGACGTAGGGTCCTTTTGAGGAGGACAAATTATGTATGTTACGATGGGTGAAGAGTCTAATTAAAGAATGAGACTGAGAAAATTAAGGGCTCCTATGGTAATGATCTCATTTCACATTCCATGTTTCTTATTCCATGTTTCTTGTTTTTTGTTTCTAATTATTTTAGAACTAGAAACAAGAATTGGTTGGTAACCATTTATGTTTCTTGTTTCTTGCAAAAAAGAAATAGAAACAAAATATGTCTAGAACGGTTCCTTATTTCTTGTTTTTATTTTTGGTTTTTTATAGTAAACACTTTGTGGGCTTGAGATTGGAACTCGCGACCTGTTGACCAATTGTATATATATCAAATCTATTTTATTTTTAGTTAAAATAATTATTTTTTTAGAACGTAGTTAAAATAAAATTTAATAGATGTAATATAAAAATGTATAATATATGCTCAAAGAATATAATTTATT
This sequence comes from Momordica charantia, assembly GCF_013281855.1. Taxonomy (NCBI): domain Eukaryota; kingdom Viridiplantae; phylum Streptophyta; class Magnoliopsida; order Cucurbitales; family Cucurbitaceae; genus Momordica; species Momordica charantia. The sequence goes on along the minus strand of NW_028275167.1, from coordinate 18,018,688 downwards.
AAAGTAAAATATAATTTACAATATAAATTTATTTGATATAAAAGTATACATTATTAGTTTTAAATAAATAATAAATTTTCAAATTATTATTGATTTAAAAAATACAAAATATTTTTATTGAAAAAAAATAAAATAGCCTTAGTAAAGAATAAACGTTCAAATTATTTTTAATCAAGTAAATAGACAATATATTTTTTGTTTTAAAAATATAATAAGTTAAAAAAAAAGAAAAAAATTAAAATTATTTTTAATTTAATAAATAGAAAATTTTCAAATTATTTTTAATTTAATAAATAAAAAATAGGAAATATTTTTTTTTGTTTAAAAAATAGAATAACCTAAATAAAAATAAATGTTCAAAGTATTTCTAATTTAATAGCCAGAAAATATATTTTTTGTTTTAGAAAATATAATAACATTAACCTAAATAAAAAATAAATTTCAAATTATTTTTAATTTAATGAATAGAAAAAACAAGAGGAGTCCCCATGAATGGTGAGAACTAACAAAACATATTAACGTTTAATTAAGTAAGGTATGATGTATTTTATTTATACTAAAAATGCTATTGAACAAGAAAAAAAACGGAAAGGAAAAATGAAACTACTTTCTAGAGTTTCAAAAATTTGACCCCTTTTTTTTGAAATGTTTGTCAAAATTTAGAAATGAGAAACAAGATGGATTGCCAAACAAGATCAAAGAATGGCTGGAGATAATTCTCATTAAGGAGTGATCAAAAGACAGGGAGGTATTTACCTCAAACTGTCAAAAATAAAAATAAATGGTTAACCACTCTGTAACTATGTTAACAAAGATAACAGAGTAAACAGAAATATAAAACTATTCAATTTGCTCTCTTAACAGGTAAGACTGTATCAACTCTCTATAATTGTTTTAGGTGAAATTGTAAATATAGAAAATAAATTTAACGAAATAACAAATTTAATGTCTATATTTTAGTTTTGCAAATATAAAAAAAAACATAGAAAAAATATGTCTAAATAATGAGAAAGTCAAATTTACCCTTGTAGCATGATATACTACTGATATATATGTATAAATGATTTATACTTGATATATTTTTTATTTACTAATATAGAATTGATATAACTATGAAATCTGTTAAGGGTAGAACCCAAGCAGGACACGCGTCTGTTCCTCCGCAGGCTGGGAATCACTGACGGTTATCTCCCTCAGGCGTACATTGCCGATCAGGGCACATGTCCGCCCTTGAGGAAGTAGGGGGTCACAGGTGGTTACACCCCGTACACAGGCGTAGCTGGGAACACATGTTGTCGGTATGACAGGCACATTCCACAGTCGCGAGCGACATGCCAAGAGCTGCAGCTGGACATGCCACTCTGCACCTACTGGAAATGTGTTCCCCTCTGACCAAACGTACAACTCGCGGAATCCCTGCTACCTCTAACCATCGTCCTTCTCGGTCGGTCTCAGAGGCTATAAAGGGAGGGACCTTGAGCTTCACCAGGCAAGTGAAAATCTTTCACTAATACCTCTGGTGTCTTATTCCTATTTCTATTCTAAAAACTAACTTGATCGTCGAAGTGTTTTAGGCGGGACACCGCACTAGAATCGAGTATTGGTTTCAGGTCTATTGAGTTTCAAGCGGGACTGCTCGTCCGTGCATCACGTGGCTCTCTATCGAAATTCGCCATCAATAGTTGGCGTCGTCTGTAGGGACATATGATAATTTTTTGTTAGAGAGTGTTTAATAGGCTATTTGAGGCATTTAGTGTGCGAAAATGTGAGAGTTCTTATTAATAAACCTAAGAAAAAGTGAGAATACATCGAGTGGACCCTAAGCTTATGCAATTCCTAATTTTCTCGGTTTTTAATGTTAAATGCTTAATAGTTGATGGTTATTACATGAATGGCTTAATTAAGCTGAGAGGAGTGTTGCCAAGATCGCGAGAGTTACACTCGAATATCAGTTGTTGGGCAAGAGCATATAATTCGTCAGGACGCTCCAAAGCGTATGACAGTGGGGTAACTCTTTGAACTTAAAATGTTACCGCATCCGTACAGCATCTAAAGGGTGCCCTAATTTTAAGGACCTGGTATAAAAGGAGATGATGCCCTAGCCGACAGGGGAAGAGATCCTTGATCAATTTCTAAGCAGCATCGATTTGAGGAAACATTCCTTCGTGGACAGAAAGACTTTCTTTTTATCGAAGAAGGAGCTGGAGGATACTTGTCTTGCCCATGGGTTACACTGTACACCTGAGGAAGCTTCTTATTCTTTGTTATCCTCTTTGATAATGACAGGTTCTTCAAACTCTTCTATTTCCTTTCTTCTTTTCAGTATGAACTAACCCCCAACTTCGGGGAGGGGGGATCTTAGACTTGTTGTAATATTCGTTAATTGCTGTCTTAGAACTCCAAAAACTTATTTAATAGAAGTTTGTTTAATGCTTCCTTCTCACTAAGCTTGTTTGGCCAACTTGGTTAGTGTGTGTTAGCTTACTTGAGGCTAGGGGGAATCTTTGCTAAGGAGTTTTGCTTCTGTTAGTTGTAGTAATCCTCGTTTGAAGTACAAAGGTGAATACCCAGGGATAGGGTTCATCCTACAGTGCCTTTAAATCGGTTATAGTGCTTGTTTAGTCACGGTAGGAGTCGGGTTAAAGCATACCTTAGGTATCTCAAGAGAGAGCCGTGAAGGTTTGGGCAGCAGTGTTTTTTAGTGACTTTAGATGGAACCTTTTTGGACAAGAAAAGCAGTTAGTGGAAGCCCCCTCCCTGATCCTTTTTAAATCGCATTTCTCGCTTATTTCGTTAATTTCTTTAAATGGTTTTACTGGGTGTGACGAGAGTCTCTTCTGCATAATATTTGTTGTTTGTTTTCTATACGTTAGTTTATCAAAATGAAGCCCAAGTTTCATTCATTTATTATTTTTTTTCATTGGTAATTCGAAAGTGCAAAACACGGTTATAATCGAAATTCCTGAGGAGACGACCTTGTTTAGATACTACAACGGATTATTTATTGTATACTTGCACTAATTTTCCTTTAGTTGTGAGAAAACAAACAACCGATGTTTTGAAGGCAATAAAGAAAAACCAGAACTAGTAGTCTACACTAAGACACTATTGGAATGGTCTCCAACAAAGAGTCGTCGCACGAAAACACCATTGATGAGGAGCGTCAGTGACAAGGTTGTTGACAAGCCTGCCTCGACTCCCCCGATGGTACACCTCGATAAGAGGAAGGCGGCACACCCCCCACCGAAAGGGTTCCAGATTCCGTAACGAGATGGGGGCGGCACACGCCCAGATTACCTCCCAAGTGGGAAGGCTGATCGAGATCTTGTGTGATCAAGGAAACCTTCCCCTTTCCAAATGGAAGTGCGGTCGAAGGAGGAATTACTAAAGGGGGGACTTAGGAACGAAGACCCCCAGGCATCTCTAGGATTTCTCATAGAAACAGAAGACCTCCGGGATAAGCTCAATCGAGGCCGCTATAGACGCGGTCCGAAGGTCACTCGATTGGTCCGAAGGTCAAGCAGAAGCTGGGCAAGGACCTAAAGGTGTACGTCGCCCGCTTTTCAAATGAGCGACTCCGAATGCCGAACTGTAATAAAAGCGTAGCCCTATAGGCACTCTCCGAAGGAATCAAGGAGTAGAAGCTCATCTGCTCCCTGGGCGAGTACCTCACCAAGTCCATTGGTCGAACTCACGTCCAGGATCAACCACCACATTGCGGGGGAAGAGATGCTTGCAGCTCAATCTTTGGATAAAGAGCCGAGTATGTGACTCGCGAGATAAAGGGAAGTCGACGAAAAGAACGACCCCAAAAGGGGAGTCGGTCGGAAGTCACTTAGGACCCAAGGCTGACTCACTAAAGAGGTATGGTAAGTACAGGCCCACTTGTATCCCGATGTACGAGATACTAGCACGCATCGACAGTACTCTTGTTGACAGTACTGCAAGTTTCACCGAGACCATGGGCATGATACTGCTGACTGTAGGGACCTCCAGGATAAAGTCGAGTGGCTGGTCCAAAGGGGGTACCTAAAGGATTTTGTGGGAGAAGATGCTGAGTTGGGACGCCGTAGACGAAAGTAAAACAGCTGCAAGGCTCAGTCGAAGCCAAAATCCCGAAAGAAAGACGAGCGTCCTCTACCATCCTCACCATAAGTGGGGGCTCGGTAGGGGGAATCTGGAAACAAGCAGAAAGCCCTGGCTCGGCAATTCTATGGAAAACCAGGAGCATCGGAGGTTCTGATCGTGATTGGCGGTGACTTTCACAGACGACGAGGCGGACACCCACCTCCAGCCACACAACGATGCGCTCGTGGTAATGATAGAGATCTAGCACGTTCCCACATATCAAGTGTTGATAGATTGAGGGAGCTCGGCTAAGTCTTTCCCCTAGCAGTGCTGGACACACTCGGGTGGGACATTATGAATCTCAAATGGTGCAGATCACTGATGGTTGGCTTCTCACTTGAACGAGTCTTCCCCAAAGGCAGAATTGAGCTACCCCTAACCCTAGGAGAAGAGAAGGATGAGTCACTCAGGTCGAAGAATTTGTGGTGGTGGACGACCGCTAGCCTGCAACGCCATCCTCGAAAGACCAGCGATACATCATTTCGTGGCTATCCCATCTACCTACCGTCAAACGATGAAGTTTCCCACCCCCAAGGAACCATGGACGGACAACAGCAAGCCTTGAGGAAGTGCTACGCCACTACCATGAATGAACCGGAAGTCGTGTGTACTATCCGCAATGAGTCTGAGCCTAGACCATCTGCATCAAGAACCACTCCCGAAGAGGACCCAAGCACAAACATCCCCTATGTACTCGTCGAGTAGGAAAAAAGTATTCCATCGATCGAAGAGTTGGAAACTGTACCCATCGTGGTGCCCGGAAAGACTACTAACATAGGTGAAACTTCATCAAACGAGGCGAATGAGCGCCTGGTTGACTTCCTCAAAGGCAATGTTGGCATCTTCGCATGGTCCTATGAAGATATCTCTGGGATCAACCCATCGATAACCATGCACAGGCCAAATGTCAACCTGGGAGCAAAACTGATCAGACAGAAGAAGCGGACCATGGACGCAGCATGCAACGCGGCCACGACAGAAAAAGTGGCTAAGTTGCTAAAGGTCGGCTTCATTCGGAAGGTCCGTTATCCGACTAGCTATCCAATGTAGTCCTAGTCAAAAAGGCCAATGGGAAGTGACGGATGTGTGTAGACTTTGCCAATCTGAATAAAGCTTGCCCTAAGGATAGCTTCCCCTTACCCAGAATAGATCAGTTGGTCGATGCTATCGCTGGACATGAACTGTTAACATTCATGGATGCTTACTCAGGATACAAACAAATCAAGATGCATCCAGCTGACCAAGAGCACACCTCCATCACCAAACAGGGGCAGTTCTGCTTCAAGGTCATGCCCTTTGGGTTGAAAAACACGGGAGCTACCTACCAAAGGATGGTGACCAAGATGTTTGTCTCCTAAATTGGAAGAAACATGGAGGTCTACGTGGATGATATGCTGGTTAAGAGCCAAATCGCTGATCAGCATAGGGAAGATCTCTCCAAGGCTTTCCAGGTCATGCGCGACCACGGTATGAAACTGAATCCGATTAAGTGCGCCTTTGGAGTAAGATCGGGTAAATTCATCGGGTTTATAGTACATCAACGTGGATCGAGGTTAACCCTACAAAGATCTAGGCCATCCTAAATATGAAGTCCGTGTCCAACCTGAGACAGCTAAAAAGCTTAAACGGGAAGGTCGCAGCCGTAAACTGATTCGTCTCACGGTCAAACGATAAATGCCTACCCTTCTTCAAGACGCTGACGAAGGAAGGAAAGTTTTAATGGACCGGCGAATGTGGAAAATCCTTCCCTGACCTTAAATAGTATCTCAAATCTGTCGCATTACTGGCCAGACCGAGTCCGGGGGAGGATATGTACCTCTACCTGGCCATCCCAGGGAGCGTGGTCAACTAAACGTTGGTAAAGGAAGAGGACGGAAAGCAGCATCCCGTGTACTACACCATCAAGACCTTGATCGAAGCGGAAACCCGCTAAACCCAGATTGAATAGATGGCCCTTGCTCTGGCCATTGCGGCAAGGAAGCTACAACCCTATTTCCAGGCCCACCAGGTCATTACCCTAATCGACCAACGGCCCCGGCAGATACTCCAAAAGCCTGAGGCTTCAGGAAGAATCATAAAGTGGGCCGTAGAGCTGAGCGAGTATGTCATTCAGTACACCCTTCGGGCCTTTGTGAAAGGCAGGAAGCTACATATTTCATCGCCGAGCTAACCCCAACGCAGCCCGAGGAAGTTGTTAACCCTACTCAGTTGACCCTATACAACAATGGGTCAACAAACGACCAGGGCTACGGAGTCGGAATCCTACTGACGAGTCCAAATGGGAGTATGCGCTCCGCTTTAAGTTCCAAACCTCCAACAATGAAGCCGAGTACGAGGCACTGATCGCAAGACTCAGGCTGGCCAAGTCAATGGGGGCTCGACACCTTAGCTGTTGGGTGTGTTGCCCTAAACTCGTAGTTTGTATTTATGTAGAAACAAATGTATATTCAATAAAATTTTATACAATAAATTTGTTGTTGAATTCATAGCATTGCTTTGTCCAAAATCCAATAAACTAAACATCCAAGGTTATTTTCATGTAACCGGGGCATACATATACTGGGTATATATTTGATATACCCCAAATATATGAGGTATATATTTGATATACCTCTGACATACGAGTTGATAATGTCCCGTGAATAACCTAAAGGGTCTATAGTATATGGATAAGGCTGGGTACCTTATCCTGGCAACACTATGGATACGGCCCACTATGTAAATATTATAGACGACCTGATCCAGGTCGTTCGTGTGGAGACATGCTAGTGGAGGTATCCTATACATAGACAATCTTTAGATGTAACGTCGTTGACTAACAGATTGCTATTTCATAGGATGACCAAACAACTCATTCTCAATCCTGAGTGAGTTATGGACTCCTGCCCGTGAGGGCTCATCCTTTGATCTGTATGGGTGAGAGTGACCCGAGTTGCCGACTCAATATTCCTATCATTTTGGGGACGAGACCGAGTGGGGAGCTGGGAACATAACTCACGAGATCGAATTCACTCCTCCCCGACTTTAGGGGAATAGATGAGTGTTCTCTTAAATGCTAACTATGGGACTTGAACAAGGGGCTCCACCCTCTCATTGGCCCGAGAGGGACTTCCGATTATTGGTCGGATCATAACCAGGTTGTTCACTAGAGAAGCAGTGGTATTTAAGGAGTAAGATGTAACTCAGGGGTAAAACGGTAATTTGACCCAACTTGAGTTACGAGCACTCGTGAAGGATTGACTTGTCATTAATGGTCGTATATCCATGGACACAAAAACATTCTGCTGTGAGAATAGTGCAACTGCAGGTCTTTAGTGGAGTGACCCGTAGTTAACGAATGTTGATTAACGCAGTAAATGAGTTTGAACGATTAATCTCGTATTGTTGGAGCTTCTGATCTGTAGGTCCATTAGGTCCCCTTGCTAGCTCAAAACGGGTAAAACGAGGATCAAGTTTTTGGAAGAATTTGAACTGTTCAAATTACTTAGGGGATTATATGTATATTCATACATTATAATATATAGTTAATTCTAAATTAAAACTATATATTATGAGAAAAATTATTTGAATGAGATTCAAATAAAATTAATATGAATAAGATTCATATTAAAACAATTGGTTAAGAATAATGTGCCTAAGATGTACATTACGACTATAGGTTATACGAGAGAAATGCTATAGAATATGATTCTATTTTTGTAATAAATAATTAAGTGTTAATTATTTATTTAATTTATATATATGTATATATATATTAATTGATTATCAATTAGATTAATAATTAATTAATATGATTAATTAATATATAAAAATTGCAGCGGAGTGGGCAGTTAAGTGACGTTGGGTAACTCCCCACGTCACTGTCTTTGTTATTGAGTTTTTGGAGTTCTGCAAAAATAGACCAGTGGATAACAAAGAAAAGGAACTCCCATATTTCTCTCCATCTAAGGCTCTCTCTCAATTCTCCCTCTCGTTCCAAAGAAACGCTCCCACAAGCGCGTTCTCGAGACCCAAGAGGATAGCTCGAAAGATTCGGTGCTGGTGTTCGTTGATTTAGTCCATTGAAGAAGTGTTCTTCAAAGGTAAAAGAAAAGTTCTTTCCCTTGTATTTTCGTTATTAGATGTTTGATTTTGTTTCTTAAAAATCATGAAGAATGATCTGGTTCTGTTCCGAGATTCACATCCCATCATTAGCGTCATCAGCAACTCCCAACTAATCATCAATCAAGTTAATCAGGAGTACTAAGCCAAAGATGATCGAATGGCCTTATACCAAAAGAAGGTACAGACACTGCTAAATGCCTTCGAAACAAGCTTGATCGAGTAGGTCCCTCGCTCAAAGAACGCCAGCACGAACGCTCTAACCCGTCTCACGTCATCTTACATAATCGACCTGTCTCAGACTGTGTTGGTGGAAATTATGAACGAGTCAAGCCTTGCCAAGCTAGAAATGATGGACATCAATCAGCTCGACGCTCCAGATTGTAGAAGCCCAAACAGGAAGCACCTAGAGATGGGAGAGCTGCCCGAAGATCAAGCAAATGCCCGAAGACTTCGAAGACAGGTCGCCCATTACCTCCTTAGGGACGGGGTCCTGTACAAATGAGGATACTCGCTTCCACTCCAAAGATGTGTGAGCCCCGCCGAAGCCGGATACATCGTCAGCAAAGTCCACGAGGGAGACTGTAGGGACCACCTGGCCGATCGAGTGCTCTCAAATAAGATCTTACAGTAAGGGTATTATTGGTCCATGATGGGAAAAGACTCTAAAAGGTTTGGACAATGCTGTGACAGATGCCAGTGAACTGCCGTCGTGACGCGACCACCAGTCAAGTAACTTACGAGCCTCACTGCCCTATGGCCGTTTCCCCAGTAGGGAATCGACCTGATCGGTCCGCTACCTATAGGGAAAGGCCAAACCAAGTTCGCAGTCATCGCAGTCGATTATTTCACCAAGTGGGCTAAAGCCGAACCCCTCGCCACCATCACCGAGCGGAATATAACAACCTTCGTATGGAAGTCCATTGTCATTCTTTCTAGTTGCTCTTGAACAATTAGGAGCTTCTCTAGAAGAAATATGGGGTTCTGCTTCTGGTGGCAACATGCTATGGGGTGGCGGTCGCGCTTATGGGGTCAAATCAATACGTTCGAAGAAGAAAGATTGGAATATCAATCTCATCGATCTCTTAAGTATCATACCAAATCCCATCAATCCAATCACCAATTCACATTTTTTTCTTTTTCTTATCAATGAATATATCTCTTTTCTTGTATGGTGCTTGATTCTGAATTCCAAGTAGAATCTCTTGAAATTACTATTGTCAAATTGCTTCCCATTGTCAGTTAATTCGTCATCCCAAACACCATCATCTCGGACAATGGGAAGCAATTTGACAATAATAATTTCAAGAGATTCTACTTGGAGTTCAGAATCAAGCACCTCATCTCGACCCCTGTGCACTCCAAGACCAAGGGGCAGGTTGAGGCGGTAAACAAAATCATCAAAAGGATTCTAAAAGCGAGACTCGAGGGACATAAAGGTCGATGGGTCGAGGAGCTTCCAAGCGTCATATGAGCTTACAGAACCACTCCTAGGACCTCGACAGATGAGACCCCCTATTCGCTGTCTTTTGGAATGGAATTAGTAATTCCTGTAGAAATGAAGTCCCCCGCTAAGGATCCAAGCTTTTGACAAAAACCTGAACGAGGAAGGGATAAGGGATTCCCTGGATATGATAGATGAGCATAGGGAAACCGCCCGCCTCCGCGTCACGCAGCACCAAAGACGAGCAGCAATGTATTACAATTTGCCAGTAAAATCGCGTAGGTTTGATGTTGGAGCATTGGTGTTGAGGAAAGTGATGCTGAACAAAAAGGATCGAGCAGACGGGGCACTTAGCCCCACCTGGGAGGGCCCATACTGTGTAACTGGCGTCATCCAACCAAGAACTTACACACTAGAAGATTTGAAGGGAAAGCCCCTTCGCCACCCGTGGAATGTCGAGCACGTATGTATGTATTACCGATGAGAAGATCGATAGTTGTTGGTTGTGTAAGTGGCTCTTTTTGTTATTAAATAAAGTGGGAATCTTTTCGTTGCCATAATTTTAAGTTTGCGTGGTACTATAAGACTTAGGCCCCACTCATCCCAAGGGCAAAGCGCAACTTGGGTCGGGGGAGAAAATCTGTATAACCACAACTCCCTAAAATCTAGGTCCACTAATCAAAATAAACAAAAAGAATGCCATTTTCATTACACATACGAGTCCGCCGAGTAAAACTTCCACTAAGAACGCACAAAAACAACAACTACCCCTCATAATAAAGGCGGGTGCAAAGATGACTAGAGATGGAGTCATGGCACGCTACCCTAGGATAGAGTTCGAGCAACTAGTACACAAACAACCCCTCCCTAGCAACCATTTTAGTCGGTGGAGCCTTCGTTTGAGGGAGCGCTTTCCGAATAGGTGCGCGCCTACGCCGCTTGTTCCTCTTGCTACCATCCAATCTGGAAGTTAGAGTGTGTTCAAGGGTAGCCACAAAATCACGAAGATCCTTGTTGTCAGCACAAAAAGCATTAATCTCCGTCTCCAATTGAACCTTCTCCATGTTGAGGGTAGAATTAGCCTTATGGAAGAAGTTAGCTCGGTCCGCCTGGCTGTGAGAAAAACTCCTCATATCCGCAAGAGAACGTGCAGCCTCAGAACCTCGGAAGCCAGCTCGTCCTCGCTGAGAGAAAAGTCGCTGCTGTTACAGGGCACGTCTTCATTAGGAGAAAGCTTCCGTTTCTTTCCCATCGTCAAAGGTGGGAAGAAGGTAGTGAAATGGCCTGTCTTATAATGAAGCCATCACCTACTAAAGAGGGAAGGCCACGTGTTGCATTAAAGGTGACAATTATAGAAGCATTAATGAGGCACGACCTTGGTGAGCGGAAACGTCGTACGAGCAAGTTAATGCCTCAACAACGAAGGCGTCGTGCAAGCAAGTGCACACCGTCACGCCACGTATCTAATAACTCTCCATAAGAGACTGTTTTGTGGCATAATTTGGGCAATTCTACTGCGTAAATGTGAGAGTCCTTCTCAACAGGATTTGGAAAATAGAAGAAATCACTTAGTTAGGTCCCTTAGCTATTATAATTCTCAATTCCTTCATTTTGAATGAATTATGCTTAAGTATGGATGCTTTGTATATGAAATGAAGAATTCTTTTAGGGCAAGTCAAGTTGTTTCAAGGTTGTGAAAGTGTTGCTGGAACCGAAAGCCCAGGATGTTCTAGAGTGTGTGACTGTGCAGTAGTTTATTTGCACCAGCTTTACCACGTCCGTACAACCTCCTGGTGCTGCCCTAACTTTTAAGGACCTGATATAAATAGCAGAACAGTACCCAACCACCATAGGGTGCCCTAGAACAGAAAATCCATTTGGGTAACGAAATTGGAGAACATCACCCATTTCGAGGAAAAGCCGATGAAGAATTCGATCCTTGCGTCTCACTGAGCTGGGGGAATCTTCACTGCTTCTGAAGCTTCCTTACTCAATGGGCTACATTTCTTGTTTACCCACTATTCTCTTTTCTTTTGTTATGAACTAAACCCCACCTTCGGGGGGCATGAACTCGTTGTAGCTGTCATCTATTTATGTTTTAGTAACTCATATATATTTATGCTGATTTAATAGAGGTGTTTTTATTCTTTCATCGTACTAATTTTGTTTGGCCAACATTATTTGTTTGCTATGCTCACTTGAGGCTTGGGAAAGTCCTTATGTTGCATATTTGCTTCTATTTGCAGTAGATTTCTCTCTTTGAAGTAGAATGGTGAGTACTTAAGGATGAGACTGACCTTTTTGTGCCTATAAACTATTCATATTGCTTGTTTAGTCTACAACGGAGTTGGGGTTAAACATGTTTAGGTATCTCGGGAGAGAGCCATGTTGGTTTGGGCATTCAACATTCTGAGTTTACTAGAGTATATCTAGATGTGAGTGAGAGAATTAGAGTGATTCTCCCTCGATTTACCTTCATTTCACATTTTCTATATGTTTTCTGTTTTCGAATGCTCTAAAGCATAATCGCATAATATTTCTATGCTTGCTCATTTACTGTTACAGCATCCAGACTACTCTAAAGAAATTATTTTTATTTTACTTTTTGGTTTTCTAATTTACTATTGCAAGTCAAACTGTAATCCCTGTGGAGACGATCTTGTTTATATACTACAATTGATTATTTACTGTATACTTGCACTAATTTTCCTCTAATTGTGAAGAAGCAAACAGTATCCCTCTAAAGGAACGCTAAAACTGTTGCACGTGAAGAAACCCCAAGCGACACACCTGTTTAAAGTGCATGACCCTCACGCGCGGACACTCCTGAACGTGTGTGGGTTGCCCGGAGGTGCATGGCGGGTCAGAACGAAACGAAACAGGGAAGAAAAATTGCAAAGAATTACAAGGTGAGAGGGTATGATGAATGTTTCAGCTTTATTTACTTAAATCAGCATTACAAATTACATGTGTCGCCCTCGACGATGTTCAAAAGAAAAAAGATAGTAAGGTGCATAAACTTTCAGAGCCCCAAATCTAAGGGAAACAAGACCTTCTCTTTAAGATGAAAACCCGAAGTGCCATATGACGAAGAGCGGACTTCATCCTCTTGAAACTCCACCGCACGGGACGGGCCCGTTTGTTGGCCACCGCGCGCGCAGGCTTGGAATTTGGGAACTTACGGTCACGGAAATGAGACCAATCAAAAGAGGACGGTAGACACGCTCCTTAAGGTCACGATGGTCTGGGAAGATTTCCGTCACGGACTAAGAAAACGGGGGAATGTGAAAATGGGGTAAAGGCCTTCTCTTCCCCCTCCCCCCCTTTTTATAGCAAGGTGAAGGTCCCCCAACAAGTGCAAGACCGTCAATTCACATCAGAACAATCTAGAAGCACGAGAAAAGTAAAGCAAAAAAGGAGGGGGGAAACAAAATTGAAAAAAGGGATATTTCATTATTCGAAAATAGGAACTGTGGGGCCCCAAAACCCATTACAAAATGAAAGGCGGCAGAACCGCCACAAAACATGCAAGGGTACAAAAGGAAGAAAAAAAGAGAGAGATGGAGCAACGTCTGATCAGCGCGCGGGACGTGTCGCTGCATCCTTCGCTCTAAGTGCCTCACCCTATGGAAGAGAGATTGGTAGGCTTGCTCCATCTTCTCCATCCTTCGGAGGACCTCTCAAACTGTCTCCACTCAAAGCGACGGTGGTTCTTGACGTCGACAAACTCTTCCCGCATTTTGCCGAGATCCCGCTCCAGCTCACAGACCCAAACAATGAGTTCAGTCTTACTCAATTGCAGAAGGTCCGGAGGAGCCCAGGAGAAAGAAACCTCAAGCTCCAGAAAGTCCGTCATCGCATTTAGAGGATCGCCCTCCCCGTCTTCACCGGGGACATTCTCTGCGCAATCCCCTTCTACATCCTCTTCCCCCTCCTCTGAATGATACTCGTCGTTGGAGAGAAGGTAATCTTCCTCCCTTGAAGAAACCTCCTCCTCATCAGAGAGGAGGTAGTCCTCATTCCCATTGAGAAGACATCCCTCCGAGAAAGCGGGGTAGTCCTCTAAGGGAGTGTCCACTCGAATGGGATTGTTGTTTGAAGATCCTGGCATCTTTATCTGCCCGTAAAGAAACTTGCGGAAAATGAAAGGAGAATGAGCGATGACGATTGGAGTGGGGGCAGAACTCCAATTTATAAGAGAAGGAGACGATCCCCAACTGTTAGATCAAACGACCGCGTGTCATTGTGGCAAGGGCGCATCGCTTCATACTCAGAGATAAGTGAAACAATGTACCGGGCAACCCCACAAGAGATGCCTAGAAGCGCATGGGACATAATGACAAAAGACATCTGCAGGCGGTGACGGTTGAGGGAACGCGATCCAAGGACGATCCCTCGCATCCCTATATATGGTAATAAGTACGCTGGCATGTACGGCATCAAAGTGGAGTGCCGTGCCATCGAAGGTCTGACGAAACACTCTACTTTCCAAGGCTGCCCCCGAGTCCGGATAGCCCACGTGGCATCACTCGACCGCAAGCAAGCATCTGGATAAATGATGTTCCGGTGCATTTTCCTGAGTGGAAGATTCGAATAGGTCTCTCACTCAGACGTATTCCTGTATTTCCAGGAACACTCAACTTTCCAAGGCTGCCCTCGAGTCCGGATAGCCCACGTGGCATCACTCGGCCGCGAGCAAGCCTCTAGATAAATGATGTTTCGGGCCATCTTCCCGAGTGTATGATTCAAATAAGGCTCTCACTCAGACGTATTCCTGCTTTCCAGGAACATTCTACTTTCCAAGGGTGCCCCCGAGTTCGGATAGCCCATGTGGCATCACTCGGTCGCGAGCAAGCCTCTGAAAAAATGATATTTTAGGGACATTTTCCAGTGTGGAAGATCCGAATAGGGCTCTCATTGAAACATATTCCTGCCTTTCCAGGAACACTCTACTTTCTAAGGCTGCCCCTGAATCCATATAGCCCACGTGGCATAACTCGGCCGCAAGAAAGCCTCTAGATAAATGATGCTCCAGAGCATTTTCTCGAATGGAAGATCTGAATAGGGCTCCCACTTTGATGTATTCCTGCCTTTCTAGAAATACTCTACTTTCCAATGCCACCCCAAGTTCGGATGGCCCACGCGGCATCACTCGGTCGCGAGCAAAAGGCATTTAGCCCAAGTGGAAGATCCGAATAGGGCTCCACTCGGGCGTATCCCTGCCTTTTCAAGAACACTATACTTTTCAAGGCTGCTCTTGAATTCGGATGACCCATGTGGCATCACTCGGCCGCAAGCAAACATCTGGATAAATGGTGTTCCGAGGCATTTTCCCGAGTGGAAGATCTGAATAGGGCTCCCACACGAACGTATTCTTGCCTTCTTAGGAACACTCTACCTTCAAAGGCTGCCCCCGAGTCCGATAGTCCACGTGGCATCACTCAGCCGCGAGCAAACCTCTGGATAAATGGTATTCCGAGGCATTTTCTCGAGTGGAAGATACGAATAGAGCTCCCACTCGAACGTATTCCTACCTTCTTAGGAACACTCTACCTTCCAAGACTTTCCGGAGTTCGGATGACCCATGTGGCATCACTCGGCCGCAAGCAAGCCTCTGGACTAATGAGGGTCCAAAGGAAAGAAAAAAATTCGTAAAAAGCCCTCATGAATAAGGACAACTATATGTTGACCCCAAGTATGACAGTCTTCAAACAAAGACAGTGACTTCCTCCCCACAAGGATAGGTAAGGAAGCCACTGGAGGGGAGAAGGACAATCGGAGACATAGCAAAACAAGATGGGTTAAGCAGATAAAAATTAGTCTTGTGTCTCATTGAAAAACATATGGAAATTACAAAGAAGCAGTAAATAGGGGTAAGAAACACGAGACCCCGAACAAAAAAGCAAACAAACAAAAAGCAGAAAGTCTAGGGAGCAGGAGCAGCAAATTGGAGGGTGGTCGCATCCAAGGCATTACGGTAGCTATATCTCTCAGAGAGAAGGCGTTAGAAGTGCTTCTTGAACTCACGACTGTCGGATAGCAACCAGAAACACTCGAAGGCCAAAAA
Source organism: Momordica charantia (assembly GCF_013281855.1). Classification (NCBI taxonomy): domain Eukaryota; kingdom Viridiplantae; phylum Streptophyta; class Magnoliopsida; order Cucurbitales; family Cucurbitaceae; genus Momordica; species Momordica charantia. The sequence goes on along the minus strand of NW_028275167.1, from coordinate 18,002,948 downwards.
CGCGTTTCCATTCTTCATCCTCATAAATATCTAGCTCCTTAAGCAACATTTGCATCTTTATGTAATAAGCCTCCATAGTTTTGCTACCTTGTCTCAAAGATCTCAATTTATAGAAATGCTTTGGAACAAAATGCTCTTTCATTAAATGCTTAATAACATACCATGAATCTACTTGACGCTCAACGTTTCTCCTACTCAAAAACAATTTCATCCCACCAAGTAATTGCATAATCTCAAAGTTGAGCAATAATAATCACTTACTTGTTGGTCCCATTGACTGTATTCCTTCGGGTTTGTACTTCTATAGAACATAGGAAGTTTAGGCTTGATGCTTCTCAATATATGATCAACTTTATGAACTTCTCTTAGATTTCTCCTTCGGACAGCATTGAAACATCCATCACATTCTCTCCCTTCGGCCTCCCAGTACTCCTTATGGTGCAGTGAATTATTCCTCCTCTTTTACTTCGGATGGGTTGGTTATCTTTCAATGAATTTGAGTCTCGAATCCAACCTTTGGAGCGTCTTTGTCAAATTCTTCATGTTGTGGAAAAACTTTGTCGAATTATCTTGCTAAGACATGGCTACAAAACAAAACAAACTAACAAAGGAAAATGGACCTCACAAGCACTCCCTCACGCGTTTTCACTCGTTAATGAAGTTCACTCATGTTTAACACTCAAACTTCGCACTAAACCCTTACTAAGGTGAATTTACAAATTTCGCACTAAAGCAATAGCTAAAAAGCTAAACTCTAATGTATCTCTCACAAAAAAATATTCGCAAATTTTTGTGTAGAGAGAATGAAATTTTGAGAGCTAAATAACTTAAAGGGAGAAAGATATTTGCTTTGATAATTGGTGTGGAGAAATGGTGAAATTCGGTGGCTTTAAATAGAGTTTCGTAGATAAAATTTGACCGTTGGGTTTAGGGCAACAAAGGATGGATGATGGAGATTAAAAGTAGAGATAAGGAAAAGAATAGAGAGAATTATGGAGATTTGGAGAAATTGGCGGAGATTGAGAAATTATGTGAAATTGAGAGAAGATTTTGGAATTGAGAGAATTCTAGGAATTTGATTTGTCGAAATTGAAAGCGCCACGTGTCGTCACATGATCTATCCACGTCTTCCACCACGTCACCAAATTTATAGATGCCACGTTATTGCCACATCGCCACAGTGGCATAATTTGACAATTAGATGCCACGTCACCTGCTATATGTGCTTTTTCTTCACCAACTTGTTTTGGCTATAATTTATTTGTTTGAACTCTGATTTAAGTGATTCAAAATGCGTTGAATTCGTCTTTCCAAGCTCTATGCTATGGATACTTTGAAACAATAAAATCATCAGTAAATAAAGTTTGTTATCATCATAACATTTGGTGTGATTGAAGCTCGTAAAGCTAACAAGTGGACCCCTTCCAGGTCAGAGTCAGAGAAGGAGATGGGGCAGGTCGGCTTCTGGACTTGGGTAGCACATATCTCATGTCTGGCCTCTCTGGCCAACTCCTTCCTCTTGTTCTCGGATTGGCCCCCCACTAGGACCTCCGAAAATGGTATTGATGACCGCAGGTCGGTCATCCCTTCGTGGCGGCGTCCTTGAACGACTTCTCTCTTCTTTCTTCTCTAGCGAGCTAGATCTCGACTTTCTGATAAACTTTTTGAAGTAGCCATCTCAAATCACATTTTCAATCTAGCGCTTCAATTCGAAGAAACTTGAGGTGTCGTGTCCGTGATTTCTCAGGATCTCCACTAAGCTTTCCAGGATGCTTGAGGAGCTTCTCCATCCCAGTCTCCTCGATGTTGGTTAAGATTTCGAAGATCGGGATGGTTGTGGGGGTGTAACGCTCATAAGGTCAGCTTTGATTAAAGCTCGAGTCTGAACCTCTTTAATTGAACCGACCTTGGGAGGACTGAGCACTTGGACTTTTTCTGGTTGAACTTCTTCTCTGACCTGACCAAAGCCACTAGGAGGTCACCCAACCTAAGATTGCTCCAAGCCAAGCACGCTTAACTTTGGAGTTCTTAAGATTGAGCCAACGAAAAAGAAGGTGCACCTTGTTGGTATAGGTAGTGACTATCAATTCTTTTAAGTCTTTCTTGACCATTCTTCAATGATCTCAGGATCCATCTCATTCGGATGTGGTTCTGTAACGCCCCGACTTTTCAGGTTATTTTTATTTTAAGACTTGGATTGTACCTTTGGACTTCTCTCTTTTGGATTAATTAAATTATTGGATTGTTTTTTTAGTTTTAGAGTTCAGGAATTAAATTAGAATTTAAGTTTAATTTCGTTGGACAAAGATAAATTAAGTTTTCGATTTTTACAAAGAGGTTTTGAATTAAGTCCTAATTCAAAGTTTAGAAATGTAATTTTCCCTTTTTGATCTGACTCTTGGGTTTTAAAAAAAAATTTAGTTAATCATTAAAATAAATTTCTCAAACCTTTCTTTAATGAGTTTTCCTTTTTGAAAAAAAAAAAGATTAAGAAAACTCTATATTTTGTTTTTACAAGGCTTAGAATATGGTTTTTATTTGGGCCATTATTTTTTGATAAAAAGGAAATAAAACAAAAACAAAATTAAAACAAAAAAAATTAAGACACCCAAAGTCTCTTCTTCCTCCCCCTCTTTTCGTGATGCCCTAGCCGTCCACCTCTCCATTGTCTTATGTTTCAGCCACCCTCCCCTCTTCCTTGCATTTTCTGGTGAGGTAGCGGCATCCATTGGTGTCCCTGCAGCAGCGTATGGTGGTAGCAGAAGACCCATCCCTCTTCGAGGCGGTGCGACAAAACTCACGCGTTTTCAGCCCCATTCGCGCTGTTGACGAAATCGATTGAAGTTCGCCAGCCGACGACAGCCTCTCCACGTCCAGATCTGTCGACCCACGGTGGTTTGAGAATAGATCTCCACGGGGTGACCCGGACATTTGCTTTAGCATTCACAGCATCGGAGGAGGATTTGGAGCGTTTTCCTTTGCTGCAAACGTGGACAGCAGCATTTCTATTAGTGTTTTTCTTCATTCCGGCGATATTCGACCCTTACCCACACCTATCCAAACTAGATCTAAGCTACCCAAACATAAGCGAAGTCGTTTTATCGTAACGGACAGCAAAACAAAGTTGTTGGAAGTCGTTTCGGCACGTTCCTCTGTTCCAAAACGTGGACAGCAGCAGTTTTGTGGTATTTTGCACTTACCCACACCCGTTTGAAACTCGATCTACATTATCCACCCTTGCTCGAGTAAGATATGAGTTACCGACGCTCAAATGAAGGTTGATTTGAGTTACCCATTTCTTTTCGGCGTAGGACCAACAAGCCCGAAACTTTTCGAACTCAGTTTTCAAGTGTCGAGCTCTTTCTACATCGACCCACTCCTAACCCAAGAGATTTTAGTGTGAGTTAGTAGGTAACGAATCACCTCAAGCTTGGTTTCATTTAATTTAAGTGTTTCCAATGGATTTCTAATGCAAATGTAATCTCGTTTGTTTTAGGGAATCCTTCAGCGAGCTTAGTAGTGTTATGGGCATTGGGTAAGTAGTTCTTACTTGAGGGATGTTTGTTGTATGAATATGTATGAATTGTTTGGTGCTTTCGGTGTGTTTATTATTTATTAATATGTAAGTTGATTGTGTCTTTGTGAATATTGGCTAATGATTATAAGTAGTGGAATGAAATCATGTTGGTTCTAGTTGTTTATAATTGATTTGCTTTGCATTGTTGGATTTGATCCTTAGCGGGATTTCTGAAAGCATTATGGATTATGAATGATTTTATTGTTGTATGGTTGTATTCATAAAAGCATACTGAAATAATGTGGGAGAAATCTGTTGTGTTGCGCATGAAGGTGGACTTGTCATTCATTTTTAGCTTACTATTTTTGGTTCTGGAAGTTGGTTTTATTGTGAGTTGAGTGCTGCATGGGTCATGGCCTAGAAAGTATGTAGTAGGACTCTGGTGAGAGTTTGGTCCTTAATGAAGTGAATGGGTTAGGTTGTGTTCTGATTACAATGAAATTTTTATAGTGTTGGATACGTATATGTCTGTTACGTCTCTTTTGTAAATTATCTGCGTCGTGGTGTGTAAAGCATGCTGAGTGTTGAGGGAAGGGTGTCCTCTTGATGTTGGATGACCATGTCTTGAAGATAGTGACATAGGTTTTGTGTATAACGTATGTTCCATTATTGTGAGATAATTTCTGTATGGGTCATGGCTTAGAAAGTATGTAGCAGAACTCTGGTGAGAGTTCCGGGATGTAATAAAGTAAATGGAGAACTAATAGAGCCAAAAAGGCTGGCACGTCACTAGTTGGGTATGGAGGCTCCAGGTGCAAAGGTCGGGGATCGATACCCCAACTTGGTAGAGATGAGTATCGAGGCTCCGGGTACAAAGGGTCTGGGGTCGGCACGGTGATTCTATTTTGTTGAATTAGTATTGGGTCTTGATGTGGTGGCGGTTAAGGACCAATACGTTGAGTAGTCGTCGATACCTTGGGGATAAATGTCAAGGGTCGATGCACAGTTCAAGGCTTTGGGGATAAATTACAAGGTCAAACGCCAAGCTTCTGTAGATGAGTGTCGGGCCTAGGGATAAATTGCAAGGGTCGATACGATTCGAGGAGTTAGACTTGGAGGACTAATATAATGTGATGCACATTTTGAAGCCTTGCGAATAAATGGCAAGGTCGAACGCCAAGCCTCTGTAGATGAGTGTCGGACCTTGGGGATAAATGGCAAGGGCCGATACGATTCGAGGAGTTAGACTTGGAGGACTAATATAATGTGATGCACAGTTTGAAGCCTTGGGGATAAATGGCAAGGTCGACTGCCAAGCCTCTGTAGATGAGTGTCGAGACTTAGGGATAAATGGCAAGGGCCGATACGATTCGAGGAGTTAGACTTGGAGGACTAACATAGTGTGATAGGTTAGGAGTTGCTTGGAGACCAAGGACCAATACGTTGAGTAGTAGTTGAGGCCTTGGGGATAAATGTCATGGTCCAACACCGAGCACCGTAGAGAAGTGTCGATGTTTTAGCTACGCGAGGTCAAGGGTCGGTACGACTCGAAGGAGTAAGTCTTGGAGGAATCAAGAAAGAGCACTAGTGAGTTAAGATGCGTGAGTTTGACATGTATGGTAAATTTTTTAGTTAAACTTATACATAAACTGCTTCTTGAAATATGTTTATTTCATTTAAGGCTCGAGATTAATGATAAGCATGATGTGTTGATTCTTTGATGAGATGACACGTTGTATCCTTTACAGGCATGCTGTTTGTGCGTGATCCGTGAGTTAAAGGTTGCATACTGAGTACTGTGGTTGTACTCATACCTCTTTTTCCCCCTCCAGTTTTGCAGGTATCGAGCTAGCTCTTGGGATGGTGTTGGCGAGGAGGAGACTTGACTAGAGAGACCATTTAATGCTGCCTCGTTAAGTTTTAAATTTGGATAGGATAGTTATAGTTGTTTGTTGGTAACTGAGTATGTTTTGAGATTATTAAATTGGGTTGTCAAGTTCCATTTTTTTAAAGGATGTGTTAGGGTTGACAGTGCACTATTCTTTTGAGATCATACATTTTGTTTAGCTACTTGAACTTTGACGATGTGATCTAGTGAGGATATTTATCAGGATAATATATTTGTTCAAGCTGAACTTGAATTAGCCTTATCTTCGCTGCTATTCAAGAAAGTTAGTTTTGTGAAGTGGATGATTTTTTATTAGTAAAGATTGCGGTGAAAAGTTTCTATAGGGTTGGATTGTTACTAAATTATTAACTGAGAAGGATTTGAGTTCGTTAGAACTTTAGCATTGTTTATTTTGTTTAGCGCCAGCTTATGTAGGTGTTATTAATCAGAGTAGCGCAGCAAAAGCGTGGTAAGAATTGTCAAAGTTTGTATTTCTAGTGCTTTAATTCTCTAGTACGAGCGATACTTGGCTTTTAATAACGTTCCCAGTTTGAATGCTGAAAATCCTGGGGCGTTACAAATCGGTTCATTCATGTACCCCTCCTCTCGGGCGTCACATGACTGTAACGCCTCAGGATTTTCAACATTTCCAAACAAGGACCGTTACTAAGACTACCTAAAATTTTCACTTAAACAAGAGAATTATCTTCACAACAAGACTAAACAATAAAACTATCACACTTCTCCTACGCTACTCTGATTTCAACACTCACGAAAGCTTGAACAATCAAAACAACGACACTAAAGATTTAAGAGAAACTCAAATCCTTTACAAATAATCCATTTAATACCAACTTCACATTAACCAAACCCCTCGAGAAAACCTTTATGAAGCATAAATCATCCACTAAATGAATATTAACATCTCGAATGGCAACGAAGCAAAAGCTAACTCAAGTTCGATCAACTTAAACAAATGTATTCATATCCTAAGTAAGTTACAATCTCATAGTTCAAGAAGGTAACAAAATTAATGTTCTAAAAAGAATAATGAATTGACAATCTTAAAACATCTTTTAAACCATAAAACTAAACAAAACCAACCACTAACAACTCAACTACAAGATTAAATAGCTGCAACCATCCTAACTAAACGAAATTAATTGCACGCAGCATAGCTAATGGTCTTTCTAATCAAGCTTCCTCCTCGCCACCACCATTCCAAAGAGTAATCTTGTTACCTACAAAGTCTGGTGAGAAAAATAAGCGGTGAGTACAACCACGGTACCCAGTAAGCATTACATACTTGAGGGGTCACGCACAAACAGCATGTTTAGCAAAAAAATCCACACATCATGCTTATCAATAACTTCAAGCTTTAAATAAAACGAAACATATTAAAATAAGAAGTTTATGCAAAAGTTTAACTAAACATGCACCATGCATGTCAAACTCATCCTTACATCTCATCTCACTAGTTCTCTTTCCTAGTTCCACCAAGACTTACTCCTTCGAGTTGTACCGACCCTGACCTCGCATAGCCAAGGCATCTACACTTCTCTACGGTGCTCGACGTTGGACCTTGACATTTATCCCCAACGCCTCAACTACTACCAAACGTAATGGTCGTTGGCCTCCAAGCAACTTCTAACCAGTCACATTATGTTAGTCTTTCAAGTCTAACTCCTCGAATCGTATCGGCCCTTGCCATTTATCCTCAAAGTCCGACACTCATCTACAGAAGCTTGGCGTTCGACCTTGCCATTTATCCCCAAGGCTTTGAACTGTGCATCGACCCTTGACATTTATCCCTAAGTATCGACGACTACTCAACATATTGGTCATTGATCGGCACCACATAAAGACCCAATACTAATTCAACAAAAATAGAATCACTGTGCCGACCCCCGACCCTTTGTACCCAGAGCCTCGACACTCATCTCTACCAAGTTGGGGTATCGATCCCCGACCTTTGCTTCTGGAGCCTCGATACCCAACTAGTGACGTGGCAACCTTTTTGGCCCTGTTAGTTCTCCACTTACTTCATTACATCTCGAAACACTCACTAGGGACCTACATGCTTTAAAATCATCACCCATGTAAAAATTATCTCACAACAATGGAACATACGTTATACACAAAACCTATGTCACTATCATCCAGACATGGCCATCCAACATCATAAGGACACCCTTCTCTCAACACTCAGCATGCTTTACACACCACAGTGCAGATAATTCACAAAAGAGACGTAGCCGACATATATCCATATACACATCCAACACTCTAAAAACTTCATAGTAATCAGAACACAACATAACCCATTCACTTCATTAAGGACCAAACCCTCACCAGAGTCCTACTACATACTTTCTAGGCCATGACCCATGCAGCACTCAACTTACAATAAAACCAGCATGCTTCCAAAACCGAAACAGTAAGCTAAAAATGAAATGACTGGTCCAACCTCATGCGCAACACAACAGATTTCTCCCAATTATCCCAGTATGCTTTTATGAACACAACCATACAACAATAAAACCATTCATAATCCATAATGCTTTCAGAAATACCACCAAGCATCAAATCCAACAACGCAAAGCAAATCATTTATAAACAACCAGAACCAACATGATTTCATTCAAAATACCTAAAATCATTAGCCAATATTCACAAAGACACAATCAACTTACATATCAATAAATAATAAACACACCGAAAGCACCAAACAATTCATACATCTTCAAACAACAAACATCCCCCAAGTAAGAACTACTTACAACAATGACCATAACACTACTAAGCTCGCCGAAGGATTCCCTAAAACAAACGATATTACATTTACATTAGAAATCCATTGGAAACACTTAAATTAATTGAAACCAAGCTTGAGGTGATTCGTTACCTCCTAACTCACACTAAAATCCCTTGGTTAGGAGTGGGTCGATGTCGAATGAGCTCGGCACTTCAAAACTGAGTTCAAAAAGCCTCGGGCTTGCTGGTCCTACGCCAAAAAGGAATGGGTAACTCAAATCAACCTTCGTTGAGTGTGGGTAACTCGAAACCAACCTTGAACAAGGGTGGGTGAACACTGAATGCCACCAAAACAAGGAAAACACTGTGGATCTGCTACAGATCTATGCCGCCACGCTGCTGGCCGAGGTCCAATCTGTCTTGTCGTCGCAAGGAGACGTCGGAGGGATTAAAGGTGGTGGTGTAGTGGGTTGTTGTCACTAGAACCAGAACGCGCCGCCTCCAATGAAAGGGAAATTGTCAGAGTTGTTGCCACGCCGAGTCTACACCGCCGTTTGCAACTAGGCTCAGGCCACCGCTGCCGCTACAAGGGCTGGCGTCGCAAACCACCGCCACCTCACTAGGCTGAGCTCGGGTTGTCGTGGAGATCGTGTCGCTGGGGAGAACGCGTGCCGCTCTGACGGTTGCTGTTCGAGGACGTTGCGGGTTGCTGCAGGGGGAGCCGTGCTATTGCTCGACGCCGGCCGCTGTAGGTCGCCGGAAATGCCAAGCAGTGAATGAAGAAGATTGGGGGGGGGAGGGAACCCGCGGCTGCACAATGAAGGGAAGGATGGGAATAGAACCTAGGGTTTATTTTGTTTAATCCCTTTTTCTTTATTTTGATTTAAAAAACTAAAAGCTCAATCCCTTATTCTTAAAGGATTAAAGGAAGCCCAACTAAATAACACAATCGCCCAAAACAATAAACCCAATAATTATACTTTAGAAATCAAATAAAACCCACAACAAACCGAAATAAAATAGTTAATTGAAACTTTAAAACCCAAGAATAATAATCCAAAGAAAAAGTAGAATTTAGGGAAAAAATCCTAAAAACTGTGAATTTAAGATTTAACTAAAAATCTCCTACACAGGTCGAGAACTTAAATTATCTTAATCCAATCAAATTAAACTTAATTCTAATTCAGCCAAAAATTAGAATTTTAAAATTATAAAATCCAAGAATTAAATCAAATTATCAGCTTAGGGAAAAATCCAATGACACTATTTATCTCTTAAAATAAACGTGTCAGGAAACGCGGGGCGTTGCATTTTCTTTGGCAATTGTCCTAGGTCATTGGGCCGATTCTTTACTTCTAGTATTGGAGATAATTAAGTTTAGGGATGTTGGGAACTAGAACTCTAATCTTTTGGTCCATGGGCCTTGTTTTGTTTTAACAAAAATAATTGGGTAAGTAGGCCTTCTTTTTTAAAACAAAGGAGACAAATAGGGGAAACCCTAACCCCCAAATTTCTTTTTTTTTTTCATGAACCACGAGCCCCCCATTGTTTCTCTTTTCCCTTGTCGTATCCTTCTCCTTCCCATCGAAACCAGCCCCCACCCACATCTCCCCGACGCCCACCTGACGATCTACGGCCCTCGACGAGCGGCCCACCACCTCCGACAAACGACAGCAGGCGACACGAGTTTGGGAAGCAGCAGGTGGTGACGCTGTAGGTGTGGTGGGATTTCAAGGCATTTTTCCGGTGGCACAGCCCCCTCACGGTCAAGTTCGATCGCCCGTGGTGGTCGGCATTCTCGGGTGCGAGTCCTCGCAGCACACAGCATCATGGGTTTCGACTGGTGAGTTTTTATTGATGCAAAAGCATTAATAGCAACAGTTTGTGGCTTACGGCATCTACCCATAACCGTTAGAAGCTCGACATATGCAACCCACATCCATTCGAGTTAGGCCTGACTTACCCGCACCTAAACGAAGTTGAATTTGCTGTAATGGACATTGCAAGACCCTTATAATGGATTTCGATGGCTGGAATTTCTGTTTTAATTGTTTGTGTTTTTCTATTGATGTTTAGGTGTTGAATCAACGCAAGAGTTAGGAGCGTAGCAGGGTGTAAATAGTACCAAAGGTGGGTGTGTGCGTTGTTGTGTGTTGATAGAAATTGTTATTGCTGGCTGTTATTATAAGTGTGTTTCTCTTGCCATCTAAATTATTGGACATAGTTGTGAGGTTGATACTACTATTGTAACTTGCTGTTTTTGTTTATTTGATATGTATATAACTTGTATCCATGCATGTTGCCTGAAATATTGGGAGTTGTTTATTGGTATGGTTGGGGGTGATTAAGCTTTGATGTTTGAAAACATGTATTGAGAATAAAATGCACGTTTTAGTTTCATGTTATTTAGTGTATGTTTGTTAGTTGGAAGCTACTAGATTATTTTTTTTTATTGTTATGTACGCTGAAGAGCATGCTGGAATACTGTGTGGTGATTAGAAGTGTGAATGACTTATAGATGTCTTGGATGGATTAGTTGAAGCTGTCTAGAGTGGTGGAACGACTAGTTCTTTGTTATTCCGTGACTTGTCTGGAGTGAAAATGCGGACTAGTCGTTTGGTTATCCAAAGCCCTTACAGAGGATTACTAGGGCGATTATGTGATAGAATCCTAACAGGGGGCTCAAATGTGTGGCCTATCGTGTAATGAAAAGGGGATATACAAGTTCATGGCCTCGTGGACAATGGTCGAGGCGGTTACATCCCTACTGGGTGTCGAGGCTCCGGGAGCAAAAGGTTGGTGGTCGACAGACCAGTCTTGGTAGAGATGAGTGTCGAGGCTCCGGGTACAAAGGGTCGGGGGTCAGCATGATGAGTCTATTTGATGATGAGTATTCGATCTAAATATGGTGGCGGTCAAGGACCAATACACTGAGTAGTCGTCGAGGCCTTTGGGATAAATGTCAAGGGCTGATGCACATTTCAAGGCCTTGGGGATAAATGGCAAGGTCGAACACCAAGTTTCGATAGAGGAGTGTCGGGGTCTTGGGATAAATGTCAAGGGCCGATACGACTCGAAGAGTTAGACTTGGAGGACTAACATGGAGTGGTAGTTATGAGCAACAGTTTAAGACCTTGGGAAAAAATGGCAAGGTCGAACGCCAAGCTTCTGTAGAAGGATGTCCGTACCTTGGGGATAAATGTCAAAGGTCGATATGCCTCGAAGAGTTAGACTTGGAGTACTAACTCAGGGTGTAGAACGAGTAGTAACTCGAGGGAGTTAGAGGCAAGTAGGCTGTGTGATCAAAGCCACGAGAGTCCTGGCGTTTGGATGTTTGCATGGAAATGTTAATTTACTGTTATTATTTCTCAATGTTTGATTCCCTAGTTATTGTGTTTGATGTCGCTGTGGTTACGAGCATGTTGTTTGGTGAATAGTTAGTGAGGGCTACTTACGGAGTATTTTATATACTCACCCCCCTCTACCTTAATTGTTTCAGGTGTAAATAGGATCCTCGACCGTGGTGATGACGTGGAGGAGGCTTGACCGAGGGAGGACCACTAGTTGCATTTTTTACTAACTGCGTTTTTTTCTAGGATAGCTGAATTGTAGTTTCATTGCTATGAGCGTTAGAGACTTATTGATAGTGGTGTACTAGATATTGGTTTGACTAACAGAACGTTTTTTTTATTCTTCTTTTTGGGCGAACTGTTGTTTTTTTTTATTTGAGTCTGTGGTGTATTTTGGGTTGCTGGACCAAATTATTGTTCCTTTTCTCTTATTGGATTACTAGCCACTGAGGCAGACATGCGTTCTTTAGGAATTGGTTGTGGTATGAACCCCACGGTTGTTCTTAAAACAATTGCTTCATGTCTTTTTGTTGGAGAAAGCCTGAATAGGGGAGGCGATAGCATTACCTCGATATTTCATGTCGAAATTTCGGGGATATTACACTTTATGTTTCCCTTAATGGAAAAGGGTGAATAGGTAATATGGTAACGTTACCTCGTTCTTCGTAGTGAAATTCGAGGGCATTACATGTCGTGGGTGAGTAGGAGGTAGGGTCGTGTTGGTGTTACGGGCCGACTTTCGAAGCTAGTCGACCCTTGGCCCCTTGAATTTGGTCCTCCGTAGTCTTAGCGTCGACCTTGCAAAGGAGGCCATTGTTGCCATTCAGACCTCGTCGGTCTCCAGACTTAACGGAAATGGCTGGTTGAACCATCTCGGCTAAATTTGTAATATAGATGACTTGGAACGTCCTTCCCTACAGTGAAGGGATCGGATCCCACAACGGAAGTGGGTGAACGCGTGTGCTTCGATATTGTTTTAGAATTACAACAAAGAAAAGACATAAGCATGAGTAAAAAGGAAGTTAGTGATACATACCTTTGAAGACACCTCTTCAATGTAGACACCGACGACACTACAAAGTCTTCCTCGCTGATACTATGGATATAAAGAACTCGGTTTGTGGGAACCGTCTTATAATTGAAAGGGAAATTGAGAAATCGAGAGAGATATTTTCTCTTTAGAGTTTCGGAAACTCTATCAACCGACGTTCGGGGGTCAGAAAAGAAATGGGAGAACCTCCCTTTTATAGGGAAGGAGTGAGGGGGAAGTCACCACTTCCCCACTCACTTCCCCACCTCCCACCACTAAAGATGGGAAGTGGGAAAAACTTCCCACCACTAATGCTGGAAAGTGGGACGTTTTTCCTCCCATTTTCTTTTTCTTTTTTTCTTTTATTTTAATTAAAATAATAATTAATTAAATATAATTTAATTAATTATAAAAAAGAATTATTAATTTAATCAAATCAAATCTATTTTAATTTAACCAAATTAATATATCACATTAATTTAATTAATGTAATTAAATCATATTTAATTAAATTAAACTTAAATTAATCAACTATATGAGAATCAAATTCTAATATTTATCTCTCTCATGATTTTAAATCCAATTCCAAATTAACCTTCTATTATAATGTATCAACATACACTATATTAATTGCATCTCATACAATTAACCTTAATTCTCTTTAATGAAATTCAACAATTCAAATTCTTTTCAAGACTAAATGTTCTAACTATCCTTTACGAGTTAACAAGGGGACCTAATAGACCTACATATCAGAAGCTCCAACGATACGAGATTAATTGATTAAACTCATTAACCAAATTAATCAACATTCGTTAACTGTCGGTCACTCCACTAAAGACCCACAGCTGCACTCTTCTCGCTGTAGAATATTTTGCGTCGACAAATTTTGATCATTGACGATAAGTCAATCTTTCACGAGTGTTCGTAACCACAGCAGGGTCAAATTACCATTTTACCTCTGTGTTACATATTGTACCTTAAGTACCACTGATCCTCTAATGAACAACTCGGTTATGGTTCAACCAATAATCGGAAGTCCCTCTCCGACCAGTGAGAGGGTGGGGCCCCTTATTCAAGTCTCGGAGTCAGCAGTTAAGAGAACACTCATCTACTTACCCACAACTTGGAAAGGAGTGAATTTCATCTTGTGTAGTTATGTTTCCAACTCCCCACCCGGTCTCTTCCTCAAAATGGTAGGAATATTGAGTTGGCGACTCGGGCCACTCTCCCCCATACAAATCAAAGGATGAGCCCTAACAGTCAAGGGTCTATAACTCACTCAGGATTGAGATCAAGTTACCCGGTCATCCTATTGAAATATTAATATATTAGCTAACGATGTTACAACTAAAGATTAATTATTTCGTGGTCTGATCTTATACAAACTTATTGTATAGGATACCCCCACTCGCATGTCTCCACACGAACGACCTGGATCAAGTCATTTGTAATTATTACAAAGTGGGTCGTATCCATAGTGTTACCAAGATAAGGTACTCGACCTTATCCATATACTATAGACCCTTTAGTTTACAATTGGAACATTATCCACCTGTATATTGAATATATACTGTATATCAAATATATACATTGTATATTAAATATATATTGTATATTTGTTATATACTGTTCTAGTTACATGACATAACCTCGGATGTTAGTTTATTGGATTAAGGTTAATGTAATTCTAAGATAAACATCAATAACAACTTTATTGAATGAATATTTGTTTTATTTTTACAAACCATGAGTTTAAGGCATAAAATCCAACAAATTTCCACTTGAACTAAACTCTAGTGGGGTGTACAAAAGCTAAAAGGAATAGTGGGTTGTACAATAAAGTACAGATACAATAAACTAGGGCATACACTATACCCTTTACAAGTCTCCCACTTTCCCTAGACTATATTGTACATATCTCATAAGCCTAGACTATCTAGATGGCCCTCGAACACTTTAGCTGTAAGAGCGTTTATAAATGGATCAGCAATGTTATGCTACGAAGCGATCTTCGTGCTTGCCTCTTTTTTGACTTCAGTGTTTTTTAGAATTTGTCACTGCACCACTGTTATCACAATAAAGTGTGATGGGCAAATTCATGTTTGGAACAACTTCCAAATCAATTAAGAACTTTCTAAGCCACACCGCCTCTTTTGTTGCCTCACAAGCGGTAACATATTCGACCTGCATTGTGGAGTCTGCGATGCATCCTTATTTGATGCTCCGCCATACTACAGCTCCTCAATTAAGAGTGAACACTAATCCCGAAGTGGATTTCCTCGAATATTTATCACTTTGAAAATCAGAGTCAGTGTATCTTGTAAGGATCAAATCCTTAGCTCTATACACAAGCATATAGTTCTTCGGTCTCCTAAGATACTTGAGGATTCCCTTGATGGCAATCCACTGATTATATCATGGATTGGATTGATACCTACTAACAATCCCTACTGCATAGCAAATGTCAGGCCTAGTACACAACATGGCATACATCAGGCTGCCCATTGCTGAAGCATAGGGAATGCATCTTATATCCTCAACTTCTTGGGGTGTCTTAGGACATTGTTCCTTAGACAGAGAGATTCAATGTCTGAACGGTAGTAAACATTTCTTTGAATTCTGCATCGAATATCTGACAAGCATTTTTTTATATAAGTTACCTGAGACAGGGCTAGCGTTCTGTTCTTTCGATTCCTTATGATTTTAATCCCCAGAACAAACTGAGTGTCTCCCAAATCTTTCATTTGGAATTCAGTTGCTAGCCATTTCTTAATGTCAGTCAAGAAACCTACATCATTCCCAATGAGTATGATATCATCCACAAACAACACCAAGAAAGCTACAGTATTGTTGATGATCTTCTTGGATACACAAGGCTCATCATCATTCTGGTCAAAATCATAAGACTTGATTGCAGTATCAAATCTTATATTCCAAGATCAAGATGCTTGTTTTAATCTATAAATGGATCGTTTAAGCTTGCAAACCTTTTGCTCTTGACCTTGCTTAATGAACCCTTCTGGTTGAGACATATAAATACTCTCTTCAAGATTGCCATTCAGAAAAGCAGTCTTGACATAACCTTGCTTTGTGGTTTATGATCTCTAATGTGGTCTTCTTCCAAGAATGTAGCGTTTGTCGATACAAACAATTTGTTTTCTTGTGGATCAAAGAAGAGTCCACCTCTTGTTTCCTTGGGGTAACCTACGAATAGGCACACTTTTGAACGAGATCCCAGTTTCTTCGGGTTTGTCACTAACACATATGTTGGACATCCCCAAATTTTGAAGTGACGTAAACTAGATTTACGTCCCCTCCATAGTTCAAAAGGTGTTTCGGAAACACTTTTTGATGGAACCGTGTTCAAAATATATACTACAGTCTCAACTACATAACCCCAAAACGAGGCAGACAATTGAGCATAGCTCATCATAAATCGAACCATATCTAACAGGGTTCTATTTCTCCTTTTTGATACTCCATTCTGTTGAGGTGTACCAAGTGCTGAGAGTTGGAATGTAATTCCATGTTCTATCATATAGTCCTGGAATCTTAAGTCCATATAATCTCCACCCTGATCAGATCGAAGTGTCTTTATCGTCTTACCTAATTGGTTCTCAACTTCAGTCTTGTACTCCTTAAACTTTTCAAAGGCTTCAAACTTATGTTGCATTAGGTAGAGATATCCATACCTTAAATAATCATCTATGAAAGAGATGAAATACTCATACACTCCCCTGAGTTTAACATTCATCATATCATAAAAGGTATGAATGTACTAGCTCCAATGGTTCTTTGGCTCTATAACATTTTCCAGTAAAAGGTCTTTTAGTCACTTTGCTTTCAAGACAAGATTCACATGGAGGTAAGGAGTCATCTTCTAACTTGCTTAGAAGTCCACTCTTAACCAATCTCCCAATCCTATTGAGATTTATGTGACATAATCTTAAGTTTCAAAGATAGGTATTTTCTTTTGGAAAAGTTCTTTGCCTTTTGTGTTGAGTTTTAGCATTTTTAAACAACTCTGTATTTAAAATTGTTGTAGTTATGGTTGTTCTTAACACATATAAGTTATTTTCGAGTTTTGTAGAACAAATGTTAACACCATTTCATGAAATGAACACTTCATTTAATTTTGAAAAGGAAATAGCATAACATTGTTCCAGTAGACAATAAATTGAAAATAAGTTCCTCTTTATTTTGGGAACTACATACACATTATCTAATAATATATATGTATTCTTGTCTAAAAACAACTTTAAGTCTCCCACTGCAACTACTGAGACGACATCTCCCATTCCGACTTTGAGAGTCATCTCCCCAGCATCAATCTGCCTCTAGGAACTAATTCTCTGAAAAGAATAACAAACATGGTTAGTGGCCCCTGAATCCAGTATCCAGGTAGAATCATCATTCTCCACTAAGCAAGTTTCAAGAACAAGTAAATCATATTTACCTTCTTTGGCTTTCTTCTTTTCGGATAGTTTCTTTTCTAGTGCCCAACCACATTGCAATTGAAACATTTTCCTTTGTCTGCAACTTTGGTCTTGCCCTTCTTGGTAGCAGCAGTAGCAATAGGGTCAGCTTTCACTCTCTTACCACTGTTTTTCTTTTTCTTGAAAGTCTTACTAAAACGAAAATACAGATTTGGTTCCTGATGTCAAACCTCGATGGAACCGTTTTGAGGTGACAACGTTTGCCTCCCTTTCTTGTCCCTTATTTTTCATAAGAGATTGAAAATTTTGTAGCTCATTTAAGAGTGTGGTAAGGTTGTACTCTATCTTGTTCATCACAGCATTTCTGCGAAACTGTAAGAAACTCTTCAGAGAAGATTCCAAGATAAAGCTGACCCGACTCCCCTCGTCTATGACAGCGCCATTCACTTCAACCACATTAAAGTGGACCATTAGATTGAGAATATGTTCTCGCACTGATGTTCCCTCTTTCATGTAGGAATTGTAAATGAACTTGAGGGCGTCGTGTCGGGCTTGAATGGATGGCTATCCAAACATGTCCTACAACGAGTCTATGATCTCCCTTGCGGTGACCATGCTCTCATGCTTCTTGGCCAGCACATCAGATATTCTTGCCAAGATGTAGACCTTGGTCTTGTCATTGGCCTTGATCTATTTGTCATAGGCATCCCGACTGGTTCAGGCTGCATTAGACGTGGGAGCCTGAGGGCACTCCTCAGATAAGACGAACCTAAGATCATGTACCACGAGTATCGTGTTAAGGTTCGTTTTTCATTGTGTGTAATTTTCACCGTTAAGTTTTTCGGCGGCAAGCAGGGTAATAACGAAAGTAGACATGCTGAAATACAAACAAATCTATATTAGATACTTGCACTACCCATTAAAAACCCAATCAGTTTTAGCAAAAAGTAATAATGCATCCTATAATCAACATTATTTTTGCAACGATGTTTCAGTGATTTAAAGTAACAGCTATCGTGGGGCAGTCAGCTACTCCTTCACTGAATTGAGACATTCTCAACTAAATATTACACCAGAATGACTCTTATTCCTATAACAGTTAGTCACCGTTTGTTTGGTCAAAGAGTTACTAACAAACTTAATAACTTCCCGTAAGTGTGACCCACCATTTTCAAACCCTAGAGGTCCGCCCCAATAAGCCTACCGTAGGGAAGAACAAATATTGGTACAAAACCTAAGAGACCTTATCCATTTCTGGAGTTCACCCTGATTTTGATTCCATACAACCGACCCTCCGTAGGGGTGGTCGCTCCAGAACATCACGCAGGCCGTGTATGAAACCTCACGTTGCAAACCAATGAAGGAGACCATATGATGTGTTGTCACACATCCTTCTCCCACTTACTATAAATACTTTCTCCATTCACCTTGGTATTGAACCATGCAAATACCTTCCATAGGGAGGCCACGCCCAGGGCGCCACAAGGCCGAGCATGGAACTCACGGTGTGACTTATACCAAGAACGTGAGGAAAAGAATGTATATATATACCACATATATCTTATATACTTGGTATATTTTATATATACACTTAATCCTCACACTTAGTATTTTACAACTAGGGTTTATTACTTAGATAAAATCGGCTAAATGAAATTATCTAAGTTTATTAGTTTGCCCAATATAACTTTTATATTGGATTTGTTTAATACTAATGTTTTAGTTCAAACACTTTAACAAACTAACCACATTATTGCATGTTCTAAAATATTGACTAATTCAACCCCAGGTCAGTTCCCAATAAGTAGAGGTGTTCCCTTACGGTCAGCTTAAGTACATCAACCTGGACAGAACCTTCCTTAGACAGGGTTCCTTATAGGCAATATTTTATATTAACCTTTTATTTCGTCATTTTAAACCTATTTAAAACCAAAAATAAAAAGTATATAACCTAAGGTCAAATCAATCTCCTACCCCTTTAAAATTAATTACTAAAAACCTAGGATTTGCATGCAATTCTTGATTATAGACTTTAATTTCTATTCACCAAACTTATAACACTTATAAATTTAAAGAAATTGGAACTATAATCATGCATCAATGACATACATAAATATAACATTTATATTTACTAAAGTAATGTCATGCTCAACGCAACTTTATTTTCATCTAATTAATACAACACTTATATTAATTAATCGTGAAAATAAATCATGTTATCATACATTATAACTATTATATACATATGATGCATGGACATGCTTAACCTATGGTGGGATTTTAAACTATATGGCATACTTTATCCAACATATACAACTAATTAAGTATACATTCAAAATGCATAATAATTAAATAGCAAAATAGATCGATTGTTGGCTTCCTATAAGAAATGAAACAAAAACAAAAAAAAACATTTTTTTTTAAAAAAATCGGCACCTAGGCGCCCGGACCCAGCTTTGAGGCACCATGGGACAGCGCATAGGTGTTACCCCCACTGCTGCAGGCCCGAGCTCTCAGGTTTCTACAGTTATGCCAGTGCCTATGCACCACTGTCTGGCGCCGCCCCCAGCGCCGATGCGTTGTCCGCCCAATTACTTCGATTTTTCTTCACTTCTCTGGTACTCTTTCACAGCAACTCCTTGCCACGAACGACCCGAACTTACAAACGGGGTTTTACATTGATTGAATCAATAGAAAAACTGTAAATCTAAAGCCAAAAACCGAAAACATCTATTTGCAAACCACATACATGAAATGTATAGAAACACCCACCATTCTTTTCCTTGTTATTCAAAACAAGATCGAAAGAAGAGCCTAGGCTCTGATACCAATTGAAGGGATTGGATCCCGTAGCAGAAGCGCACAAACGCATGTGCTTTGATCTTGTTTTATAATTACAACAAAGAAAAGACATAAGCATGAGTAAAAAGGAAGTTAGTGATACATACCTTTGAAGATACCTCTTCAATGTAGACACCAACGCTAACATAAAGTCTTCATCGATATCCTCTGGATATTAAGAACTCGGTTTATGGGAACCATCTTATAATTGAAAGGGAAATTGAGAAATCAAGAGAAAGATTTTCTCGTTTGAGTTTCGAAAACTCTATCAACCGATGTTCGGAGGTCCGGAAAGAAATGGGAGAACCTCCCTTTTATAAGGAAGGAGAAGTGAGGGGGAAGTCACCACTTCCCTACTCACTTCTCCACTTCCTACCATTAAAGGTGGAAAGTGGGAAAACCTCCCCATTTTCCATCATTAATGGTGGAAAGTAGGAGGTTTTCCTTCCATTTTTTTCCCTCTTTTCCTTTTATTTTAATTAAAATAATTATAATTATAATTATAATTAATTAAATCTAATTTAATTAATTACAATTAATATATCACATTAATTTAATTAAATCATATTTAATTAAATTAAACTTAAATTAATCAACTATATTAGAATCAAATTCATCTCTTTCGTAATTTTGAATCCAATTCAAATTTAACTTTATATTTTAATGTATCAACATACCATTTCATACAATTAACCTTAATTCCCTTTAGTGATATTGAACAATTCAAATTCTTTTCAAAACTAAATATTCTAACTATCCTTTACGAGTTAGCAAGGGGACCTAATGGACCTACAGATTAGAAACTCCAACTATACGAGATTAATTGATTAAACTCATTAACTAAATTAATTAACATTCAGTAACTGTCGGTCACTCCACTAAAGACCCATAGGTTCACTCTTCTTGCTATAGAATATTTTGCATCCACGGATTTTGACCATTGACGGTAAGTCAATCCTTCATGAGTTTCGTAACCACGACTAGGTCAAATTACCATTTTACCCCTATGTTACATCTTGTACTTTAAGTACCACTGATCCTCTAATGAACAACCAGGTTATGGTCCAACCAATAACTGGAAGTCCCTCTCGGGCCAGTGAGAGGGTGGAGCCCCTTGTTGAAGTCCTAGGGTCAGTATTTAAGAGAACACTCATTTACTTACCCACAAGTAGGGAATGAGTGAATTTCATCTTGTGTAATTATATTCCCAACTCCCTACTCGGTCTCGTTTCCAAAATGGTAGAAATATTGAGTTGGCGACTCGGGCCACTCTCCCTCATACAAATCAAAGGATGAGTCCTAACATGCAGGAGTCCATAACTCACTCAGGATTGAGATCGAGTTACCCGGTCATCCTATTGAAATATTAATCTATTAGCTAATGGTGTTACAACTAAAAATTCATTATTTCGTGGTCCGATCTTATACAAACTCATTGTATAAGATACCCCCACTCACATGTCTCGACACGAACGACCTGGATCAAGTCATTTGTAACTATTATAAAGTGGGCCGTATCTAGAGTGTTACCAGGATGAGGTACCCAACCTTATCCATATATTATAGACCCTTTAGGTTACTATTGAAACATTATCCTCTAATGAACAACCAGGTTATGGTCCAACAAATAACTAGAAGACCCTCTCGGGCCAGTGAGAGGGTGGAGCCCCTTGTTCAAGTCCAAGAGTCAGTACTTAAGAGAACACTCATTTACTTACCCACAAATCGGGAATGAGTGAATTTCATCTTGTGTAATTATATTCCCAACTCCTTACTCGGTCTCGTTTCCAAAATGGTAGGAATATTGAGTTGGCGACTCGGGCCACTCTCCCCCATACAAATCAAAGGATGAGTCCTAACATGCAGGAGTCCATAACTCACTCAGGATTGAGATCGAGTTACCCGGTCATCCTGTTGAAATATTAATCTATTAGCTAACGGTGTTACAACTAAAAATTCATTATTTCGTGGTCCGATCTTATACAAACTCATTGTATAGGATACCCCCACTCGCATGTCTCGACACGAACGACCTGGATCAAGTCATTTGTAACTATTATAAAGTGGGCCGTATCTAGAGTGCTACCAGGATGAGGTACCCAACCTTATCCATATATTATAGACCCTTTAGGTTACTACTGGAACATTATCCCCCTGTATATCGAATACATATTGTATATATATACACTGTATATCAAATATATACGCTGTATATTAAATATATATTGTATATCTATTATATATTGTTCCAATTACATGACATAACCTCGGATGTTAGTTTATTGGATTTGGGTTAATGCAATTCTAAGATAAACATCAATAACGACTTTATTGAATGAATATTTATTTTATGTTTACAAGCCACGAGTTTAGAGCATAAAACCCAACACACAGTCGGTGCCAAACGTTTATGCAAACAAATGCACTAGGTCAAACCTTTGTCAAGGTCAAACTCGGTCCAAGCTCCAATTTCAAGCACGATGGGAAGACCTGCACAAGAGAGCAAAATCTCTGACGCTCAAGTTAGTAAGCAGTTCGGACTCAATATAAGGTTCGAGGAGAAATTCGATACCTGAGGTTGGAATAAGGCCCTCTATTTATAGGTGTAGGTCCCGACAGGCCTTGCGACAGACGATTACCTTGGTTGGAATTGAGGTCGAACCTGTCGGGTCTATCAGATCGAACCCGGACAGGTTATTTAACTACCAATTTAATGAAGGGAAATAGCGACTAAGTCTCTCACCTCGGAAGGTCCGAGGTGGAGATGCCTAGAAGTTTGCTTGTTAATATACTTTGGCGAATCACTGTCCTCCATGTGGCACTCCAATTTCCTTCCCCAAACATTGGCCCCCTCTCTGTCAGGTTCGAGAACTGATTTCCTTTGTCGACGAACTGAAAACCAAAGGTTACTTAACCGAGTCTTCTCCTCAAAAGAAAAAAAATGTGTTGAAGGATGCTTGCCTCAGCTTCACGCGCGATTCCTACGATGTAGTGAGTTTTTGTATTTACAATTTTGTGTTTTTGGGTTTAGGGTTTAGGGGTAATGTTGACTAGAAATTGGACTTGATTCTGGCATGGTGGCGGTTGCATCTTTTGAGAATGGATGGCTCATATCCTAAGGTACTACATTTGGGATAAGTATTTGGATATTGGACATGCCCTATGCGCTTTGGTTCAACCTAGATTGAAAATTGGTTTTGTTTGGGGAAGAGAATACCCTGGACACGTGGAGGACCCCTATTGGTGCTCCAAGATGACTCATGAGTCATGCCCAGCTCGGACGGCCGAGATCACCACTACTAGCGTTGATAGATGCTAAGTATGAGGGCCGAGGTGAACCTGGCCCAGGTCCGACCTACCGGGAAGCTCGGTGGGGGCCGATGCGAATTACTGTCAGCGGCGTGATTATCGGGCATAATCGTCGGTCCCGAGATTACCGGGCGTAACCGACGATCCCGAGATTACCGAGTATAATCGTTGCGAGATTAGCGGGACTACCATCCATAAGTAGAGGACTTCACTCCACGATCAGGTACGATGATTTCGAGCCTCGAACTAAACTGGGAATCCGACCTATACTGACTTGATCGTCGGAGTGCTCACCTTTTTGTGCAGGTCCGCTCAAGTGTTCAGGTCGGTCCGCAGGCCGAGTTCGAGCTGCAATCTGAAATACGCTGTTGTGCACATCCTTGCATAAACATTTGGCGCCGTCTGTGGGAATCGACAATCTAAGTCATCTCAATCTTTTTAAGCCATTGCGCGAACGAAGATGGTTCAACCCGCAAACTCGACCAATACGGCGGACCGAAGGACCCTAGCTGCCAGCGATGCCCACCAGAGGGAGGTCGGAGCAGCAGCGGTAGAGGGGCAAGGTCACGACGGCCTAGCCACAGGACCCCTCCGCAGGTCGGCGCGGATCACCGCGCCTGCCCTACCGCCTGCTCACCCGATGACGTCCAAGGCCACCCGTGGCCGAGGTAGGACCTCTAAGAAGGGCGCCCGGGGTCCAACCCCGGCTCCAACAAGCGAGAACTTTGATGCACTCCAGAGAGAGATGGAAGCAATGCGCACACAAATGCGCTCCATGGAGGAAATGTATAACGAAATGATGCTAGCTGCAGGCGCAGGGTCCCGATCTGAAAATCGAGTGACGCGCGTGGACGTACGCGAGCAAAGGGGTTCCCACCTCGGCCCAGCCGAGGAGGAACGTCCCGAAGACAACGAGAGCGAGGGGTACACTCGCCAGAGGGGAGACCTCCGTGAGCATCTCAACAGAAAGAGAGGCTCGTCTCTCCGAAAAGGACAGTCACCATCCCGCTCATACAGGAGCTCCAACCAGCAGTCTGAATCCTCTCACAATCCCACAGGGATAATCACAAGGGAGGAGTTCGACCAGCTGAGGGGCAAGCTCGATGCTCAGGTGGAGGCCTTAAAGGCCAAATGTGAGCAAAAAGACGATTCACTGAACGATGGCGACTTGGGAGAATCGCCCTTCACCTCGGACGTTTTGGAAGCACCAATCCCTCCGAAGTTCAAAGCTCCTACCGTGAAGCCTTATGATGGGACGAAGGACCCCAAGGACTATGTTGAGGTCTTTGAAGGCCTCATGGACTTCCAAGCGGCATCAGACGCAATCAAATTCCGCGCCATTCAGATCGCGCTTACTGGCAGCGCGAATTGTGGTATCGGAGACTGCCAGCCAGGTCGATCTCGACCTACTCTCAGCTGAGAAAGGAGTTCCTCGCCCAGTTCTCTTCTCGGCACTATGACAAAAAGACAACGACCCATCTCGCCACCATCAGGCAGAAGGAGGGTGAGACGCTGCGGGAATATGTCACCAGATTCCAGGAGGAGCAGTTGAAGGTCGCACACTGCTCCGATGACTCGGCCATGTGCTATTTCTTCACCGGTCTAGCCGACGAAGCCCTCACGGTGAAACTATGAGAGGAGGCCCCGGCCACCTTCGCCGAGGTGCTTCAGAAGGCGAAGAAAGTCATCGATGGACAGGAGCTCCTTCGAACCAAAACCGGCCGACCGGAACGAAAGATCGGCCGGGGCAGAAGTGGAAAAGATGTAGAAAGGGCAGATCCCAAGTCCAAGGACAAGGGATCCTTTTCCAGCGGCCGAGCTGAGTATCGAAGGGCGGAGAGCGGACCTACCAGGAGCCGACCTTACGAACGCTTCACCCCGACCACGATTCCAATTTCCGAGATCCTAACAAACATCGAGGAATCTGGAATGGAAAAACTACTCAAGCATCCTGAGAAGCTTCGGGGAGCCCCGGAGAGGCGCAGCAAGGACAAGTATTGCCGCTTCCATCGGGAGAACGGCCATAACACGTCAGACTGCTGGGAGTTGAAGCGCCAAATTGAGGATCTAATTCAAGATGGCTACTTCAAGAAATTTCTGGGAAAGCCTAGGACCAGCTCAGCAGAGAAAAAGGAAGAGTGAAAGCATTCAAGGACGCCGCCCCGGCGCACTGACCGACCTGCGGTCATTAATACCATTTTTGGAGGGCCAAGCAGGGGTCAGTCCGGACATAAAAGAAAGGAGTTAGCCCGTGCAGCCCGGCGCGAGGTGTGCATCATCAGGGAGCAGGGGCCGACCTGCCCAATCACCTTCGACGGTGCAGACCTGGAGGAGGTCCACCTGCCCCACAATGATGCACTTGTGATTGCTCCCTTGATTGATCATGTGGTGGTCAGGAGAGTGCTAGTAGACGGGGGCGCATCCGCTAACATCCTATCCTTACCGACCTACCTCGCCTTGGGATAGACAAGGTCGCAACTGAAGAAAAGCCTGACACCACTGGTTAGGTTCTCTGGAGAATCGGTCATCCCAGAGGGTTGCATCGACTTGCCGGTCACACTGGGGCAGGACCGAACTCGGGTCACTCAAATGGCCGAGTTCGTGGTAATTGACGGTAGATCGGCCTATAACGCCATCTTTGGGAGACCCATCATCCACTCATTTCGGGTCATTCCCTCAACACTTCATCAAGTTTTGAAGTATCCCACCCCCAATGGCGTGGGCACGGTCCGAGGAGAACAGACCGCTTCGAGGGAGTGTTATGCCTCCGCACTCAAAGGCTCATCGGTCTGCGCCCTCGAAACTCTCGCCGGTAGGGATGGGACGCTCGAGTTCGAGGCCGACCTACCGAGGAAGGAGTTTGCCGCACCCACTGAGGAGCTCGAGCTTGTTCCTCTGCTTAGTCCCGAGAAGCAGGTAAGCATAGAAACCAAGCTGGGGGCCACCGACAGAGAGGAGCTAATCCACTTCCTCAAATCCAACTCGGACGTCTTTGCGTGGTCCCACGAAGACATGTCTGGCATTGACCCGCGAATTATGACGCATCGCCTCAGCATAGATCCATCATTTGGACCTGTGAAACAAAAGAGAAGACCTATAAACAAGGAGAGGAGTGATGTAATAGTTGAGGAAGTTAGCAAACTTTTGAAAGCTGAATACATAAGAGAAATTTCGTATCCCGAATGGCTCTCCAATGTTGTATTAGTTAAAAAATCTAACGGCAAGTGGAGAATGTGCGTAGATTTTACGAACTTAAATAAGGCATGCCCGAAAGATCGCTTCCCACTGCCGAGGATTGATCAGCTCGTGGACGCCACGGCCGGGCACGAACTGCTCACCTTCATAGACGCCTACTCTAGGTACAACCAAATCAAGATGCATGTCCCAGATGAAGGTCATACCGCTTTCATAACAGACCAAGGTCTGTACTGCTACAAGGTCATGCCCTTCGGGTTAAAGAACGTAGGAGCGACCTACCAGAGAATGGTGAACAAAATGTTCGCCAAGCAGATCGGCCGGAATATGGAAGTGTATGTGGACGACATGCTTGTCAAGAGCAAGCAGTCTAAGTCGCACCTCTCCGATCTGACCGAAGCCTTCGAGGTTCTGAGGGCATATCAAATGAAGCTCAACCCCGCTAAGTGTGCCTTTGGAGTCTCTTCGGGAAAATTCCTCGGCTTCATGGTGAACAACCGGGGAATCGAGGCCAACCACGAAAAGATTAAAGCCGTGACCGAAATGGAGGCACCGAAAACGCTGAAGCAGCTTCAGTGTCTCAATGGCAGGATTGCGGCTCTGAGCCGGTTTGTTTCAAGATCGACAGATAAGTGCCTTCCTTTCTTCAAAATCCTACGAAAGAAAGGGCCGTTTGAATGGACAGCGGAGTGCGAGCAAGCATTTCAGCAATTGAAGAGCTACCTCTGTTCGGCACCTTTGCTCTCCAAGCCCATGCCGGGGGACAAGCTCCAATTGTACTTAGCAGTGTCTGACAGTGCCGTCAGCTCGGCCCTAATCAGGCAAGAGGAAGCGCGGCAAAACCCGGTCTACTACACAAGCAAGGCTATGACCAAAGACGAGACTAGATACCCTCAGATGGAGAAGTTGGCTCTCGCTTTGGTCACCTCGGTCCGACGGCTTAGACCATACTTCCAAGCCCATACGGTGGTGGTGCTCACTAACTTGCCCCTAAAAAGCATCTTCCATAAGCCGGAAGCTTCTGGACGCCTAATGAAGTGGGCAATAGAGCTAAGTGAGTACGACATCCAGTTCGAACCCAGAACTGCGTTGAAAGGACAAGCAGCGGCAGATTTCATAGCCGAGCTCACACCACCTTCCGAGCTGAGCGAGTCCGACCTACCTTGGACAGTCTATGTCGACGGATCCGCCAATGAGAAATGGTGCGGAGCCGGGGTCCTCTTGCTCGGACCAGGTGCGAGCGATTTGAGTATGCCTTGCGGTTCGGCTTCCGGACTTCTAACAACGAGGCTGAGTATGAAGTATTTATTGCCGGCCTGCGAATCGCTAGAGCATTGGGGGCCTCTTGTGTTAAGGTCTTCAGTGACTCCCAGCTGGTTGTGAGCCAGATCAAGGACGAGTACCAAGCCAAAGACACCCGAATGTAGAAGTATTTGGGCAAGGTCAGATCGTACCTCGCCCAGTTTCGAACTTACGAAGTAAGCCGGATTCCGCGAGCAGAAAATTCTAATGCTGACGCCTTGGCCAAGTTAGCATCGGCGTACGAGACCGACCTGGCCAGGTCGGTCTCCGTCGAGATCTTAGATAATCTCTCGATCTTAGAGCCAGATCTGATGGAGATCGGCGCTCCAGAATCCTCGTGGATGGACCCGATCGCGGACTTCATTAGGGGCAACTCACCACAAGACCCAAAGGAGCGTAGAAAGTTGGCAAGGCGGGCAGCTCGGTTCGTGGTCCGAGATGGGGCATTGTAACAACGTGGCTTTTCCCTGCCTCTATTGAGATGCCTAACCCCTGAAGAGGGCCTGTACGTCCTCAGAGAGATCCATGAAGGAGTGTGCGGTAATCACTCAGGCGCCCGGTCGCTGTCAGCCAAAGTGATCCGACAAGGATACTATTGGCCGACCCTCAGCCAGGACGCCAAGAAGTTCGTTAGAACTTGCGACAATTGCCAACGCTACGAAATCATAATCCACCAACCTCCCGAGCTGCTCACCCTCATCTTGGCCCCGTGGCCATTCGCGCAGTGGGGGGTAGATATCATTGGTCCTTTCCCTTTGGGCAAGGGCCAGACCAAGTTCGCTGTGGTTGCTGTGGATTACTTCACCAAGTGGGCCGAGGCCGAGGCGCTCTCCCACATAACGGAATCCAGAGTCACGTCCTTCATATCGACGAATATCATATGTCGCTTTGGTATACCGCAGGCCATCGTGACAGACAATGGGAAGCAGTTTGACAACGCCAAGTTCAAAGACTTTTGCAGCAAACTTGGCATAAGTCATCTTAGCTCGTCCCCCGCACATCCGCAAGCAAATGGGCAGGTGGAGGCAGTCAACAAGATCATCAAGCGAGGCATCGAACTTAGACTGGACTCCAAGAAAGGCAGGTGGGCCGAGGAGCTACCAGAGGTTCTATGGTCGTACCGGACCACCCAACGAGAGTCGACGGGTGAGACCCCGTTCTCCCTGGCCTTCGGCTCCGAAGCTGTAGTCCCGGTTGAGATCGGCATGCCATCTGACAGAGTAGAGCATTACGAACCTACGACAAATGAGGAAAAGCTGCTCCTCAACCTCGACTTGTTGGAAGAAAGAAGAGCAATGGCCCAGCTACGCCTGGCGGAATATCAGGGCCGAATGGCCAGACATTACAATGCCCGCGTTTGACCTCGGGCCTTTCAGGTCGGACATCTGGTCTTAAGGAGGGTCCAAACGCATGTGGGTGCCCTTAATCCGGCCTGGGAGGGCCCGTTTGAGGTCAAGGGCATAGTCCGACCTTGGATGTACGTATTGGCCGATCTACAAGGAGACGTCCTCGCGCACCCGTGGAACGCGGAGCACCTGAAGCGTTATTATCCTTGAAATGCCGGAAGGGTTTTCAACGGATCTGTAAACACTGTTTCAACAGAATTATGATCGGAATAAATGTGGTGATTTAATTTCATGATTCCGAGTTCGACCAGAAATTAAATGGGGGCCACGGACTCCCACACGGTCGCTTTCCAGCAGTTGGTTCAAATTCAATCCTCCGAAGCCTAAGGGTACGAGGTGCGATGTTAAAAAATCCAGAGTTGGTGCAACGCATTGAATGCTAGACAGAGATTCAAATTCAAACTTTCAAATTATTTTAATTAAAGGCGCGACCTCAAAAGTGAGGGGTGCGAGGTGACAGTTCAAAGAAAAAGCAAAAGATGTTGCCAATAACAAAGTAGAAACAAATGAGAGCCTCTTTATTGAATGGAGAGCAGAGCCAAGGCTTATAGACCTTGCAGCTCTGCCCTGACACTTACAAACAAAAAAGGAAGAGAAAAGAGACAGAGAAAAGCCTCATGAAGGATGATCGCCTAAGAGTCCGCCTGAGGAGTGCCCTCCTGTGCGGCGCCGACCTGGTCCTCTTCGAGATCGGACTAGTCAGAGTCCAGATCTCTGACATACCGATCCACCAACGCTTGGGGGCCAGGGGTGCCGCCAGGCCCAGACGCCCACTTCTCGGCATACCTCCTTTTCAGACCGCTGAGATCGATCTGAAGGTCAGGCATGTCGGAAGCAATGCCCTTCATGAGGAACTTGAAGCCCGCGTCAGAGAAGTCCTTGGCAAATCCATCGAAGTCAGGATGCTGCCTAAACGATTCTTCCAGTAGGACTCCATTGCTGAGGCGCTCCTTCGCCGTCTCCAGCTCGGCTGTCGCATGCTTCAGCTCCTTATCCTTCGCTTCAAGCGCCTGGAGCATGTCGTCCTTCTCCTTCAGGAGTTGGAACTTCTCCTTCTCCAAGCCCCTGGTGATAGCGTGGGCAGCTTGGAGTTGGGCCTTGCGCCTGTCCTCTTCCTTCTTCAGCAGCTCGGCTTGGGACTCCACCTCGGCCTTCAAAATCTCCACCTCAGAGTGAGCCTTCAGCAGCTCATCCTTCATGGTGGAGGAAGCAGCCTCCAAGGCAGCAGAGAACTCCTCTTTCTCCCTCGCTGCCAGAACTTCCCTCCCATCCAGCTCGGCCTTTACGGCCAGAGCCGATTGAATGGAAGCAACAAACGCCTGAGAAAAGGTACAAAGAAGAAAGTTAGACCGAGCTACCTGTTAGGTAAATTGAGCCAAAATGGACACCAGTCTTACCTCAGCGGCGTAGTCGATGGTCCTCTGCAGAACGAACCCTGGGTCGCTCACAAATTTGGATGCCCTCCTTAAGCAGCGGTCCAAACTTGCAGCCGAAATGCGGGACACCTGGTCCCTCACCCCGGCACTCGACGGCTAAACTCTGAACTGTGCCGTCACGTCGGACGTCCCACCCATCCTGGCCGCAGGATCGTCCACCCGATCTGCGAAACTTGCAGGCAAGACCCCGCAAGCTCCGACCTCCAAGGGGGAGATTGCCTTCTTTTTCTTCCTTCTTCGCTTCAGAGGGGCTTCCTCCCTCACCTCCTCGCCGAAAGGCAGGGCGTCCACCGCCTCGGTCTGATCCCTGGGGCGCTTCTCCCTCGAGGGACCCCCAGAAGACTCCAGCTCGATAACTGGGGCTGGATCTTCCGAGGCAGGCCTTGCCACGGCATGGGTGATAGGTTTCGAACTCTGGGCGGCCTCAAGAGCATGGGCTCGGCCCTTGGACTTGCGCTTCACGCTGCTTGCAAATCCGCAAACCATGGCTGCAAAATAAAAACAGGGGTCATCACAAGGTTAGAGGAAAAAGGGGGAGGCAAGCTCGGCATACCAAGTTCAGAGTTCGGCCTTGAGGATTCGATGGGACGAACTGCAGGGTTGTAATCTAGCAGCCCGGACTCAAGCAGCAGCTCGTCGGTCACCAGGGTTCCGACCTTCCTACCCCTCAGAAAACGCTCATTGTAATATTTCAACGTGTCGAAGGAGGCTTGCATAAGCTCGGGGACTGGTCGGATCGAAACTGCACGGAGACAAAATCCGAGTTAGACCTGAATGACAAAAGAAAAGTACAAAAAGCCAGAACTACTCCGTACCTAGGTTCCCAAACCTAGTGGGGACGTCGAAGAAGGAACGACCTGACTCGTCCTTTGCGAGCCATTCCCCAAAAGCGTAGAACCACTTCCTCACCCATCCCTTGATGGAGGTCGGCCCTTTAACTATACCGCCTGCGCCTTTCCTTGCACACATATAGAACCGACCAGGCTTCTTAGCTATCCTTTTCGCTTCGAAGCACGCGAGGAGCTGGTCTACGTCCAACAGCTCGGCCTCCTCACTATCCCGAGCTCGTAGCCAAAAAAGGATGGCCAAAGCGAAAATGACACCCCACCCATTGGGGGCCACTTGTACCGGAGCCAACCCAGTCCGGAAGAGAAATTCTTGGACAAAAGGGTGAAAGGGAAGTCTGAGGCCGTACTCAAACATTTTGAAGTAGAGAGTGACCCATCCCTCTGGAGGATTGTCAGCTCTCTCCCCCTCCTCCGGAAGCCTGAGGAGGATGTTCTCAGGGATAGCGAACCCCCTACGAAGGGATCCGAGGTAGTGCTCAGGTATCCTAGAAGGGTATTCCAAACCCTGACCTAAAGTGGAGGCGTCACTATCCTCCCCATCATCGGAGAATCTAAAGTTTTCTATCTCCTCGAGCTCGGACTCTAACCTACGAGCTAAGTCCTCATCGGATCCTAAGTTGCTGCTAAAAGAGGACGACATGGCAACTACGTTCGAAAGAGAAAGTGAGGGAAGAGACCGACCTACCAAGGGTTCGAGCTGCCTTCAGATCGAACTCCAAGAATTCAGGGAACGTAAGGTATGACCTGAAGGATTGGGGGCATTTATAGCCCGTCGGAAGAATTTCCCCACCGTACACGTGTAATCAACGAGCGGCTAGGATCCTCCCTAAGATCCAAAGCGCCGGAATATTTGAATATTCCGACGATAAATCTTCTGCGACGGTTATATTTTCCCACGAATAGGAAGTCGCCACGCGTCCAAAGCAAATCGAATGAACTTCTCTGCCAGGTCGAGATCGGACCAGACAGAGAGGGGGCCAATGTTTGGGGAAGAGAATACCCTGGACACGTGGAGGACCTCTATTGGTGCTCTAAGATGACTCATGAGTCATGCCCAGCTCGGACGGCCGAGATCACCACTACTAGCGTTGATAGATGCTAAGTATGAGGGCCGAGGTGAACCTGGCCCAGGTCCGACCTACCGGGAAGCTCGGTGGGGGCTGATGTGAATTACTATCAGCGGCGTGATTATCGGGCATAATCGTCGGTCCCGAGATTACCGAGCGTAACCGACGATCCCGAGATTACCGAGTATAACCGTTGCGAGATTAGCGGGACTACCACCCATAAGTAGAGGACTTCACTCCACGATCAGGTACGATGATTTCGAGCCTCGAACTAAACTGGGAATCCGACCTATACTGACTTGATCGTCGGAGTTCTCACCTTTTTGTGCAGGTCCGCTCAAGTGTTCAGGTCGGTCCGCAGGTCGAGTTCGAGCTGCAATCTGAAATATGCTGTTGTGCACATCCTTGCATAAACAGGTTTGGTCCATGTACCAATTAATTCCATACACATTCTTTAATACAAAATTTATAGCTATAGTTTAAGAAATTAGTGTTGAGCTGAAATTGTGATTGAAAAAATGAGAAAAACAATATGAGGGGATAAAATGATCACTTTTTAGAAGTAAACTACAATGGACAAAAAGTCGAAGTATAGGAACTAAATGGATATTTCGAAACTAGGAAGATGAAAAATTAGTAGGATGGACCTATGAGCATAACGAGACACCAACTATAAAAAAGGAAGGCCTGTTGTCTCTCTTCAGGTTGTAGGTTCACGTGTAATGGATTTAAATACTGCAATTATAGTCGCTAAAACACATCTGTTTTCTACACTGCGTACCTGAAGGCTAGTGCTTAGATCAAGTTTAATTGTCCAAATTTATCAATGGAAGTGGATCTTCCGCTAATTCAACTCCTAGGGATTATATGAATAATTGGCATGTGATTATTTTTTGTGCGTCCACAGATTATATTCAAACGGTTGTGAAAGGTGGATGTTCCAATCTCTTCAGGAAAGTTGTTAATTCAGCTAAAAGGTTGAGGGCTTATGTGCAACTAAATGTATGTAGTCTCACTTAAATATCGTAATTATTTTGGCATAAGATAGATTTCTTTGCACCATGGGCTCGGTTGAGTGGGAACTGATTAAATTCATGCATATGTTATAAGCTTAATTATGTTTCATTTCAATTATATACATTCGTACAGGTTTGTAGTACTTGCAACTTCGAGGTTCCTGTGATAGAGCTTATGTTATTTGAAAGGATCCATAAGTGTTGAGGATCCCACATTGAAAAGAAAATGGACCTTACAATGTTTATAATAGAGATAGGCTACTCCTCTCATAGCCAATTGGTTTTGAGATGGAACCCCATGAATATTGATATGGTATTAGAGTCCAAAACGCCCAAATAAGCAATCGGGGCCTAACTTTTCAAATGGAAGTACTTTTGACAACGACAAAAATCATTTTGGACATGTCAAAATCACTTATTAAATAAAATTTAATCCTCTTTTATATTATTTTATTTATTATATCTTTGCCTTCTAATTTTCTTTAAATAAAACTTAATAGAGATTTACTTAAAAATTCCCAAAATGTTCGTTACGACAACAAAGATTCTTATTAAAACTAGAGATCTTGTAAAGGTGCGGAAAGATGCAAGAGTCTATGTCGGTATTTGCTGTCGTTGAATTATATATATGTAATGTAAAAAGGGGCACAAAATTCATTTTATTCCCCTTGTCTAAATTTTCAAAAGAAATAATTCGAGCTTTTATTTTGTTTCAATGGGATCCAAAGATATCGTGTCTTGACATTCCATCCGTGCTAGTTCTTATTTTGGAACTCTCACTTTCACTACTATTTCGACCTTCACCATAAATGTAACTATAAAAGTAACCGTCACCGTAAACTAGCAATACAAATTTGAGCTCAAAGATAAACTGTCAACGCAACTATTAATGTGATTGTTCTAACTATATTTAGTATCATACACTATGTTGATAATAGTAACTTACCTAAGGGTTCCTCTGCAGGATTCGTCCACTAAGAGTGAGTCGGGACCTAAGATTAGGACGAAACGCGTAGTCGATGGATAACACGTGAATATTCCTGTCAAGGACGCAAGGTGCCCTTGCTTCTCCACAAATATTTCCACTAGAGAAATATTGTGTCATTTCAATATAATTGAGTAGAGGCTATTCCATATCATTTTATCAGCTATAATATTGCTTGCATCCTCATCCTCTATATGGAACCCAGCTTGTATTGCATTCCTGTTGACATCCAAAAGAGAAGAAAAGCAAACCTCCATGAACAACAGTTCTAAATTTGGGGAATCAGGCAGCCAACAGATCTACTCAAGTAAGGGATGTGGGTCTTAATCAAATTTTAATGTTTGAACTTGAACCAAAAATAGCTAATGGGAATGGAGATGTGAACAAAACCAAAATTTGCAGCCCATAAATACTCACTAGTCTACTGCTACTGCTGATTACAACTCCTAATAATATAAACAGAGAGGCTGTTTTGATCAAACATGAAAGCATGAGTCATTTCTTACAGAGGCATAAAATGCAATTTTAGTGAATGTTCTTCCTCAAGCTCACTCACTCATTTTAATTCCTCTTCCCAACAGCATTTCACTCTTCCAACAAACTTCTTCCATTCCATCCATCTAAAGGTATACAAACCATTTTTTCATCAAAATGTAATTAGTTCTATTGGGTAATACTTCAAGTTATAGTATAACAACAACAACAACAAAAAGGAGACAGACCTCCTCCGTGTAGTATGTATATTCTGAAAAAATCGATCACAATACAAATTTAGTTGGCAGCAGCAAATAGCAGTCTAACAATGCCATCATCTCATCGAGATATGAAACAACCAGAATTTATGCAGCTCACTAAAGCATATTACTAACTACTAAGCATACGATGAATGATCACTTAATTTTAGATGATTGAACATTGAAATTACTCCACCTGGTTATTCACAAACCATTGCATAAAGCATAAAAAGTAATTAGTAAGTAGAAATATCCCTGAGATAATCAGGGAAGAAGAACTTGGATTGGATTGGATTGGATTCCAAATTCATTCAAAATCAAAGCATCGATCATGGGGCAGGTTAGATGATCGTTGAATGGGACAATGTGAACCAAAACAGAAAAACTAGAGCTAATTTACCCTTTTATTTCCTTTATAATCATTTTACAAAAACAAGTGTAAACTTACCCCTACGTAAGTTAGAACAATTTCATCTAATCTTAAAAAATATAAAAAATAAATAAAATAAACTAAACACCATACTTCTTCAAGCATCCCCTGTTAAAATCTTGTGGAGAGAATCAAAATTGAATGAGTCAATTCGATGAACTTTCTTAATATTAAGATGTTGATATGTCAATGACTCCATCCGCTGCGTCTTAGAGTTATACAAGATTAAATCGAGTCCAGAGATAAGACACAGGATCTTTCCATCATCACAAGCTCTAATAAGTTGAAGTTGACTGTCATATAGTCGTCGATGATGCACATATATTTTTGGTAGGAGCACATCAAATGCTTTAGTCCACGAAAAATCTTCTTCCATCTTCCACACATGGTATGCATGGTATCGTCCCTGGGCTAAAGTTAAATAGAGACTGCCATTAAAGACTCCAATAGAACAACAACCGCCAGATTGGGGAAAAGAAATTTCCTGCAATTCCTCCTTTTCTATATCCAAGCGGTACAATACATTTGTAGGATGTTTTAGTTGCTTTCCAATCCAATACAGGCTTCCATTAAAGTAAACACTGTGCTCTTCCATTGACATGGAAGAAGGCACACAGCTGACATAGGTCGATTTGCAATTTGTGCCAAATGTGAAAGTCTCCAATAAGATAGCAGCTTTATCACATGAATAGAAAAATCTTACTAATTTGTACTGCTTCGTCTTAGGACTAAACCCAAATCTGTAACAATAATACCATCTATCCTTAGACGCATTCGAGATGGGAGGTTTGAAGTACTCATTTGTCATCGGGTTTAAAATGCAAACTTCAACATTTTCATAAGGTGGCATTTTGGTTGTTCTATGCTCAAATTTACAACACAGGAGTCCGTTGCAGAAATTGACAATTGAGATATAAGTGGAGGACAAAACAAAATCAGGATGGAACCTGAATTTGGCAACATTACACATCCCTCCCAAATACTTAGGATCCAAGTGTAGGCATTGGAGATTGGGATCAAACAGATAATCATGGGCCAAGAACAGGTGGTTGGAAATTGAGATGGAAGGATGAAGCTTACCAGTTAAGACTACATCGCTCCATGCTTTACAAACCAGCCTGCAACTCGGCAGATTCACGAAGGGCAGTTTCGAAAATATTAACCAAATCAACTCAGCTGGAATCTCCCTGCCCTTATTCTCCATGCTTTTCCTCTTCTTTGAATTCATCATCTTACTCTTCCCAATCAATTCCAACAAAACAGCTTTTTCTATTTATAACTCCAAAAACCCACAGATATTAGGTTTTTATCTTTTGTTTTTGACATTCTGAGATTAGCTTTTCCATACATGTATATATATATATATATATATATATATTATTTTTGGAAGTAGATTAGGGTTTCCATATTAGTTCTCAAAGAAAAAAAAAAAGTTTCCATATTACGTGTTTACAATTTTCTTTTCCATATTTATCCATTAAATTTATGACGATTTATCGAATTTAAGATTTTTTTTAGACTCTCGAATTTATCTTCAACTTTTATTTCTATAGGTCTCATGACTTAAAAAAAATCTATTCAATTTCTAAAATTAATTTCGATTTTGTATCGAAATACATCTCTGAGTGTCTAATCGATTTTTGTACACTTTGAATTTTGATAGGTTCTCGGAGATTTATTAAAGTTAACTAATATTAGATATAAAATTGATTTTTTCGTTCTACATTATTTAATATAAGAAATTTAATTCCAGCATCGCTCCCCACGTCTTTTTTACTCTCATTTTTTATTGTTATTTTTGGGATTTATTCATAGTGCAGCTTAGTGGTAATTGACATATATATCACAATAAGTAGGTGTGAGTTCGAAAAATTGAGTAATTGTGAAATTGTGAAACTAATTTAAAAATTAGGATTGGTAAATCACATCTATGGTACCTGATTTGGCCTAAATAGTAAAGGTAGATGACCAAAATATCAATTAATTTGAAATTGAAAAAAAAAAACATGAGAATGTAGAATTAATTGTGCAATAGTTCGAAAACGTCAACAAATAAAAACCATTAAAACTCTGGCAATGAACACAACTTTTACTGCTGTGCTCTTATTTGGTAGCCTTTAACTTTTATTTTTCTATTAAAAATAAGAAAAAAAGAAAAAAAATGTTTTAAAAGTATTATTATACTATTGTAAGACATCACAATTGAGAATTCCTACTCCTCTCATCTTACTCGGGAAGTAAAACAATGGAAAATTTGAATATATGACCCCTCCATAATTGAAATTGGAGTTATGACCCCTTTTGAAGAAACTTACTTTGTGACACCCTGATTTATGAAACCTTTCAAAATTGTTAAAAGCGAAATTACTCTATTACCCTCCGGTTTCGAATTTCACATCTTCCCAACCCTCCCTATTCTCTGACCCTTCATCTCCCTTCATTCTCAAAAGTAAAACCCTAAACACATATTCTCGGACCCTTCGCTCTCTCTGTTCCCTCCCTATTCTCGGACCCTTCGTCTCCCTCCATCCATAGTGTACATTCTATTCCATCTGTTCCAACGTTTCGTATCCACCATCGCCATCCAACATCATCATCGTCTTGGATCTCAGAGGAAGCGAGGTTAGTGGGCTCTAATCTTCGAAATTTTTTTTTACTTGGTGTTAGGTTTCCATTTTTGGCAATATCTGAAGAAACCAATTAGTTTTACGTTAGATTTTAGGGTTCAAGATATCGAAAATCCAAGAATCGTTTCTCGGATTCAATCTCGGTGCATATCGGTTCGAGATTGAAGAATATTGAATCCGGGTACGTTCCAGGATCACTATGTGCTTCTGCCTTTTATCTCGGACCTTGTCCTGGTCTATGTCGGACCGAGATGAAAGGCAGAAGAATGGATTTCTTCCTGCCTTGCATCTCGGCCCCTATCACGGTCCGACTCGGACCGAGATGAAGGGCAGAAGGTTAGCATACCCTTCTGCCAATCATCCTAGTTCGAATCTCAGTCCGTCTCGAACCGAGATGCTTGGCAGAAGGTCATTAGGACACCCACGAAGCCTTTTTTTTAATTTTCTTTGTTTAATCTATAGTTTTTATTTAATTTTCTTATTTTAACTCTGCCTAGGAGATATGATGGATATGAAACTTAAGCTAAATCGTAATGACTGGTTTCAACCTCATTAACAAACCTTGCCCATATAGATAAAACCACTTATACGCTTAAGGCTAGGTTAACCCCAACCCTATTAGACATGTTTAAGCAAACATGTTTCGGTCTTATTTTGGACATGGACGTTATATTTAAAGGTTCATTGTGAACGGACGTAAATCCCGCAGCGGAAACATGGATCTTTGTTCTTGAATTTTGAGGAACAAAACCCACAAATGAAAAAGGAAAATACAGGAGAATTTGGTATACCTTTGATGAACAGTTCTTCAACAAAACAAATTGACACCACCAAACGATCTTCTTTGCTACGTCTCTGGTGAGGATCTTTGCTTGTGGTAACAATGATTGGAAACCCAGAGAGAATTGAGAGAGAGAGCTTGAGAGAGCAAAATGTTAGGGGAAAAAAATTCTCGTTTTGCAGAACTATTTTGCAAAAAAGAAAACCACAATGACATGGGGTAACTTCCCAAGTCATTAAATTTCCCCACTCCCCTGCAAAATTGCAGGGGAGTGTTTTAATATTATTATAATAATATTAATAATTAATATATATATATATAATCAATTAATTAATCATATTAATTAATTATTAATCTAATTAATAATTGTTTAATTATAGATATATATATATATATATATTAATTAAATAAATAATTAACACTTAATTATTTATTATCAAAATAGAATCATATTCTAAAAGCATTTCTTTTGTATAATCTATAGTTGTAATGTACATCTTATGCACATTATTTTTAAACTATAGTTTTAATATGAATCCTATTCATATTGATTTTATTTTAATCTCATTCAAAAAAAATTTCCCATAATATATAGTTTTAGTTTAGAAATTTGAACATTTCAAAATTTTCCAAAAACTTGATCCTCGTTTTACCTGTTGTGAGCTAGCAAGGGGACCTAATGGACCTACAGATCAGAAGCTCCAACGATACGAGATTAATCGGTCAAACTCATTAACCGAGTTAATCAACATTTATTAACTACAAGTCACTCCACTAAAGACCCGCAGCTGCACTCTTCTCACTGTAGAATGTTTTCATGTCAATGGATATATGACCATTAATGGCAAGTCAATTCTTCACGACTGCTCATAACTCAAGCTGGGTCAAATTACCGTTTTACCCCTGAGTCACATCTTACTCCTTAAATACCACTTCTCCTCTAATGAACAATCCGATTATGGTCCAACAAATAACAGGAAGTCTCTCTCAGGCTAGTGAAAGGGTGGGGCCCCTTGTTCAAGTCCTGGAGTCAACATTTAAGAGAACACTCATCTACTCCCCTAAAGTCGGGGAGGAGTGAATTTCATCTCGTGAAGTTATGTTTCTAGCTTCCCACTCAGTCTCGTCCCCAAAATGGTAGAAATATTGATTCGACGACTCGGGCCACTCTCACCCATACAGATCAAAGGACGAGCCCTAACGAGCAGGAGTCCATAACTCACTCAAGAATGAGAATGAGTTGACTGGTCATCCTATGAAATAGCAATTTGTTAGTCAACGGCGTTACATATAAAGATTGGCTATTTCGTGGTCCAGTCTTATACAAACTCATTGTATATGATACTTCCACTCGCATGTCTCCACACGAACGACCTAGACCGGGTCGTCTATAACATTTACAAAATTGGTCGTATCCATAGTGTTGCCAGGATAAGGTACCCAGCCTTATCCATATACTGTAGACCCTTTAGGTTATTCCCGGGTCATTATCCACTTATATATCGAGAGTATATCAAATATATTCCAAGTATATATAATGTCCTAGTTAAATGATAATAACCTTAGATGTTTAGTTTATTGGATTTAGACAATGCAATGCAATGAATTCAACAACAAATTGATTGAATATAAATTTTGTTTTTACATAAATACAAACAACGAGTTTAGGGCAACACACCCAACACATTGATCCATCACTTGTTGTTGAGAGAGGTTGATGAGCCTAGGCAAAATGTCATTAGCTTTGACCTATTTGGGAAAAGGGTGTCTTTCGATAAGCGAGATTTGACCTAATCATCGAGCTTAAACATAGGATGAATAGAGTAGATAAGGATATTCCTGGCCGAAGTCTTAAAGCATGGTATTTTAAAGACAGTGTGAGAGTTAAGTGTAAGGAGTTTGAGGAGATTTTTATGGAGCATAAT
This sequence comes from Momordica charantia, assembly GCF_013281855.1. Classification (NCBI taxonomy): domain Eukaryota; kingdom Viridiplantae; phylum Streptophyta; class Magnoliopsida; order Cucurbitales; family Cucurbitaceae; genus Momordica; species Momordica charantia. The sequence continues at coordinate 17,962,068 of NW_028275167.1, read as the reverse complement.
TTTGAAAACGACAAGCATTTTGTCAAGGTTGTCATAGTGTACTTCAAAAAGCTTGCCATGATGGATAAGGAGATGAAGTAGTTCATGGATACGAACCTATTAGGTATTGTTGATCGGTGAGAGATTGTCTGCAACTATGACTAGAGTACGATGATTTTTTAAAAGACACTTTTGAGCCTCAAGAATGCTCTGACAAATAAACTACCAGCATACCAATAGAAGGCGAGGGAGGACCCTGCACACGTTGAGACAGTCTCTATGGATTTCCGTACGCGTTTTAGGTTAGTGAGGTTTAAGTCGACTATAGAATTAAATTGATTATTTAACTACATCATTAATTTAACTTCATGGGATTTAGGTATGGGCATACGAGATTATCTCGACGTTGAGTAATACGAGTAGCAGGTTGAGCGATGACGTCATTCCTTGACTTCTCAGATGGTCATGCACTTATTCTTGCAAGTTTCGTGTGTTGGCGAGTGGTGTATTTGATAACACGCGGGTAAGTAATTTTCAAATGGTCATATGTTTGATATTTGTTCTCAATTTGGATCTAATGATAGACTTTATGCAGTCCAAGGTTACAAAATACTTGGAATCGACGGATGTTGAGTGACAGCACATGGACCGTATCATATGCTTCCACCGGAACCCCGCATCATATCCCCTCCAAGGCAGGAAATCAATGTAAGACCTGATCCGCCTGTTGTTCAAGCACCTACCGCTGTGAAAAGTGGAAATCATGAAAGAAAGGCAAAGAACAAAGGGAAGAAGATTGTAGAGAATCCGGTAGAAGAGGAAGTTTAGGAAGAGGCCCCTTTAGTGGACGATGTCGTGGCTGATGAAGAGGGAAATTACTGGCAAGCACCAGACTCGACGAAGAAGAATAAGGTATGTACATGTTGGCCTACATAATATGGGAAAGGGCATGTACGTTTCATTTTCATGTACCTACTTCGACATGGTAGATATATACAGGCAATTTAGATACATCCTCACCCGTAAAAAAAAAAAAAGTAGGTCATTGTCATCAATTATCTCCGTTCCGATTCGACAAGGGTCGAATACCTGGTCGAAGGTCCAGTACAGTAGGTAGCAGGCGTTTTCGTTTTGGCTCCCGAGCGAGAACGAGAAATAGGCGATGCACCATCCTTGCTGCTACGTACGTTGACCTTGACTTGACAGATTCATCCAATTGAACCCACACTAAAAGGAGGACCACAAGCTCGGGGCTCGACGAAACTGAAAGTATCAGCATGTTGAAACTTCTTGGGGTTAGCAGTGAAAGAAAGAGCCCGGCATTCATTTCTTCATTCATATTCATAGCTTAGTCTACTAAAATCAAAGGAGCCTCATCGTGGTAATTAGAGGACATCTTTGATCGTTCACCTCTAATGTGACACGTTCCCTCCCAGTTATATGATCAACGGGATCAGTCGTCCCTCGAGCGGGGCTCTTTTTCTTCCGGGGAGGCACTCCGTTACACAGACTTTAGTTAGGATATTCTTTGTAACAAGAATTATAAATACAAAGATTTTGTAAAATATTCCTTAAAAAACCACTTCCAATAAAAATGATATTTTTCTAAATCTGCCTACTTTATTGGAAAAGATTACTTATTTTGTCTTGATAAATAAACTTTGTTATACTAAAAAATTTCTCAAAACACGCCATCTTTACAATTATTTTGAATTTCAGAGTATTTGTTAACTAACTTTTTAATATATTTTTAAACTTTATTCCTCAACAATTCATATTAAAATATACAAATCTTTCAAATTTTAAAAATAAAAACAAATTACTCAATTAGTTTGTGTGTTGTCAAATTTAATTTATTTACACACTTAGCTTCAAATTTTTAATTTTTAAATTTCTGACTAATTTTCTTCCCTGGATTAATTATTAACACAGTCAACCAATTAAAATATACTTCATTAATTTATATTTGGAACATGATAAATACTTTTTGAAAAATGGAGTGAATCCACCAAAAAGATTTATATTTTTTTATAAAGGTTCTTGAATCTACCCCTATGTTAATGAATAGTGTATAAGAAAAATTGTATCATCTAGCAAGTAATAAAGGAATTTTTTATTTTTATTTATTTTTATTTCTTAATATATCATAGAAGCATCGAATATGTGGTTGTTTACGTTTTCAGTTTCTTTTATCGCTTTTTTTTTTCTAAAAACTATAATTTTTACAAGTCACATTGGATCACTACGTGATTTTCATGCGAATAATTAAAAAAACTCTTATCTTATGCATTATTTATCTCCATAATTTGTTTATTGTTTTAAAATTATTTTGTTAACAGATAGTATGGATGATAATACAAAAAAGAAACGATGCTCTACACTTTCCCCACGAAGAAAAGAGAATAGCAATTGAATTGTCAATAGAATCGAGGAAAAAACGACTGCACGAAGAAAGTAGCAATCATTGTACTAAAATAAGAAATTATTTTAGTACAGCCACTAACCAGTGACATCAAAGGTAATATGTAGTTATCATTAGATTTAAAACTAATATATTTAAATAATAAATTCAGAAGTTATTTAAACGTATTAATTGAGTTACATCTTATAATGTTCAATAGAATCAGAAGTTTTAGAACAACCATTTCATTCTCCTAGACATGAGCTTAACAAGCTAAGAACATGTATATTTTGTAACGCAATAAAATTTGAGCACGAGACTCCAATATTTTGTTGCTTCAATAGTCAGGTATGAGTTTCTATATTCAAAATACTTGGTTAAATATTGTATTTCATAGACACGTTTTTTAATTATAAATTTATTTTTATTATCTAGATGCACCTTGCTGAAACTGCAATACCTAACCACCTTTATTATTTATTTACATCACAATCTCATGAAGAGATTTTATTTAGGAAGAATATCCGAGTTTATAATAATATTTTCTTTTTCACATCATTTGGGGTAAATTTAGATAGAGATCTAGCGTCTTCGAATAAATGAGTTTTCACATTTAGGCCATGTTTACTTTAAGTGAATGGGAATGGAGGAATGGGATAGAGATCAAGTGCATGACAACGACAATCTCATTTCTCTCCTACATCCTCGTCAATCTCATTTTCACTCTTTATTCCGTGGACCCCACACATTTATTGTAATTACTTTCTATTTTTACTCTTTCTCTCTAATTAATGAGACCCATAACTTTTTTTTTAGTACAACATGTTGGGGGTGGGGACTCGAACTCACAACTTTTTAGTTTGAGGTATATGTCAATTATCGCTAAGCTATGTTCACCTTGGCAGACCCATAACTTTTTATTTAATTATTTTATATTTTTAAATTTCATTTCATTTATACTACTAACAATTTTTCTTTTAGTAAGAATTTATATCACCTTTATTAGTTGATGTGATTTTATTATAAAATATTATAAATTTATATTTAATGTTTAATATTTTAATGTAATCTAATTATTATTAATTAATATCAGATCTTTTAAAATTTAATTCATTATTATCTTTTATAATTCATTATTATTAATTATTATAATAATAAAACTTAATAACATTACTATTAAATATTATTATATTAAATGGTGATGATTCTAATAATAAAATAGTATTTTAGTGGATGTAATTTTATTTTAATTATTTATTCTTTCTTAATATTAATATTAAATAAATTGCTATGGTAAAAAAAATCTTTATCAATAATATAGTAATAAAATAAAATAAAATATTATTATTATTATAATAAAAAAAATTAGCACGACAATGTATTTGTAATTAGCTAGAAAGAAGAAAGAGGTATACTAGTAAGTAATTGTCATATATTTTATTCCGATTCCGATTCCAGACAGTTTTAGTAAACATCATCAAAGAAGTTCTAATTCCGATACCAAAAAATTTTTGGTAAATAGCATCAAAGGAATAACATTCTCATTCCGATTGATTTTCATTCCGATTCATTCTCATTCTTATTCCTAGTAGGTAAATAGGATCTTATATTACAAGGACAAATATATCATGACCTACCAATTTTATTACCCGAAGAGAAGCCAATATTCTTCCAACTATATTTTTATGATAGCATGAATGAAATTAAAAATCGCATGGTAACATTAAAAGATGTTGAGTCGAATGAAATTCTTACGGAAAAATTGGTATAAATTTTAAAAGACAATCCCTATGGCCGGTTTTTTAGAAGCCTAAAAGATCTCCCATCAATTAATATGCTCACATACATCTTGCTACGGATATAAAAGTTGATCAACGTGTCTATAATGAAGGGATGGTAATCCCGGAGCGGAAGCGGACTTTCATTGCTGATTTTCGGGATACAAAATCGAATTTTACAGAGGGAAAATACAGAGGAAATACAAACCTTTGAAGAACGTTTCTTCAGTAAGTTCCCCTCGAACACCACCACCGGATCTTCCTCGCTATCCTCTTGGGTCTCGGGATCGTGCTTGTGGTAGCACTTTGATAGAAGAGAGGGAGAGATTGAGAGAATTTTGAGAGCAATTCTGGGAGTTTTCCTGTTCTGTGACCTTCTGTTTTCTCATTCCCCAACTTTTGAAGAAGAAGGAGAAGGGTGACGTGGGGTAACTCCCCACGTCACAAAACCTCCCACTCCCCTACAATTTTGCAGGGGAGTTTGATATTAATAATAATAATATTATTATTAATATTAATATTAATATATATATATATAATATATAATAATTATTATAATATATATATATAATAATTAATATATATATAAAATTAATTAATCAAATTAATTAATATAATTAATTATTAATCCAATTAATAATTAATAAATATATATATACATAAATAATTAACACTTAATTATTTATTATACAATTAGAATCATATTCTAAAACATTTCTCTCGTATAACCTATAGTTTTAATGTACATCTTATGCACATTATTTTTAACCTATAGTTTTAACATGAATCTCATTCAAATTAATTTTATTTGAATCTCATTCAAATAATATCTCTCATAATATATAGTTTTAATTTACAATTAACTATATATATTATAATGTATCAATATACATATAATCCCCTTAAGTAATTTGAACAATTCAAATTCTTCCAAAAAAAATTATCCTCGTTTTACCCGTTATGAGCTAGCAAGGGGACCTAATGAACCTACATATCCGAAGCTCCAACGATGCAAGATTAATCGGTCACAATCATTGACCGAGTTAATCTAGATTCATTAACTACGGGTCATTCCACTAAAGACCCGCAGTTGCACTCTTCTCACTGCAGAATGTTTTCGTGTCCATGGATATACGACCATTAATGACGAGTCAATCCTTCACGAGTGTTCGTAACTCAAGTTGGGTCAAATTACCGTTTTACCCCTGAGTTACATCTTACTCCTTAAACACCACTGCTCCTCTAATGAACAACCCGGTTATGGTCTAACCAATAACCGGAAGTCCCTCTCGGCCAATGAGAGGGTGGGGCCCCTTGTTCAAGTCCCGGAGTCAGCATTTAAGGGAACACTCATCTACTCTCCTAAAGTCGGGGAGGAGTGAATTTCATCTTGTGAAGTTATGTTCCCAACTCCCCACTCGGTCTCGTCCCCAAATGGTAGGAATATTGAGTCGGCGACTTGGGCCACTCTTACCCATACAGATCAAAGGACGAGCCCTCACGGGCAGGAGTCCATAACTCACTCAGGATTGAGAATGAGTTGCCTGGTCATCCTAAGAAATAGCAATCTATTAGTTAACGGTGTTACACCTAAAGATTGCCTATTTCGCGGTCCGGTCTTATACAAACTCATTGTACAGGATACCCCCACTCGCATGTCTCCACACGAACGACCTGGATCGAGTCGTCTGTAACCTTGACAAAGTGGGCCGTATCCATAGTGTTGTCAAGATAAGGTACCCAGCCTTATCCATATACTATAAACCCTTTAGGTTATTCACGGGATATTATCCATTCATATATCAAGGGTATATCAAATATATATACCCCGTATATCAACTATATACCCAATATATATACTGTCCTGATTACATCAAAAATAACCTTGGATGTTTAGTTTATTGGATTTTGGACAATGCAAAGCTATGATTCAACAACAAATTTATTGAATAAAACTTTACTAAATAGACATTTGTTTTTACAAAATACAAACTACGAGTTTAGGGCAACACACCCAACAAACTCCCACTTGAACTAAACTCGAGTGGGGTGTACATTATCATAAAGCAAAGGGAAAATATAATAAACTAGGGCATACACTATACCCAATTACATTTCTCCCACTTGCCCTAGACTAATTGTACAAAGCTCGTAAACCTAGACTTTCTAGATGGCCCTCAAACACTTTAGCCGTGAGTGCCTTTGTAAAAGGATCATCAATATTGTGCTCTGTAGTGATCTTCATGACAATCACATCTCCTCGCTGCACTAACTCCCTTATAAGGTGGTACTTCCTTTCGATGTGTTTGCCTCTCTTATGGCTTCGAGGTTCTTTAGAATTTGCCACAGCACCACTGTTATCACAATAAAGTGTGATGGGCAAGTTCATGTTTGAAACGACGTCCAAATCTGTCAAGAACTTTCTAAGCCAAACAGCCTCTTTTGCTGCTTCACAAGCTGCAACATACTCAGCCTCCATCGTGGAGTCTGCGATGCATCCTTGTTTGATGCTTCGCCAAACTACCGCTCCTCCGTTAAGAGTGAATACTGACCCGACGTGGATTTCCTTGAATCCTTGTCTGTTTGGAAGTCAGAGTCAGTGTATCCTGTAAGGATCAAATCCTTAGCGCCATACACGAGCTTGTAGTCCCTCGTTCTCCTAAGATACTTGAGGATTCCCTTAACAGCAGTCCAGTGATCATATCCTGAGTTGGATTGGTACCTACTGACTATCCCTACCGCATAGCAAATGTCAGGCCTAGTGCACAGCATAGCGTACATCAGGCTGCCCACTGCTGAAGCATAGGGTATACGTCTCATATCCTCAACTTCTTGAGGTGTCTTAGGACACTGCTCCTTAGACAGATGAATTCCATGCCTGAAGGGTAACAAACCTTTCTTGGAATTCTGCATTGAATATCGAACAAGCATCTTGTCGATATAAGTTGCTTGAGACAGGGCTAACGTTCTGTTCTTGCGATCCCTTTGAATTTGGATGCCAAGAACATACTGAGCTTCTCCCAAATCTTTCATTTGGAACTCAGTCGCTAGCCACTTCTTTATGTCAGTGAGGTATCCTACATCATTCCCAATGAGTAGGATATCATCCACGTACAACACTAAGAAGGCTACGATGTTGTTGACGATCTTCTTGTATACACAAGGCTCATCAATGTTTTGCTCAAAACCATAAGATTTGATCGCAGTATCGAACCTTATGTTCCAAGATCGAGATGCTTGTTTGAGTCCATATATGGACCGTTTAAGCTTGCAAACCTTTTGCTCTTGACCTTGTTCAATGAACCCTTCGGGTTGAGACATATAAATACTTTCTTCAAGATTGCCATTCAGAAAAGCAGTCTTGACGTCCATTTGCCATATCTCATAGTCATAATATGTGGCAATGGACAAAAGTATTCTAATAGACTTAAGCATAGCTACAGGGGAGAAAGTTTCTTCATAGTCCACCCCTTCCCTTTGTGAGCCTTTTGCCACAATTCTCGCCTTATAAAGTCTGTACCTTTCCTTTGGCGTCTCGTTTTCGCTTGTAGATGCATTTGCACCCTATGGGTTTTACCCCGTCAGGTTGATCTACAAGTTCCCAAACGGAATTGAAGTACATCGACTCCATTTTCAGGTCCATTGCTTTGACCCATTTGTCCTTGTCAGTATCTTCCATTGCTTTCTTATAGGTCAATGGATCCTCGACGCCATCATCAGGTATGACAACTTGAGTTTCAGTTAAACCCACGTAGCGGTCAGGTTGTGACACAATCCTCCCACTACGTCGAGGCACCCTCAACACTTGAGGTGGATGTGACTGACGCGATGTGCTGGCCTCATCGACAACTCTTGTTGTAGTGCCAGTTTGATCAACAACTCTTGTTGGCGTGTTTGTAGCCTCTTCGGAAATCTCGTTAATTACTACCTTACTCCGTGGTTTATGATCTCGAACATGGCCTACTTCTAAGAAAGTAGCATTTGTTGATACAAACACTCTGTTTTCTTTATGATTGAAGAAGAGACCACCTCTCGTCTCTTTAGGGTAACCTACGAATAGGCATACTTTTGAACGAGGTTCCAATTTCTTCGGGTTAGTCATGAGCACGTGTGCCGGGCATCCTCAAATGCGAAAGTGACGTAAACTAGGTTTACGACCCTTCCACAACTCAAAGGGTGTTTCAGAAACACTCTTTGATGGACCTACGTTCAAAATATAAACTGCAGTCTCCACTACATAACCCCAAAACGAGTTAGGCAACTGAGCATAGCTCATCATTGATCGAACCATGTCCAACAGGGTTCTGTTTCTCCTTTCTGATACACCGTTTTGTTGAGGTGTACCAGGGGCTGAGAGTTGGGACGTGATTCCATGTTCTATCATATAGTCCTGGAATCTCAAGTCCATATACTCTCCACCCCGATCTGATCGAAGTGTTTTAATGGTTTTACCTAATTGATTTTCAACTTCAGTCTTGTACTCTTTGAACTTTTCAAGGGCTTCAGACTTATGTTGCATTAGTTATAAATAACCATACCTTGAATAATCATCGATAAAAGAGATGAAGTATTCATACCCTCCTCGAGCTCTAACATTCATCGGACCACAAAGGTCTGAATGTATAAGTTCTAAGGGCTCTTTGGCTCTATAACCTTTTCCAGTAAAAGGTCTTTTAGTCATCTTACCTTCAAGACAAGACTCACATGGTGGTAAAGAATCATCTTCTAACTCACTTAGAATGTCATTCTTAACCAACCTCTCAATCATATTGAGATTAATGTGACATAATCTTAAGTGCCAAAGATAGGTATCTTCCATTTGAGAAACTTTTTGCCTTTTTATTTTGAGTTCTAGTATTTTTAAACAACTCGGTATTTAAAATTGCTTTACTTATGGTTGGTCTTAGCACATACAAGTTGTTTTCAAGCAAAGCAGAACAAATATTAACACCTTTTCTCGAAATGAACGCTTCATTCATATGAAAAGAAATTGAATACATATGTTCTAACAAACAAGAAATTCAAATTAAGTTCCTTTTAATTTTAGGAACAACGTACACATTATCTAATAATATATACATATTCTTGTTTGTAAACAACTTGAGCTCCCCTACCGCAACAGCTGAGACGACCTCTCCCGTTCCGACCTTGAAAGTCATCTATCCGGCTTCGAGATGCTTCCAGGAACTAATTCCCTGAAATGAAGAACAAACGTGATTAGTGGCTCCTGAATCCAGTATCCAGGCGGAGTCATCATTCTCCACTAAACATGTTTCCAATACAAGTAAATCATATTTACCTTCGTTGGCTTTCTTCTTCTCGGCCAAGTACTTTGGGCAGTTGCGCTTCCAAGGCCCGTCCATGTTGCAGTGGAAACACTTTCCTTTCTCTACAACCTTGACCTTGCCTTTCTGGGCAGCAGCAGCTGAGTCAGATTTAGACCCCTTACCAGCAGCCTTCTTCTTCTTAAAAGTCTTACTTCCAGAAGAAGAGGGCGCAGACCTGGTTCCAGAGGACGATCCTCTGTTGAACCTCTTTGAGGTGGCAACATTTGCCTCCCCTTCTTGTCCCTTACATTTCGTAAGAGACTGGTAGGTCTGCAGCTCGTTTAGAAGCGTGGTAAGAGTGTATTCCAGCTTATTAATAACCGCATTACTGCGGAATGGCAGGAAACTCTTCGGAAGAGATTCCAAAATGAAGCTGACCTGACTCTGCTCGTCTATGACGACCCCGTTCGACTCAGCCACGTTGAAGTGGACCATCAGGTTGAGAACGTGTTCTCGCACTGAGGAGCCCTCCTTCATTCGGGAGTTGTAAACTAACTTAAGGGCTTCATGTCGAGCCTGTGAGGACGGTTGTCCAAACATGCTCTGCGGCGAGTCCATGATCTCCTTAGCGCTAACCGTGTCCTCGTGCTTCTTGGCAAGCACATCAGATATGCTCGCCAAGATGTAGACCTTGGCCTTGTCATTGGCCTTGATCCACCTGTCATAGGCGTTGCCACCGCCACAGTGGCATTAGGCACAGGAGCTTGAGGACAATCCTCTTGCAAGACGAACCTAAGATCATCTATCACGAGAATAGTGTTTAGGTTTGACTTCCATTGTTTGTAATTTTCGCCATTAAGTCTTTGCGCGGCTAAGAGTACAATAATAGAAGTAGACATGCTGAAAGTAAAATAAATCTATATTAGTTTCATGCATTAGCCTTTTAAACCCAATCAAAGTTTTACCAAAAGTTTTGCCGAGGGCGACACGAGGCCGAGCATGGAACTCACAGCGTGAATTTAAAGGAGAACGTGAGAGAGAGTAAAGTATGTTATATATACTTTGTATATCAAATATATACGCTGTATATTACATATTATCTTTTGCTCCCACTTAGTAGTCTAAGACTAGGGTATATTACTTAGATAAATCCCAGCTAAGTGAAATTAACTAAGTGAATTTTTAGTCGGCCCAATATAACTATTATATCGGAAGTTGTACAATAATGTTTTAGTTCGTTAAACACTTTAATAAACCAACGACATTATTGCTTGTATATAAAATATTGACTAATTCAACCCCCAGGTCGGTTCCCAGGTAGAGGTGTTCCCTTACGGTCAGCTTAAATACCTCAGCCTAGACAGAACCTTCCTTAGACAGCGTTCCCTTATAGACAACATTTTATATTTAGTCTTTTGTTATTTCATTTTAAACCTAGTTAAAACAAAATAAAAGACTACCCCCTAATCACATTAGAAGATATAACCTAAGGTCTAATTAATTTTAAACCCCTTTAAAATTAATTAACTTAGACCTTATGTTTGCATGCAACTCTTTATTATAGATTTTAATTTCTATCTACCACATTTTATAACTCTTATAAAATTTTAAGAAATTAAAACTATAAACATGCATTGAAAGCATACATTAATATAACAATTATATTATCCAAAATAATGTCATGCTCAATGCAACTTTATTTTCATCTAATTAATACAACACTTATATTAATTATGAAAATAAAACAAGCATTCATACATTATAACATTTATAACTATATGATGCATGACCATACATACATACTATATATCAAACATACATATTATGCATGTAACCTATGGTGGGATTTTAAAACTATATGGCATACAATATGCAATATGATTTTAATTAAAATACACATTCATAATGCATAAAATAATTAACTAGCAAAGTTGGAACGGTTTTTGGCACCCAAAGAAAACGAAATAATACAAAATAAGAAAATCGACTGCATCTGCCCTCGAATCGCGAACTGGAGCCTCGGAACCGCGTTGAAAAACACCCAGGACAGCGCCTCGGCGCCTAAGGGCAGCGCCACGGCGCTGTTGCAGCAAAATGCTGCAGCAGCAGCGCCGCGGCACTACAGTGCATAGCGCCATGGCGCTGTCTGCGCAGTCTGCTTCGTCTTCTTCGCTGTTTTCTGCAATTTTCGCCCAATCCGACGCCACGAACGACTTTCGAGCGACACGGACTTACAGAAACTAAGCAGAAACATAATGCTCAAAACACCGAGCCCTTACATGATCGAATCACGAAGAAAAACGCTATCTAAGTGCCAAAAACCGGAAATTTTCCAACCCACAAACCCATATTTCGAAAATATGAAATCACCCACCAAAAACACCGATTTTGCTCCCAAAAAATCAGAAGAATAACCTGTCTCTGATACCAATTGAAGGGATGTAAATCCCGGAGCGGAAGCGGATCGTTGTTCGTGACATTTGAGAAACAAAATCAATTTGCAAAGAAGGAAAATACAGAGGAAATACAAACCTTTGAAGAACGTTTCTTCAGTAAGTTCCCCTCGAACACCACCACCGGATCTTCCTCGCTATCCTCTTGGGTCTCGGGATGGTGCTTGTGGTAGCACCTTGATAGAAGAGAGGGAGAGATTGAGAGAATTTTGAGATCAATTCTGGGAGTTTTCCTGTTCTATAACCTTCTATTTTCTCATTCCCCAACTCTTGAAGAAGGACGAGCCCTCACGGGCAGGAGTCCATAACTCACCCAGGATTGAGAATGAGTTGCTTGGTCATCCTAAGAAATAGCAATCTATTAGTTAACGGTGTTACACCTAAAGATTGCCTATTTCGCGGTCCGGTCTTATACAAACTCATTGTACACGATACCCCCACTTTCATGTCTCCACACGAACGACCTGGATCGAGTCGTCTGTAACCTTTACAGAGTGGGTCGTATCCATAGTGTTGCTAGGATAAGGTACCCAGCCTTATCCATATACTATAGACCCTTTAAGTTATTCACGGGATATTATCCATTCATATATCAGGGGTATATCAAATATATATACCCCGTATATCAACTATATACCCAGTATATATACTGTCCCGATTACATCAAAAATAACCTTGGATGTTTAGTTTATTGGATTTTGGACAATGCAAAGCTATGATTCAACAACAAATTTATTGAATAAAACTTTATTAAATAGACATTTGTTTTTACAAAATACAAACTACGAGTTTAGGGCAACACATCCAACATATAACTTACCTGGATTGGATCAAGTAGCTGCTATTTGGATTGAAGAAAACAAATAACATCTCATTTAAAAGAGACATTGTGTTACATGCACATTCTCGAAAATGACACAGAATACAACATTATTTTAGTTGTTATGATTTACTCCGATATCTTTTACTCTTTCCAAATGGAGAGGCTGGCTGGTATCAAGGCATTAAAAGGAATGTAAAGCAAAATGATGACACAGTGATATTTTAATCATTGTTTTTTCATTCTACATCATTTAATATAAGAAATTTAACTCCTGCATCTACTTTATTTTGTTCCTTACACCCTTTTACTCCCATTTTTATTGTTATTTGTGGGATTTTTTGTAATAATATATTTTTTTAAAAATGGAGTAGTTGTCAAAGCAACTGTAACTGGGTGGTAATTGACATATATCTTCAACTAAGTAGTTGTAAGTTCGAATCCTCACCCCACATGTACCAATGTGAAACTAATTTAAAAATTAGGATTGGTAAATCGTATCTATTGTGCCTGATTTAGCCTAAATAGCTTACATTAGATATGATTTATAAGACTTACCATAATATTTGGTGTCGGGAAACACATAAGAATTACTAATTCTTAAGGTAGATGACCATTTGAACCATAAATATCAATTAATTTGAAATCGAAAAAAAAAACCACCATTTGAACCATAGATATCAATTAATTTGAAATTGAAAAAAAAACCATGAGAATGTAGAATTAATTATGCAGTAGTTTAAAAACATCAACAAATAAAAACCTTAAAAACCATCACCATTAACACAACTTTTACTGCTACGCTCTTATTTGGTACCCCTTAGTTTTTATTTTTCTCTTAGAAAAAGTTTTAAAAGTATTTTATTTAATTATTTATAATACTATTGTAAGACTATTGTGTTTTATGCTATAAACTCGTGGTTTGTAAACATAAAATAAATATTCATTCAATAAAGTTGTTATTGACGTTTCTCTTTTAATTGCATTAACCCAAATCCAACAAACTAACATATGAGGTTATGTCATCTAACTGGAACAGTATATAACAGATATACAATATATATTTAATATACAATGTATATATACAGTATATATTCGATATACAAGTGGATAATGTTCCGGTAGTAACCTAAAGAGTCTATAATTTTTGGATAAGGTTCGGTATCTCATCTTGGTAACACTATGGATACGACCCACTTTGTAATAGTTACAAATGACTTGATCCAGGTCGTTCGTGTGGAGACATGCGAGTGGGGGTATCCTATACAATGAGTTTGTATAAGATCGGACCGCGAAATAATTAATCTTTAGTTGTAAGACCGTTAGCTAATTGATCAATATTTCAATAGGATGACCAGGTCACTCGATCTCAATCCTAAGTGAGTTATGGACTCTTGCCTGTTAGGACTTGTCCTATGATTTGTATGGGTGAGAGTGGCCCAAGTCACCGATTCAATATTCCTATCATTTTGGGGACGAGACCGAGTGGGGAGCTGGGAATATAACTACGTAAGATGAAATTCACTTCTTCCCGACTTTAGGGTAAGTAGATGAGTGTTCTCTTAACTTCTGACTACAGGACTTGAACAAGGGCCCCACCCTCTCACTGGCCCGAGAGGGACTTCCGGTTATTGGTTGGACCATAACCGGGTTGTTCATTAGAGAATCAGCGGTACTTAAGGTACAAGATGTAACACATGGGTAAAATGGTAATTTGACCCAGCTGTGGTTACGAACACTCGTGAAGGATTGACTTATCGTTAATGGTCAAAATCCGTGGTCACAAAATATTCTACAGTGAGAAGAGTGCAGCTGTGGATCTTTAGTGGAGTGACCGACAGTTGACGAATGTTGATTAATTTGGTTAATGAGTTTAATCAATTAATCTCGTATTATTGGAGCTTTTGATCTGTAGGTCCATTAAGTCCCCTTGCTAACTCGTAAAGGATAGTCAAGAACATTTAATCTTGAAAAGAATTTGAATTGTTCAAATTTGTTAAAGGGAATTAAAGTTAATTGTATATGAGATGCAATTAATATAATGTATGTTTACATTATAATATAAAGTTAATTTTGAATTGGATTCAAAATCATGAGAGAGATTGATATTCAAATTTGATTCTAATATAATTGATTAATTTAAGTTTAACTTAATTAAATATGATTTAATTAAATTAATGTGATATATTAATTTGGTTAAATTAATTAGATTTAATTAAATTAATAATTCTTTTTGTAATTAATTAAATTAGATTTAATTAATTATTATTTTAATTAAAAATGTTTTAATTAAAATAAAAGAAAAAAAAAGATGAAGAAATGGGAGGAAAACCTCTCATTTTCCACCATTAATAGTGGGGAGTGGGAAAGTGGTGAGTGGGGAAGTTGTGACCTTCCCCCCCCCCCCCCCCCCGACTTTTCCTCCCTTATAAAAAGGGGGGTTCTCCACTCCTTTTCTCTACGACTCTCAGTTATTGAATTTCCAAAACTCCAACGAAAAACTCTTTCTCTCGATCTTTCGGTTTCCCTTTCAATTATAAGATGGTTCCCACAAACCGAGTTCCTAACATCCAGAGGATAGCGAGGAAGATTTTTTGGTGGTGTTGGTGTCTACATTGAATAAGTGTCTTCAAAGGTATGTATCACTAACTTCGTATTACTAATGCTTATGTCTTTTCTTTGTTGTAATCTAAGACAAGATCGAAGTACTCGCGTTCGCGCGCTTTCGTTGCGGGGTCCGATCCCTTCAAAGACATCACAATTCACAACTCAAAATTCCTACTCTTCTCTCATCTCACTCCGCAAGTAAAACAAATGGAAAATTTGAATATATGGCCCGTCCATGTTAGGTTTTATGTCCAAAAACTCATAGTTTGTAAATGCCAGATATACTTATATCATTCAATAAAGTTATTATTAAAGGTTATAATCAATAAGTAGTTATTGATCCAATAAAATGTTCTTACTAGATCTAAATCCAATAAACTAAGGATCCTAGACTGTTACATGAGACTCAAACTTTATGTAGAGACATAAATATGGATCAAGTTTGAGTTAACAGTCTAAATGGTCTATAGTATACGAACAAAGTTGGGCGCCTTATTCTAGGGACACTATTGATGCGGCCCACTTTGTAGCTAGTATAAACGATATGATCCTAATTCGTTCATGTGAAGACATGCGAGTGGAGGCGTCCTGTGCAAAGAGTTTGCATAAGACCAGACCATGAGATAGTCACTTTTACTTTATAACACGTCTGAAACTGACTATCTCGACTTTGATGGCCTAGGTAACTCGATCTTAATCCTGGGCTAACTATCAACTTCTGTTTACTTGGGATTATCTTTAGATCTGCATGGGTGAGAGCAGTTCAACAGCATTGGCTCAATAAGCCTCCCATTTCAGGGGTAAGACCAGGTAGATAGCTAGGGACAAAGGGTGCAAGAAGGAATTCACTTCTACTCAATTTTGGGATAGTAGAGAGGTTGTTCTCTTAAGGGCTGAATCTAAGTCTTGAACAATTGGCGCCACCCTCATCAAAAGGTTTGAGAGGATTTTTTTATTTGATAGTTGGACTACAAAGTTCATTAGAGGATTAGTGGGACTTATGGAACAAGAGATAATTACAAGGGTAAAACGGTATTTTGACCCAACTGTAATTACGAACAACCTGTGAAGGGTGGAAAATTCAACTAACTTGTTGAGTGAAACATTTAAATAATCTCAAAAAATCCACTTTTTGACACTTAACCATGACATGTATGAGTGGAACGTGTGTTGTAAGCTTTTGGTGAACTTAGACATGCATTTTGACACTTAGCCATGTCATGCATGAGTGAAATATGTGTTGTAAGCTTTTGGTGAACTTAGACATGCATTTTAACACTTAGCCATGCCATGCATGAGTGGAATACGTGTTGTAAGCTTTTGGTGAACTTTGACATGCAAGAGTTACATATAATTTGCCTATTTAAGAAGGCTTTTGTTCAAACATTGAAAACTCTTTGAACCTTTGGCCATTTGATGTTTTTCAAAAAGCTTACATAACTCCTTTTAGCTCCATATTTCTCTCAAATTCTCATTTTCTAAAAAGAGTCCCACCACTCTATTCCAAGCCTTGAGAATAGCTAGGAAGAATTCTTGGTGGTCCTCATTGGAGCTAATTGAAAAAATTTGAAAAGCTACAAAGGTATGTAATTTTCTCTACTTTTCTTTAAGCATCATAATGTATGATCATGCATGTTTAATCCTAGGTTGTAATATGCATCTAGATTGTTATTTCGATCCTTGCTCGCTTCCACTACACATGTAAATGATTTCTAAAACATAGAAAACATAGATGATTAATCACAAAAGAAAAAATCTCAATTAAACCACAAAAATGTTAAAAGATATGGTCTAGTTCATGTGTGGTTCACAATCTGGTCTGGTTCAGTTGATTCGTGATTTTTTCTTTGAAATGAATTTCTCTCTCCTTTGAATAAGACAAAAGAGATAACCCCTTTTCTCTCTCTTCAGCTTCTCTCCAATCTCATCTCCTACAATTTTTTCTTCCATTACAGTTGTGCGTACAGCTACTCCATCTTCACCATTTTTTTTCATTCATTCATTTATCTCTCTTTTTTCTTTATTAATTTCCCTTTCTTTTGGAAAGAAACTCATTTCTCCTCCTCTCTCTTTTCAATGTCGTTATAGCCACCCATCTTCGACGATCTCGGACCATCCGTCGCCTATCATTTCTGGTAACACATGTACATCTCCTATACCAGAGACCACGAGTAGATCATGCGACGAAACCCAGTAGTGACAACGAACAGTAGATCTACAACCAACTCGCGGACCGACTGGATAATCCACTGGCGAACAGACCCGTGATCCACAAGATCTACAACCCGACGCAAATAGACCCGTGCAAACAAACCCACTAAGAAGAGAAACTGAACTAATTGAAATCTCTGGTTCGGGTTCGAGTCCGAGCGACGACATTCATGTCCAAATCCGTCCATATCTATGGCATTTCATATAGATCTGAACCCAACCAGCGACCTTCACGACGAGAAGCAGATCTGAACAGATCCACAAGCAGCCAACGAATCTGCAACTACTCGACTGGGTGGCGACTCAGATCCACGTGTGAACACTCGAATGAATCTGCGAAGATTCGACGCTAGGCGGCAGCAACAACAGCGCACGAGCGCTGACGGGCAGATCGACGAGCTGATCTGAACCCCAATAAATCCTGCTGCGTGTTCTGCAACAAAAAATCTACATGTGATTCGAGCAGCCTTATTTCTGTACAGTAGCAAGTCCGTGAAATTTGGATAACAATGATAAAAAACTATATTTTTATCTAATTGCTTGAGAATTGCTTTCAAATTGTTGGAATAGGGAGAAATTAAGATGAAAAGAAAGTTGTTGTGTCGTGGAAGAACCACTCTCTTGAAAGCAATTTCGGCACGACCACGGTGCTAAATCGTATGTACGCCGATTGCTGCCCAAGGTTAACACAACACCCAACTTGGACGTGCACTCGTAAGAGCGGATTGGAATTGAAAAACTAGCTCAAAATTTTTGTAAAGGACTAAGAGAGTAAAAACCATTAGCCATCATCTGGAAATAACTTCTTGTAATTATATATATCTTATTTCTTCAAAACCAGCAAACTCATATATATGGGTGAGAAAAAACTGTTACAAAAAGAATTAAACGTTATTAATTGACTCAATTAATTTATAAACGTTATAACATTTATAAATTAATGTCACAAAAACAAAATGTTTAATTAAAATAACGGTGATTGAATCACAAAATGTAGTCTCCAAAATAACTAATTTCCTATTTAAAACATTCTTTTTCTTTGTCATTCCCAACATGATCCTTTCACTAGGGGTGTTCACGGGTTGGGTTAGGTCGAGTTAGGGATGTTTTTTGGACCAACCCGAATTTTCCGGTTGGTCATATGTGGGAACCGACGGGTTGAAAATGGATGGCTAACCCAACCCATAAAATTTCAGGTTGGGTGGGGTTGGGTTGTCGGGTTGTCTTTTCTTTTTTAATTTAATTTATTAAATTTATTATTTCAACCCCAAAATTATGTACATGTTCTTCCAAAATCAGTAAAATTCTTCCAATATCAGTACAACCCAAAAATTAGTTTCACCCATGAAATAAACAAAAACTAAACAACAGAAAAAAAAAGATCTAAAATGGAGGAGAGGAAGAGATTAGAGTAGATGGTGCAGCGAGTGGCGGCGGCGTGCGGAGATGGTTTAGCAGGCGGCGGCGGCATGCGGGGACGATACAGCATGCGGCAACGGTACAGCCGGCAGCGGCAAGGATGGACAACAATATAAGAGAAGAATGCATGGTTGGGTAACAATGGAGGAGAGAGTTTGGTTGTGTAACAATGGAGAAGAGGAAGATAATAGAGAAGATTCAAGACCTCAAAATGAGGTATGGGAGAAAGATGAGAAGTAAAACCTGAAAACAGAAATGGATGGTTGAGATTAAATCTCAATGGATGGCTGAGATTGAACATAAAAAGGAAAAGTATCAATTAATAATTATTATATGTTTATATATATATATATATATATATTTTTAAAAAAAATCAGTATTTCGAGTCGGTTGGGTCAACCCGACTTTTTTGAGAGCCAACCCGGGACCTGACCCGATCCCGTTAGGTTGGGAATTTTCCAACCCAACCATGTTGAGTTGGGTTGGGTTCGTCGGGTTCATTAGGTTGTCGGGTTTTTGAACATCTCGACGTTTCACAACAATAACATGTAATTCTGAATGGAAAGAAATAAGAGAAGAATTAATGGAAGGACAACTTTCTCAAGATAGGTCAGATCTAACTTCAAGAATTCAAAAGAAAATTGATGGACCTTAAAAATAAAATTGTACAAAAAGAAATATTTGGAAAAGTTGCAGCTTTTGTATATGTTATAAAATTTAAAAAACGTGGTCTCCCACACATGCATGCGTTGATTATATTGAAAAAGGATTTCAAGATCACAAATGCTGACTAGTATGACAACTACATTAGTACAGAAATTCCAGATAGCCAAACAAATTCTGCCCTTCACAATGTTGTTGTAAAACACATGCTTCATGGCCCATACAGAGAAGATAACAAAAAGTGTCCGTGCATGATCAATGAAAAATGTAAATTTCGTTATTCAAAGCAATTTACATCGAAGACAATGCAAGGAAGTGATGTATACCCAATAATATAAGAGGAGACACAATGGAAAACATGTATTTATAATTTATAGTGATATAAGTTACTTATTGATTTTTTTATTGTAGACATCGTATTTGGTCCGGCTTTTTTTATTTTTTATTTTTTATTAAATTTTATTTTAATTATTTAAGTTTAAAATAACATAATTTGCTTTATTATTAGTTTTAAGGTAAAATTTTATTAAATTAAAAAATGTTAGATTTATTTAAGAGTTTTTCGTATTTATTAATATAATTAATAAATTAAAAAATGATTTTATTTTGATTTTATAAGAAAATTAAAAGTATTTTGTTTAAGTAAAAAATCCTGATTTCTCTCATCAAGCTTCAAGTACGTGGCACTTTCTTCCTCCTATTTTTTCTCCCCCTTTTCCTAATTCAGCATAGGTGACCATCGGTTTTTTTTTTTTAATATTTAAGGGAAGGTTTCAAGCGACACAGGTGGCATCCTATTCTTCTTTTTTTTTTGTGTTAAATCAAGGGTCTTTTCCCTCATCCCCGTCCCTGTCACCAAAATTTTTAGGACGGGGAAAGGTTCCCCGTGTTATAAATATGTATATTTTATTTTTCTTTTAATTTTTAATTGTTTAATTTTATTTTGTCTTATTAGTAGTATAATAAGGGAAGAAAAGTAGATAAATAGGCTATTGGGCTTGGATTTTTTTGAAAAAAAATAGATATTTATAAAAATTAATATATATTAATTTTATTATATATAAAAATTATTTAAATACTAAACGGGGTGGGGACGGGGATGGGGCGGGGAGACCTCCCCCCATCCCCACCGGGGACCCCGATTAGGATCCCTAGTTTGACCCCGTCCCCAGTCAAATCGGGGACTCCCCGAACCGATCAGGGTGGGTATCCGCGAGGATCAGGTCTTGCAGATTTTTTTGCCATCTCTAGTTAAAGACAGGTCTGTTGCATTTTTATCTTCAGTTAAATCGAACCCGATTCAAATAGAGGTCAAAACATGTGTTAAAGTCAGGTCTGTTGCACTTTATCTTTGGTTAAATCGAACTAGATCCAAATCGAGGTCGAAGCCTGTGTTAAAGCCAGATCTGTTGCATTTTATCATTCAGTTAAATCGAACCCGATCCAAGTCGAGGTCAAAATCTGTGTTCAAGTTGTTGGGTGTGTTGCCCTAAACTCATAGTTTGTATTTATGTAAAAACAAATTTATATTCAATCAATTTATTGTTGAATTTATAGTATTGCATCGTCCAAATCAAATAAACTAAACATTCAAGGTTATTATCATGTAATCAGGACAGCATATATACTGGGTATATATTTGATATACTCTCGATATACAAGTGAATAGTGTCCTAGGAATAACCTAAAGGGCTATAGTATAAGAATAAGGCCGGGTACCTTATCTTGGCAACACTATGGATACGAACCGCTTTGTAAATGTTACAGACAACCCGATCCAGGTCGTTCGTATGGAGACATGTGAGTGGGGGTATCCTATACAATGAATTTGTATAAGACCGGATCACGAAATAGCCAATCTTTAGATGTAACCTATTGACTAACAGATTGCTTTTTCATAGGATGACCAGACAACTCCTTCTCAATCCTAAGTGAGTTATGGACTTCTGCCTGTGAGGGCTCGTTTATTGATCTGTATGGGTGAGAGTAGCTCGAGTCACCGACTCAACATTCTTACCATTTTAGGGACGAGACCGAGTGGGGAGCTGAGAACATAACTTCATAAGATGGAATTCACTTCTCCCCGCCTTTGGGGGAGTAGATGAGTATTCCCTTTGATGCTAACTCTGGGACTTGAAGAACCCCACCCTATCACTGGCCCAAGAGGGACTTCTGGTTTTTTGGTCAGACCATAACCGGGTTGTTCATTAGACGATCAGCGGTATTTAAGGTACAAGATGTAACACAGTGTTAAAATGGTAATTTGACCCATCTGTGGTTATGAACGCTCATGAAGGTATGACTTGCTGTCAATGGTCGATATTTGTGGACATATAAATATTCTATTGTGAGAAAAGTGCAGCTGCGAGTTTTTAGTGGAGTAACTCGTCGTTAACGTATGTTGATTAAGGTGGTTAATGAGTTTAACCAGTTAATCTCGTAATATTGGAGCTTCTGATCTATAGGTCAATTAGGTCCCCTTGCTAGCTCGTATAGATTAATTAAGAACATTAAATCTTGGAAGAAATTTGAATTGTTCAAATTTAAGTAAAGGGAGTTTGAGTTAAATGTGCATGACACTAGGGCTGTTCACGGGTTGGGTTGGGTCAGGTTTGGGAAGTTTTTTGGACCAACCCTAATTTTCGGGTTGGTTAGATCAGGGAACCGATGGAATCGAATACAGTAGCCAACCCAACCCAACCTAACCCAAAATTTTCGGGTTAGGTCGGGTCGGATCACGATATTGATTTGAGATGAAGAAAAATTAAGGGCGATGAATAGATGAAAATGTCTACACCATCGTTTCTATCTCCGACGACCAATTGAACAACCCCAAGTTGAATTAGAGGGCGACACCAATATTGAAACATTATCAGATGCACGAAGGAAGCTTATGTTCGTGGGAGCGGTTTCTGGATGATAAATCTGAGGTTACGACGATTTTGATGTTATGGGTGTAGAAAGTGGAGACGGTGTGTGGGGAGACGAAGAGGGAGACAAAAGGGGAAAGGGGAGATAGAAGGGGAAGGGAGAGAGACGAAGGGAGAGACAGAAGGGGAAGGGAGGGGGACGAAGGGGGAGACAGAAAGGGGAGGGGAGGAGACAAGGGGGAGTGGAGGGAAGGGAGGGAGGAGGCAAGAAAGGGGGAGAGAGGAGGGAGGCGGCAGATCAACAAACCTTAAAAAGCCAGGTCTGCAACATTTTATCTTTCGGATAAATCGAACTCAATCCAAGTCAAGGTCGAAGTCTTTGTTAAAGTCAGGTCTATTGCTTCTTATATTCGGTTAAATCAAACTCAATCAAGATCGAGATCGATACTTGTGTTTAGTGTAGGCCCTTTTGCATGTTGAGATCCCACCTAGTGTTAAGTTGGGTCTGTCTATATCGTGCCTTCTTTGAATAAAATTTTCGTTTTCCCGATACTTTGTCTTTTTACCTTTGTCTATCATTTTAATTCTGCAAGAATACACAAAAGGAGTAAGTTGTAGACACCTTTGTCCATCCTTTGGTTCTTTTTATTTTATTTTATTCATTTATTATTATTATTATTATTTTGGTTTAGTTTTTTATTAAATTATTTTGTTTTAAAAAGTTAAAGTTTATTATGTTTGTTTTTTTAGTTAAAGTTTTAATTTAATTAGATTTGGTTTAAAGGATTTTGTTTGTTAAAAAAGAAAAATGGTTTTTTATTTTCAGTAAAGGTTTTTTCGTTTTTAAAAAATGGATTCTGTCAAATCCTTTAACGTGTCGTTCATTCCCCCTATTTTCCTCCATTTTTTTCTCTAACATTTGTTGAGTCTCCATGTTACCCTTGCGGTATACCTTATATAAGAGAGGGTTTCTCCTAGCAAAGGGAGATTAGAAAAGCATATAAGAGAACAAAAACATTGAGATAGAGCACATATAGGACAAAACACATAACAAAGAGCAGAATAGTAAGCCCCTCTTTCAAAACTTTTTTTTTTCTCTCTCTAAAAAAAGCCACCTTCTACTTCATCTTCTTTCTCCCTCTTTCTCTCTCCTCAAACACCCACTTTCTCTTATTCCTATTTTATTTTTCTGTTTGGTTTCTTTCTCTATCAACAATTCATCTTCTTCCTCCATCTTTCCTTCTTTCATTCTTACTCTCTCTAAAACCCTCATTTTTTTCTCCCTTTCTCACTCTTCCTCTCTCTAAAATATCATCCTTTCTCTCCTCAACCATCACTTTTTCTCTTCCTAGCTATTTCTTACTCTCGATCCTTCTTCCAAGCTCACCTACAATACTCATACTCCAACGACTTTCACAAACGGCAGTGAGACAGCATTAGCGGTGGCACAACAGATCGGCGGCAACAGCAGCTTCTAGCGATGTTTTGGCGACATTCCAGTAGATCTGGCGTCGGCGAACTCGATATGACTCGGCGACCCACTCCGACTACTTGGTATGACTCGACAACCCATTCCAATGAACCCAGATCGACGCTGGCACAACACGAACTCTAGCGAATCCAGATTGGCGCCAACTTCACGCACTAGTGGCAGACGATAGAACCAATTTCAACGCACGATACTTTTATTTTAAAAAAAATGTTTTTTTTAAGTTTTATTTCACCTTTCAAAATAAGAAACAAAATCTTTTAAAATATGCTTTAAATTGGCGAAGTCGATATGACTCGATGACCCAGTCCGATGACTTGGTATGAGTCGGCAACCCATTACAACAAACCTAGATCGATGTTGGCACAACATGAATTCTGTTGAATCCAGATTGGCGCCAACTTCACGCACTAGTGGCAGACAATAAAACCAATTTCTACGCACGATACTTTTATCTTAAAAAAATGCTTTTTTTTTAGTTTTGTTTCACCTCTCAAAATAAGAAACAAAATCTTTTAAAATATGTTTTAAATATATTTTGAAAACAAAATAAAATATTTTGATAAAAGAATTTTTTTTAAGAAAAAGATTTTATTTGGTAAATCAAGAAAAGTTAAACAAAAAAACAAAAAAAGATTTGTTTTAAGTTTTGAGTTTTTTTATTCAAAATAAACTGTGGTTTAAAAGAAATTGTTTTAAAATAAAATAGTTGTTAAATAAGTTAAGAAAAAGTGAATAAGAGCTTTTATAAATAAGTTTGATTATATAAATAAGAGATTTTTTTTAAATAAAAAGAAATTAAAACGAATATCAAACTCAAAATAAATAAAAAGTTTTTTTTTCCTTTTTAAGTTAGATAATTTAAGACAAAATTTGGTAACCATTTCTAAAACAAGTGTCGTAGAATGCTAATACCTTTCCTATGTTCAATCAATTCCCGAGCCCAAAATTTGTTTTTCGCAGACCTTGTTTTTAAATAGGTGACCAATTACACCTTATAGATGGTTGGTGACGACTCCAAACCCTTATCTCGAAAAAGATCCTTCATGGGATAACGTCGGCCGCTCCACGTCACGATGACATTGCGACACTTTTTTTTATATAAAATATAATTAGAAATTAATAAACAAATATATTTTTTGAAAAACTTAATCGTATAAAAAAATTTTAATTCTTATAAATAAAAATTCTACTTATTATTTCTTGTATATTTATATAAAAAAAACTCAATTATATCTTTTATTGAACAAACTAATAAACAAAATACATAAACCGATATCAATACTTTCTGATATAATGTTTTGGATATGTCACTAATTGAAGTTATTATGCAGTGATTTCATAACATGAGAATTTGTAGAGAACAATTATATTATACCAAATTAATACTTAATTGAGTTATAAATTTTGAGCTAAATAACTCATTAATTATTTATACTAAATTTTAAGTGAAGCCCCTGAACAAAAATCTTGGATTTGCAACTGGGCACCAGAGATTGCTATTGTAATGGTTGTAGTAAACCAATGAGGAAATATGGATTAACTAGTTAAGTTATGCTCAAGTAGCTCAATATAAATCAACTACTTAATAGAGGTGAGCAAAAACTTCCGAAAAACTGATTCGGCTGACGAAAATCGACCGAATCAAAGTCAGTCGGTCGGTTTACTAAGTAATTCGATCGAAAATCGATTTTCAAAATTAAAAACCGATTGGTTGTCGGTTGATTTGGTCAAAAGAAATATTTTCGACCGAAACCGACCGATCTTATTAGATTTATCATGCAGTTAAAAAAAATAATAAGAATGAACATTAAATATCGTAGTCTGCTACTTGCAGGCTGCAATTGTGCATTGGGAAAACCAGCACCAGCTAGTTCCCAATGCGATGTGATCTTTTTTTTATATTTAAAATTATATTTTTTCTCTCTTTTTTTTTTCACTCTCCTCGCATAATTTGGTGTCATTTTCATCTTTAATCCATCTCTCATTTTCTCTCTGACCTCTCTCTGTCTCTTCCCCTTTCTCTTCTCTAGTTTCTTATTCTTCTTCTTTTTCTTTTCTTTTATTTATTAATATAGGTACACCCTTTCTCTTCTTCTCTATTTGCTCTTTTTTCTTCCTCCATTTCTATTCTCATTTGGCTTCTCTTTCTTATTCTTCTCCCTTTCCTATTTATTCTCCATTTTCTTTCTTCTTAGTTCTTCTATTTTTTTCTCTCTTTTTTTTTATTCTCCCTTTCCACTTCATCAAACTGACGAAAATCGATCGATCGTCGGTAGTTGGTCAACCAGAATCGTAGAACCTCTTAAAATCGGCAGGCTCATACTGATAGAAACTGAACTTTTGGTGGTTGGTGTCGGTTTGACTCCAAAACCGACTCCAACCGATCGATGATCACCCCTACTACTTAAGTCATTTTTTTATTTGAACTACAAAACAATATAAAACTAATCTAAATTGTCACATGATCAAATTAACCTGGAATCATTTACCACTGTTAATATTTTTTAGAGGAATTGTTTTCCATAGGTCATATTATAACCTATATTTCACAAATAGCTTGAGTTTTCAAATTTTTACATATATGAATTTCAAGATTTTAATTTTTTATTTATTCAAGATTTGTCCTCAAATATTACTGCTTTATTTTATTGAAATTGTGTTTTATTTAAATGATTTGATTTGATTTATAATTACAAGTTTCCAAAATTTATTCCTCATATTAAATAGTAAATAGAATATGTTCAAATTTTAAAAAACCAATATTTTGTGAGTCCATCCGATTTATTTCCATATTCTTTTCCCTCCGATCCTTCCATGTATAACAAACATTCAATTATTAGTGTTTTATTTAAATAATTATATTTGACTTTTCATTATAATTTTTGGATTTCCCGTATTAAATATGATATATTCAAATTTTCAAAAATTACTCTC